>NC_044907.1:73707516-74076266 GCF_001633185.2 Quercus lobata | reverse complement strand
CTGGTGGGTTCTCTGCAGACTTATGAGATGTCGCTGCCCAATCAACGGAAGAGTAAATCTCTTGCTCTAAAGACCATTAATGAGAAGGTAGAAGATCAAGACTCATCGGGAGAAGATGTGGTTGACAAAGATGTTGCATACCTTGTCAAGAATTTCAAAAAGTTTTTGAAATTCAAAAATAATGGCAAATTTGATGATAAAAGAAAATTCCAAAGTTCTGGAAGGGAGAAAAGGGAATTCAAAAGGAAAGATGGAAAAGAATCCCAACCTACACAAGGTGTCACGTGTTTCGAATGTAACGGGCATGGACACTTCAAAAAGGAATGTCCGAATTATTTGAAATCGAAAGGTAAAGTGTATGCCACGACCTTAAGTGACTCGGATTCGTCTGACTCAGAGTCTGAAGAGAGCTGTGATGGAGAGGGGAACTATTCGGCTTTTATGACTATTGCTCATGTTGAGTTGTCAGATGAACTGAATCTGCTTGTGCGAGACCTTGGAGAACATAGTGATGATGAATCACTAGGAATTGTTGAAGAATCGGATGCTGAAGTAGATGGAAGCAACGCGAACCTTCAGGAGAATTATAACTTACTTTTGGAGAAGTCCGGGGAATACACAAGGGTGGCCAAGGCTGCTGTGAGAAAAATGAAGAAGGCTGAGGAGGACTACAAAAGTCTCCTAATCCGATATAGGGAGGCCAAGTGTGAGATAGAAACTCTGAATGGAGAGTTGTCCGAAGCTTACACAAAAGTAAGGTTTCTTGAGAGTGAGGTTGTGCAAGCTAATGCTAAAGTAGAGAGGGTTACCACCAAGAAGCTAGATGATGTTATATCATCTCAAAAGAGCTTTTCAGACAAATCCGGATTGGGATATACCGGAGGAGGTAGTTCGTCTGGAAATATCACAAAAGAAGTAAAGTTTGTAAAGGCCAAAAATCCAGTTGTAGCTGACTCTACTGGTGAAAAGCTCGAGGTGAAGGAGAAGAAGAATTTGGTGAACCAACGGATGTTAAATCATCACAATCTGTTAGCAGGCAGGTCTGAATCTCGTGCCAAGTCACGTCCTCGACCCCAAAGAGGTCCTAGAGGAACTTATGTGTGCCACTACTGCGGACTTCAAGGGCATACTCGACCAAATTGCCAAAAGCTGAGAGCAAAGAATAGTGCAACCCCTCAAAGGTCAGGAGGTCCTAGAAATGAGAGAAGAAGTTGGGCTGGAGATCAATCTAGAGATCAGAATGGTGATCCCGGAATGATGAACGTGATGAAGATGATTGGTGCATTCACCAACTGCTTGGAAAGCTTCTCACGAAGGTTTGAAAGCCCTAACTCCCGTACCCAATCCTATAAGGAAATCACCCCAAATGCAAGTGACGTGAGGGTGAATAAGGGTACTCATGCATAAGCATTACAACATGTCCATGCATCAATACTTCCTATGCTTTGTGACTATGTTTGATTGTTTTGCTTGCTATTTTTGCTGTTGGTTGTTTGTGTGTCTTTTTGTACATTTCTTTAATTTTGTTTTATCAATCTTTTTGTTTCTTGTGTCAAAAATCCAAAAAACACATAAAAATAGAAAATCAAAAAGCTTGATTGACTTTGTTGAGTTTTTGTCTCAAAATTTGTTTTGCCTTGTACCTTTGTGCTAATGGCTTTGTGCATTTTCGAGCATTGCTTGTCTTTATGCACTTATATCATAGTGGGAAATATCTTGAAATCTTTGTGATTGTTGTAAATAGAGCTTCAAACTTGTCATGAATGATTAGTGAATAGTTTTGTTGATCTTGAGACTTGCATAGACTTGTGTCTATATATCTTCCCACTCTTTATTTTTGTTTTGCTAAAAAGAGCTCACCAAATGTAAATCTCCAAATGAAAAGAGATATTGAGCTGCAAAAGCCTGTCGCACACTCTAGTATTTGACTAGGAAAAAGGGTAAGCGACCTTATATTGAAGTGAATGTTTATTCAAAAAGCCAAAGGCTTATTCATTAAAGTGAAATATCAAATATCACTCTTACAATGAGAGGTGATCGACTCAATAGATCAAAAAGATCAAATGTTATGATTGAAAGTGGAGTCAAATGTAAAGCTCCAAATCATGTTATCAAGTTTATGTGGGAGGTCATATATACATATTTCTATAATTGAGATGGGTCACATGATCTAGTGCTAATTGTGTATGCCTTGGTTGAATTGATCATTGAAGCTTCACATTAGACGAAGGACTATCTCATTGTTGATATCCACACACAACACACAAGTTTATGTTCAATAAGTGCCATATTCATTTGTGTGATTGTACTTGATGAAATGTGTTTTCACATGCTCAATCTTTGTTAATTCAAGCACAAAAAGATTTTTGAGTATTTTAGGTGTTTTTGGAAAGTATTTTGCTTGAAAAATCTGAAAATTTCAAAAAACCTGTTTTGCTCTGTTTTGGCGGCTCAGTCGCGGGTATGTCAAGTCGCGAGCCTTAGTCGCACCTTCGCTGGTAATTTCTGGCGACTTGTTCGCGAGTGGAAGGTCCAGTCGCGAGGTTACTCAGAGATTTTCGCGGCTCAGCTCGCGACTCACTCGCGGGTAGACCTTCCAGTCGCGAAAAACACTTAGAAAAATTTTTCAAATTTTTGGTCTTGTGTGTTTTGGCGGCTTGAGCTGGCGACTGTGTGGCGACTTATTCCAGTCGCGAAAAACGCGTGTTTTGCAGAAACAGGAGCAGTTTTTAAATCATTTTCAGTGTTTCCCTCGAATTTTTGTGACTGTTCATCTTCTCCCTCCCAAACACTCCGTGCTCTCATTTCCAATCTCCATTGTTGCACACTTGTAGCTCAAAATCTTCACATCACAGGTATGGGTTTTCAGTTTTCCACTCTTTTCTACTTAATTTTGTGTTTTTCCCTTTGATCTTTCGCATATATTTGTGTTTTAGAAATGGGTTTGTGTTTCGGAATTTACTCCTTGTTCACGCTTAGATTGCGATTGCTGCTGCTAGAATATGATTTGTTCTTAGTTGTTTCACTATTACTCTTCATTCTGTGATTAGCTATGTGATTCTTTGATTTTCACTGTTCTTTGAGCTGTTGAGGTGTTTCAATTTTTTTGGGGTTGTGAGTTTAATGTGCTAAATATGCCTGCTCTTTTGTGTTGATCTTTTGGGAGCATATGTGTGCTTCACAATACTGTTTATGTGTCATATCATTTTCAGTTTTTGTCTCATTGACATATAACTGCCCTTAAGTTAGTTTCTATATCTGATGCTGTTATGTGTATTTCCTATCTTAGGCTTGCTTTTCCATGTGATTGATCTAAATAGCCTGTGTTTAAATGCTTCAAGTTCAGTTGTATGGATGATATCTCTTTGATTATTACATGAGACTAACTTGTTTTACACGTATAATGCTCTGTATTGTTGTGGCCTCTTCTGATTGATCACAGATGGCTCCCTCACCTCCTAAGAAGAAAACTACTGCGAAGAAGGCTGACAAAAGGTTGAAAATGGATTCTAAGCTTTTTAGGTCAGTTCATCACTTTGAGAGATACAGGGATAACTTCTTGAGTGCAGGAATTATTCAAGAGAGATTTGTTGATTTGGAGGATTTAAGACAAACCTTTATCCCCAGTTGCTTTGAAGGTAGAGGATGGGAAAAACTTCTGAGTGATTTCCCTGTAGTTTGTGAACCCCTGATTAGGGAATTTTACTCAAATGCTGTGATAAAGGAGAATGAGTTAAGCTGCTGGGTTAGAGGGAAAGAATTCATTGTAGATGCTCATGTCATAGATGAGGCACTAGGACTTGAAGGATTAGATGATGAGGAGTTTATCAACTACAAGGATAGGAGTGTATCCATTGAAACAGTTCAACAAAGGATAGGTGGGCAGAGAGAAGGAAAATGTTTGAATACCACTGCCTTTCCAGTGGACATGAGGTGCCTAACGATCATCATGATGTTTAACCTCTATCCCATTAAGAAGTTGACTACCATCAATTGTGCTAGAGCAATCTTTCTGATGGATCTCAAAGAAAAGAACTTCATAGACATAAGTTCCCACATATATGACATCATTGTGGATGAGACAAGAACAACCTCTAGGCCAAAACTGATCTTTCCCAGTTTGCTTATGAGGATTTTTAGAAGGAAGGGTGTTCCTATCCCACAAGACATCAGTCCCATGTCCACACCTTCTGCAATTAACAGGCTTACCTGCAAAAGGATAAGTGTTAGACTTCCAGGAGAAGAAGATGAAGGTGATGAAGGAGAAGGTGTCCCAATGGAGACTGAAGCAGAGGCAGCCGGGCATCCATCAACCTCAACACCCAGGAGGAGTGGCAAAAGACCCAGAGCATCAACTTCTTCAGATACTCCTCCAGATGCTTTCCAAATCATTCTGGAAAGACTTGATGGGATCAGAGAAATCCAGACTGAGCACTCTGAGAGGATGAAAGCTATGCAGGATCAGATTGATGTTTTGTCTGCAAAACTTGACAGCTTCACCACTCAGCCTGAACACTGACCATTTGGCCATTCCTGACAAAAAGGGGGAGATGTTTCTGTTGAGGATGGACTGAGAAACAGAAGAGCAGCCCTTAAGGGGGAGTAATGTGTTGAGGGGGAGTCATGTTTTAAGTACTTTTAGTGGTTTATGGGTTTGATACACTATATTTTTTTTTGGTGTATTGTTTCTTACTCTTAACTTATACTCTTGGTTTAAAGTTTAATATATTTTGATGATGTTATTCAGGATGTTTGTTTGTACCCATGTGCTTATGTAAGCTTTTAGGGTTTATGTCTTTTGCTTGTTTGTAGGCTTTATGGTATGTACCTTGCCTAGTGCAGCCTTTATGCTTTGTTGAAATCAGTACTTTAATCTAAATGTTATGCATTTTGGTTTATGTACTGTCACTCTTGTGCCCGTGTAGGATTGTTCCTAGATGCATATGCCTTGTGTGATATGCATTGGTTGAGTGTTGTGCATATAAGTGTCTTGCCTTGTGCTTGTTAACTTGTATGTTCTTGTGTTCATTCCAAGTGTGAATGAGCACTGTGATCACTACCTTGTGGTGTTCACTTGGTTGATCAAGCCATGATTTGTTTCATAACTCCATCTTTGCTTGATCAAATATTGCCTGTTTTATATGCATTTTATAATTTTCTGCTTACAATGATCATGGTGTATTGTTGTGTTTCAGGAGTATTATGTTCATATGATTCAAGTGCTTCACAGCTTCTAGAGTTAGGGTGTGAGTGAGTTTTGTTCAACTGTTCCCAACTCACATGTTAAGTCTAGAGTCTGTTTTAGGGTTTTGTCACGAATAGCCAAAGGGGGAGATTGTAAGGTTGAATTTTTCAACCATCTAATTGGCTTTATTCCGTGCCAAATTTGCTTGTAATTCAGCATTTAGTAACCCTGTATTTAGGTGGGTTTGATGTAAGGGTAGTGAGTGAGATAGAGTGAAGTTTGCTCAAGAGTGTGCAAGAAAACAGAGTGTCGCGGCTGGGTCTCGCGGGGACTCGCGGCTTCAAGCCGCCAGAAGCAACCTCACGTGCCAAGCATGCTGGAAGGTGAACAGTCTGCTAGCTGGAGCACTACAGGACAAAACAGGACAACTGGCCATACGGTTATCTCGCGACTGGATCTCGCGACTTAGTCAAGCCGCGAGGTCAAGCCGCGAGCCACCCCTGTTTTGTAGAATTCTGACGTTTCACATTCCTCTCCACTCCAGTATAAATACCCCTATTACCCACGATTGAAAGAGAGCTTCCAGAGAGAATTTTGAGAGAGAAACCCTAAAGAAAAACCAGATTGTTTCACCCACAATCTCTACCTTAGAATCTCTTCAAATTCCTCAACTCTCTTCCTCTCCATTGTTAAATCCTTGAGAGGCTTTATACCAAACCAGGTTCTCACCATTATCATCATTGTGAGTCTGCTGTTTGGATTTCTGGGAAGCAGTTAGGAAGGAACCAATCTTCATTGGTTGATGCTATGGTCTAGTAGCGGAATCCGGAAAGCTAGAAAAGAAAAAGGTTCGGCGCAACCTCGTTGGAGCAAGAAGCTTGGAGGGCTTAGGTGCACTGGGTAGATTAGGCTTGGAGGGTCTATTGCTGTCCTTGTATCCCAACTATATTTTCTAGTGGATTGATTACCGCTTGGAGGGCGGCGGAGAGGTTTTTCGCCGAGGACTTCGGTTTCCTCTTCGATAACACATCGCGTGTTGTCTTTGTGTTTGCATCTTCCTTCCTCTATCTTTGCCTTTAAACTATCTGATGTGGATTTTATTTTGTTATGGCTTAGATAGTATTTAATCAATTTCGTATGATAGCATATGTTAAGTTTCCGCACACTAGTTGTTTGACATATTGCTTGAATTGATTAAGTTGTTATTTGGGGGTCTAAACGTTCAAAGGTGTTTTATACACGTTTTTGAACTTTCAAGTCATATAGAGATGAAAAAACTCTCCGGTATACTACTCTAGAGTATACTCTCCTCTTTTTTGACATGAATAGACAAAGGGGTCAAGGAGAAAAGAAGGTAAGAGATGAAGGTATGAACAAGGATAAAGATGCATGAGGGGTGCAAGATGAATGAGAAAATGAAGCTCAAACTTAAGACAAAACAAAATGTTACAAAGCATAGGGTAAACATGACATGCTAAGATGAAGAAACCAGGTATAGACTAATGCATGACAAGGGTACCAAAGGTGTGTGCAAGAGGTGGTTATGTGCAATGCATGACCAACGTATGGAAAATGCACATGTGGGGCAAGGTGTGTTAAATACACAACCAATGAACCAAACATGTTCCTAATGAGGAAACATGAAAAACCTCAAAGTTTGGTACTCATCGGAGTCCAAACAAGTGAGAAAATGCTTATGAGGCATTTTATCAAACACCTAGCAGGCACACTATGAACAACAATGTGAAACAATGCATGAATATCATGAAATCCACCCTTAATACATGTTCTTTTTGCCACAAAGGGCCAACATCCAAAGCAAATCATCAAAAGAAACCAATCCCATACAAAAATTTGACCAAAAAAAAAGTTTTCCCAGCTCCTATGATGACAATCTTATCCAAGAGGACAAAACTCTCCAAAACATAATCTAAGGATCCAAAACAATGAAAAGAGTTTAAAATTGCCTTAGAGATGTTAATAGAATGAAAAACCATTCAAATTGATTGGGTTTCAATGTAAAAATATTGAAAGAGGGGTTTCAGAGAGGATGGGAGAGGTTAAAATAGGTTTCCCACGAAAAGCTCTTTAAAAAGTTGTTTCTAGGCGTTTCGCAACTAGACGAGTCGCGAAAATTTTCGCGAGTCATGAGTGAGTCGTGAGCAAGTCGCAAGATGAGTCGTGAAAGCTTTTGGATGAACTCACGACTTGAGTTGCACGACTGACGAGTTGCGAGATGAGTCACGAAAATTTTCGCAAGTCGTGAGTGAGTCGCGAAAAACTCTAACACCTGTTTTTCAACACAAAACATGTTTAAAACAATGAAAAATAGAGTAAACACGAAACATGAACACAAATAGTGATAAAAATCACTTCCACATACATATAAAATGATCAAAAACTTTTTGGTTTGATCCATATATAGATGAGCACACACTAACCACATTTAAACAAGTACAATCGAATAAATGAATAAGGCATTCATTGAACATTAGGCATATGTGTTGTGTGTATGTATCAAGTGTGGAATAGCCCTTAGTTTAGAATGAAACTTCAATGATCAATTCAATCAAGTCATTCACAACTAGTACTAAGTTAAGTGGTCTATCTCAATTATAGAAATGAACATATATGACCTACCACAAAAATGATTACAACTCTTTGAAACTTTTCATTTGGCTTCTTACAATTCATAACATTTGATCATTTTGAATCAATACAACTCATTTTAAGATCGATGCTTGAAATTTTTGATATTTCAATTTGATGAACAAGCCTTTAGCTTTTTAAGCATCATACATTTTCATAAAAGTCGTTTTCCCTTTTTCCTGGTAAAATACTAGTATGTGTGACGACTTTTGCAACTCATTATCTCTTTTCATTTTGAGATTTACATTGGTTGAGCTCTTTAAGGGAAAAAAAATAAAAAAAAAATGTGTGGGAAGAATATAGGCACAAGTCTATGCATGTATCAAAACCAACATGACTATTGACTAATCATTCATGACAAGTTTGAAGATCGATTTACAACAATCATACATAGATGTCAAGATTTTTTCCACAAAGATAGATGTGCACACATAGCAAGCTAAACTTATAAATGCACTAAGCCATTTGTACAGAGGTACTAGGCCAAACACACATGTGATATGTGCTCAAACATATACGATCAAACTTTTTGAATTTTTCACTTTTTTATATGGTTTTGGATTTTTTACTCACACAAAACTAAAACATAAAAGTAAGATAAAAAAATAAAACAATGCATATAAAGAAATGCAAGATGCATAAAATGCATGAAGATATGACATACAATGCATGAAGGGTCCTACAAAGATCAAAAGAATTAGATTAAGGACCAAAAGAGCAAAAGCTCAACCATAGGAACCCTTCCTCATCTAAACGGAACGACTGTTTGGAATGAGTTTCTCATGAGAAGTGAGATGGGGATTGGAAGAATGAGAACTGGAGATGCACATAGACAAGAAGTTAAGAGCATTAAACACTTTCTTCAACAACATGCTATTTTCATTCAAATCTGGTTTACCCTTTTTAGCACAATTTCCATGAAGCTCAAGTTTCTCTTTTCTTTTAATTCTTTTAAGAGCATGAAACTTAGAGCAATGAGGTCTTAGATGACTAGAAGCACCACAATGGTGACACACAATGTGTTTAGATCCACTAGGCTTTTTGGGAAGGGATTTAGCAACATGGTTTTGTTCTCTCTTCAATTTATGACATTGAGGTCTTATATGACCAATCACACCACAATGGTGGCAAGTTGGAACAAACTTAGATCCATCCAAAGCCTTAGGTTGAGACTTAAACAGAGGCTTTGACTTAACAACCTTTCTCTCCACCTTTTGATTCCTTTTATGTGGAGAAATGTACACCAATTTGTCCTTTGAGGTAGAACGCACATTAGGCACAAAATCGGATACCACAACATGATTAAAACAAATATTTTCATCCTTTTTAGAAATAGGTTCAACAATCAAACACTTGGCATGCATCTTAAGAGATTCATTTTCACATTTTAACTCATCAACAATTTTGTTAGACAAAACAAGTTTATCATCCAAGTCCATATTCAAACATTCAAACTCTTGCAGCTTTTCAAGAGAATTTTCAGTAAGTTTCTTATATTTTTTAACCAATTTGTTGGATTTATTGAGTTTAGCAATCAAATCATCATTTTCACAAAATAACTTGCTTAAATCCTTATTAAACTTTTAGCCTTTTTTTTTTTTTCAAGAGTTTGATGTTAGGAATATCAACAATATCTATAGATTCAAGTAATATAGCATCACAATCATGAGGATTATCACTCATAGATGCATTTTCACTATGTAGTGACCCAAAAAGGGGGGGTCTTGCATTCCATGGAATCCCACATCGCCTAGGGAAGCACATGAAAATATGTTTATAAGGATTAACCTCCCTTTAATATGTAGAGGTCTTTTCCCCTACTGTTGTGTGCTTTGAGGGAGAACAAAACCATGAGGGGTATGGGCCCCAAAGCAGACAATATCTACACAGTTGGGGCGGGACCGTCACAGATGGTATCAGAGCCATGCCCTAGCCGGAAGTGTGGGCCCTACACACGAGGACTCGTGTGCCCATAAGGGGGGTGGATTGTAGTGACCCAAAAAGGGAGGGGTCTTGCATTCCATAGAATCCCATATCGCCTAGGGAAGCACATGAATGTGTTTATAAGGATTGACTTCCCTTTAATGTGTATAGGCCTTTTCCCCCACTGCTGTGTGCTTTGAAGGAGAACAAAATCGTGAGGGGTATGGGCCCCAAAGCGGACAATATCTATACAGTTGGGGCGGGGCCATTACACAGAAACACATGCCATGCTACATTCATCATCAACCAAAACATGCATAGAGACATACAAAGCACTATCCATGGCAAATAAACACAAGGGGTCAAGGATCATACTTAGGTATTTAAACTACAACAAGTGTACCCGCTCTGATACCAATTGAAAGTTTAGATAGTGTGTAAAACACCTATAAACGTTTAGACCCCCAATTTACAAATTACCAACACAAGCTTATAATAAAACAATATATGTGCTGAATATGAAAATAAGCCAAATCAGAATTGGTAAACCAATCTAAACCGAAATTAATCACAACCATAGCAATAATTAAAAGGCAAAAATTAAGGGAAGAGAGATGCAAACACAAAGACAACACAATGATGTGTTATAGAAGAGGAAACCAAAGTCCTCGATGAAAAACCTCTCTGCCGCACTCCAAGCGATCAATAATCCATAAGAGAATAAAGTTGGAATACATGAATAGCAGAAGACCCTCCAAACTTAATCTACCCAATGCACCTAAGCCCTCCCAGCTTCTTGCTCCAATAGGGTTACGCTAAACCTTGTCTTCTCTAGCTTACCGGATTCCGCAATCGCCCATTGCATCAACCAAAATGAATTAGTCCCTCCTAAATTGCTTCCCAAGTACCAAAATACCTTTTCACAGATGTGGGTATATTGAGATAAGGATTTGACTAATGTATCTTTCAAGGACGTATCAATGGAAAGAGTGAGAATAGAGAAATTTGGAGAATCAAAGGATGAAGATTGTGGATGAGTCAATCTTGTTTTTCTTTAGGGTTTCTCTCTCAAAATTCTCTTTGGAAGCTCTCAACATTTCGTGGGTATAAGGGTATTTATAGTAGAGTGTGTATGGAATGCAAAGACTCAGTTACAACCAAACAAGGTGTTTTGGCGACTCGAGCTCGCGATTGGAACGAGTCACGAGTTTGAGTCGCAAGCTAACTGCCTGGCCAAACTAGAAGTTTTGTCCTATAGTGCAATAGTTGGCGTGACCCTTCAACTCCCCTGTATGCTTCACATGTGTGCCACTTCTGGTGACTTACCAGTTGCGAGTAAGTCGTGAGATCCAGTCACGAAGCCCTTCTTGATTGTACACTCTTGAGCTTTTCTTCACACTCTTTCACACACTACCCTTACATGATTCCCACCTAAATACAGGGTTTCTAAATGCTGAATTACAAGCAAATTTGGCATAGAATAAAGCCAACTAATGATTGAATAAATTCAACCTTACACTACCCAAAGTCCTCTTTTCTAAAGTCATTGATCTGCTTCCAGATTCCTTCATCCTTTGGAAACATGTTTCAACATTACAAGACTTTAACCAAACTGAATTTTAGATTATAATTTGTTGTAATTTAACTTGAAAAGACTTGGGAAGTCGTATTTTTTGCAAGGTCTATTATTACCTACCCTGAATTTTGGACTATAGAATTGTTTGTTCAAATTGCTGAGTTGTTGCAGATTAAATGTGTAGCAAGCAATCATTAAACCCGTAGCAATATATTAACAAGAACTGTTTAATGTCATCTATTTCTTTTTGTTCAAACCATTTTTATTTTTAACAAAAACAAAATTGATAATTACATGAAGAATTTTTTAATAAAAATTATATATATTACAATTATATTCTCTAATTTTATTTTAATTTTTTCTTTAATTTTATTATTATTTCATTTCATTTTTATCTAGTCATTTCGTCAGTTAGGTGTCCAATTTTAACTTTATTTTTTTATTTATATTTTTCACTTTTCAAAACAATGTTGTTTTGACAAATGGATATTAGATTTCAAGAATCCTATAGTTCAATTGGTTGACCATCTCCTAGTATTTTTAAGACATCCAAAGTTCAAATCCCCTCACTTAAGTGACTATCTTTTGCTTATGCTAAGTAGATATATCAACTATCACCAAAATATTAAGTTTCTTATTAATTGTTAAGATGTTTATTCTATGTAAAACTCTATTACCTAAGCTTTAATAAATTTAATATATTACACCTAAAGTTCATTTATTAAAAATAAAATGAAATAAAATTTAATACTTATTTTTTGATCATCTATTATAGTTTGCGTTTTAAATAATTTAGTATAGATGAAACTCTATTACCAAAATATTAAGTTGCTTATTAATTGTTAAGATATTTATTCCACGTAAAACTCTATTACCTAAGTTTTAATAAATTTAATATTCTATTACACCTAAAGTTTGTTTATAAAAAATAAAAAGATGAAATAAAATAAAATTTAATACTTATTTTTTGATAATCGATTATAGTTTTGCATTTTAATGTAGCAAATTACATGTTACATGTGGTGCTCAAGCCTAGTGACTAAAGATATATTGCATGTAAAATTAAAGAGTTTTTTTTTTTTTTTTTTTTTTTTTTTCATGTGACTAACTAATTATGGAGATAGTTAATTTACTCGTGATTACTAATTATTAAAATGGTTTTGATAGTATTAGTAAAATGTTTTCTTTTCTTTTTTTTACATAAAATTTTAATTAATGGCACAAGAATTCTACTAGTATGCATAAAATTAAATATTACTATGGTGGAGAGAGAGAGAGAGAGATAATAAGTATTTAGGGGATAAGAAAACAAATATGCAAGGTAATCAATAAATAAGATATTATACATTAAATAATTTAAATGAATATGTAAATTTTATGCAAGAAATGGTGGGATGAGCAAAATTTATCCCATCCATTTACCTATTTGTGATAGGAAAAATTTGCCTAGAATAGAACACATAAAACGGATCAAACAAGGCTGAGATTGTCAAAGTAAGAGCTAATGAAAAATTCAATTATTGCTCAAAATTAGTATCAAAGAAAATATATACATAAATATATCTATATATATATATATATATATTTATATCACTGCTATTTTTTGAGTCTTTTATTGCCAGATTCCTTCAATTTTGAAAATGTGTGGTGCAGAGGTATAAAATCATGAAAAGTTTTCTCTATGTCTTTTGTAATAATTGTTTGGAATTCCAAAGACTTGGAAAGTTTTTTTCATTTGTTTTTTTTTTTTTTTCCTAGAAGAAAAGACTTGGAACGTTAAGTGTTATAGTCTTCCTTCTATTAACCAGTGTCAAATTGGGACTATTAAAATAGTTTGTTTCAAATTGCAAAGTTGCTAATTGAAGATGTAGAAATCATGTTAACTAGGTCCCTGTATTGACCCAAAAATCATGTTATCAATTTATCATGTTTATATAGCATTCATGTTATCATATAGCAATCGTGTTATATAGATCTCTATTTCTTTTCTTTTTACTCAAATAATTTTTTTTAGAAACTTGTTTATAATTACATATATACTCAAATTTACTCAATAGTATCCCGTACAAGGATCAAGGATAGAGAAAGTTTAACAAAAATTATGAAATCATGAAAAAGAGTCACCAAAGTATACACAATGTGTACAGTTAGAGACTGGAAGCACAATTAGTGTAGAAACACTAATGCTTGTTTTAACCTCTAATTTTAAATTACGGCTTAATTGCTTTTACTCTAACTTAACTAAGTGCAAAACAAGAGTAAAAGATGCACAATAAACCGGAACACTACTCGAATGCATAAGCAAGTACAATAAGCGATAAATGTAAAACTTAAAGAGGAGGGAAGAGAGATGCAAACATAAGATAACACCGAGACATGTTATCGAAGAGAAAACCGAAGTGCTCAGTGAAAAACCTCTTTGCGGCCCTTCAAGCCAAAATCGATCCATGAGTGAATAAGTTGGAGTACATGAATAACAAAAAGACCCTCTAAGCCTAATCTACCCAATGTACTTGAGCCCTCCAAGCTCCAGCTACCAACGGACTTCTCGGAGTCTTGTCTTCACTAGTTATCCAGATCCTATAATTCCACTCGATTGTATCCACCACTCAATGACTTCTTCCAATGTTTCCCTTAAGTACCAAAACTTCTCTCAACACTCAGAATGGATGAGATAAGTGTTTGAGCTAAAAACCTCTCAAGGATATGTAGATGGAGATGTAGGAGTAAATGGAAACTCTAGAGAAATGATATAGAGGATTATAGATAAATAATCTCTAACTCTCACGTGTTTCTACATCTACAATCACACATTTAACTTATAGAGAAGCATATATGAAAAAATAAAGATGTCAAGAGTTCATGATGGTCAAGACTGTCACTTAGGAATTGACCATAGGCAAGAAGCAGTTCCATCTAACTTTACTTGGATATCTAGTTAGAACATTAAGCCCTGACATCTTCATCTTCGCCCAAACAAAGTCCACTCGGAATGTTGATTCGTCATCTGAAGCGTAAGCCCTTACTAGTCTTGCGGTCTTCTCATTAGCCAAAAACTGATGATAAGCAAAAAGGAGTCATCTCCCCTTTAATGATTGGCTATGAATTTAAGTAGACTCATTTCCAATGATTCCATGGGTTGAAAAGAAGGCTGAACTAATCATGATGTGTACAAAGGTGTAAGGATTTTTGTGTGAATGTAAGGGTGAGTTTTACTGCAATTTTGACATTCTATATTTCTCTAATTCATATTAGGACTCATGCCCTCAATTTCAGGTTATTCCCTATTTTGAAGATTTTTTTTGGGTTCTCTCAAAAGGCCTGCTCAGTGTAGGGAAGGCTTGCTAAACTCACGTGATTGTTAATCACTTGCTTACCATTAGCTCACTGAAGGCCAAAAATCTATAAGAGGAACAAGCTGACTGTGAGGATTTAGGACAATCATCATTTAATGCTTGATTGAATTTGAATCCTTTTATTGGGTGTGAGGATAAGTGTGGGGTAATAACTTTGGTTCAGCAGATATACCAGAATTCTCATGCATACTTGGGTGTGCACACAACATTGTCTATGGGCTCTAGGGTCCTTCAAGTGTTCCAAGCCCCAAGAGAGGAACCTTAGATGAGCCTAACATCAATGCAAAATGACTATTCTACCCACCATTCCATACCTCCTGATCACCCCCTTTGTTGAACTTCTTCCTTGCTCCTTGTGAGCTTGGTTCACTTATTGGCAAAGAAAACATGTTGTTGCTTCAAAGGGTTTATTTTTGAACGCTAATTATTGTTACACATTGTGACTCACACACAACAATTGAAATCATATTTTGAATTTCAGTTATAATTGTGAAATGATAATTTTGACACAATTTCAAATATATGTCCGTGTGTAAGTATTACGTCGGTGACCTTTACTTTATCTTTCTTCACTTGGCTTACTGGTGCCCAATTGGGCTTCATCCATGGGCCCAAAACAATACAATTATGTTTTGGTTTGGCTGGCTATAGAAGGCCACGGGCTAGCATCAAAATGGGACCCCTCAGATCAAATTTGCAATGGATTTATGTGGGCCATTCGTTTTAATTAAGGGTTGAGAGGCCACAGGCTACACTCCCAATTTGTGTACTAGCTTGGTCGTTTTGAATAAGCCACGGATTGGCATGAAAGGGGGCTACTTTTGGGCTTTATATTTGTGAAGAATTTTGTGGCCTCAAGTCCATTTCATGTTATTTGACCAAAATACCCTTAACAAAGATCAAACTTGCTCCATCAATACCAAGAAAATCACCAACCATAAGTCAATAAACATGAGAAAGACAAGAAATCAATCATTAATTCAATTTCATAAATAAAACTTATGTGATAGCAAAACATCCACTAGTGAGATCATTTTTATTATATCTTAATATATTAAGAAAATAGAGGTAGGTTTTCTAGTTAGCTCAATTAGTAAAGTCTCTAATGATTAAATAAAAGATCTAGGATTCAATTCTCACCTATACCAAAAACCGATTGGTGTCTTTGTCTAATGATAAAGAACTCTCATCAAGAGTGGACGTATAGATTGTAATTCTCTATATAAAAAATAGGGAAAATTAGTTACTTGTTATCTAAATTCTCTAAACCACCCCTAATATTTAGCTAATAATATTTCAAGCAAATAAATAAGGGGGTGTAAAATTCATTTAGAAATTTTGTGTAAAAATTAAAACACAAAACTCACCTCCTTTTTCTAAAATTTAGCTTACCTCTTCAAATTTTATATTTTAAAATAATCACAACCTCTAGGTAAATACAAACTTCCCACCACACAAACACACATTCTCCCAATTGAATTCAAATTCCCTTTTTCCCTAATTTCAATTTAAGCATTAATTTCTCTTTTAACTTCTTATTCTTATCTTCTTCTTTTTCCACTTTTTTTTTTTTTTTTGAAATAAAAATTTAAAAATGCTTAGGATTCTCTTTTATTCCTTATAAAAAAAATGTAAATTACAAAGTTAGTCCCTATTCTTTACATCATAGTTTAATTTGGTCCCAAACCTTTTAATTGTGTCAATTTGATCCCTAACCTTTTAGTGTCATGTCAATTTAGTCTCTGCCGTTATCTTTTGGATGGAAATTACTGATGTGGCAAATGGCCCAAATAAAAAATTATTTTTTTTGCCACATCAACAGACACCTATACCACCATGTCATTTAAAAAAAATCAAATTAAATCCAAAACACGTGACAACCAAAATCCCTAACTCATCATTATCTCTTCTCCCGAGGGAATTTGCAAGATAACATTGGTGAGGGAAAGAATATAATAAGTTGACATGTGTTAGAAACAATACTGCAAACTAGCATCTTGAGTTTCAAAGGCTCAATTTCAATCTAGATATCGAGTCTCAAATACTCAAATTCACTTGTTGATCTGGTTATTTTTCGCCACATAGATCTCGGGTCTTAAAGACTCAAGTTTGTAAAAAGTAAATCCGAGTCCCCAAGACTCGATTTCTATAGTGAAACGAATCAAAACAAATCAGATCGGGTAGGAACAGAGAACAGAGGAACAAATCAGGAAGGAAGAAGAAGAAGAAGAAGAACAGAGGAAGAAAAACAGAGGACCAAATCGGGCAAGAAGAAGAAGACTTAGCTTTGAAAGGAAGACTCAGACTGGATGGAAGAGGAAAAGAACTAAGGAAGAAGAAGAAACAGACAAAGACGAAGAGCTGATTTGAAAAGAAAAATGGTGGAACACAAGTTTCTAAAACTCGAGTTCCACGTGGAAAAAATTCCACGTCAGATGCTACCGCTTGCATCTTGAGTTTTAGAAACTTGAGTTCTACTTAATCTCGAGTTTTTAAAACTCGAGATGCTAGTTTTCCAGTTTGTTTTGCAACATGACAACTAACGATATTCTTAGAAAATTAACACTAAATGGAAAGAAAATTCCTCTTCTCCCTCTCTCTCTCTCTCTCTCTCGTTAGTCAGACTGACCACCCATCTCCATCTCTTCTCCCTCATCCTCAAGATCTGAAGTTGCAGACAGCAGTGAGGATGACGACACTTTTATCTTCTGGTGGCACTAGGTCTCTCAATTTTGGCAAAAGCACAAACCTATAGACAACCACAATCTCAAGACGCAACAAGAAAATGCATTGACTGGTGCTCCCTCTTAATACTAACTTTAGCCGTAGCATCGGATTTGGTTATTGGGGCCTTTAAAAGTAGATTGTTTAAAGCTGAAACAGCCCAAGCCTTTCTCAAGGTATTGCTGATGGTATTCCTCTACTTGGTAGTGTTTCTTGGCAGGTTGTATATCAATTACAATCTTCCTGTTCATGAGCTTCTGTTGTCGTTCCAAAGACTCTCGTTGCATTTTCTTGCTTAGGTTTATAGAAGTATATACCATATCTATACTGTGTCCTCACATCATTTTCCTGCACACTAAGGAGTTTATTGTTAGCATTTGTAAAGTGATAAGGCCGTGAGACAAATGTGTGTGCAACAAGGTCAAATCAACGAAGCATCTGTTTTGAATATGGAAGTAGTGTGACTTTTTATACTTAGGGCATGCAAAATTGAGAGACCATTAAAGTAATAATCTTAGAGATTTTGGATGGTGAGTTTGGAGACTAAGAAGAGAGAGGGGGAGAAGAGACAGAGATGAGTTAGAGATTTTGGATTTTAGGAATTTTGATTGTCAAGTGTTTCAGTATTTCAGATTTAACTTGGTCTATTTTTTAATGACGTGGCAGTACAGACGTTGGTTGATGTGGCAAAAAAATAATATTTTCTCAATAGCAGCTCGACAGATAGGCATCTATCGAGGTTTATGAAACTCAATTTTCTAGGACTATTTTTCATCCAATCTGTGATTATATGTTTGGGCTTTCTTTTCTCAGAACCCTACACATATAAAAGGATTATTTTAAGAGCCGTCAAAGTGGACATAAGTTGCACAAGTGTTGAGCAAAGTTTGTTCAAACAAAGTGTAACGGGAGACAGAATTTGCTCTAGTTCATCTTTCTTGTGAAGAATTTGCTGTGTTTGTACACTGTAGGGTTTTGTGACTAAGCATCTTCTTGATCTTCATTGTTTGGATGAATTGAAGAACTTTGCAGCCAACAACCTTCTCTAGTTGGTGATTGAAGTCGTGTACTGGGATCCGCGCAATTGATTAGTCACGTATTGAGAGCCGTGCATTACAAGGAGAGATTGTCACTATAGAACAAATCCAAGTGGGTATTGGGGTAAGGGTTCAACTATAAGTTGGTATAAGGTATTGGGATTCTTTTACTTGTAACTGCTTGTTGTGATAATAGTAAATTCTTGGGAGTGGTGACCTTAAAATCACCCAGTAGGGTTTTTGCTATGTTGGTTTTCCCCATTCGTAAACAAATCATCGTGTTAATTTATTTTTCGCTGCATACTTAGTTTAATTGGTGATTTGTTTGTGCTACCACGCGTTTGCATGTTAATTTGATTAATTATTAAACTTAGCTAATTAATCAATTAATTCATCACAAGGGGTCAATACATTTTTGGCTTATCACCTAGCATTCATCTATCATGGCCATAAGCACATATTATGAAAGGCATAAACATCATAAGGCAGATCCAAACAAGCATCTCAAGGTATCTAAGCATAAAAAGCATGGGATTCAATCAAGCATATATGTTCATCAACAAAATCTTACTTAACAACCAAATCAAATGCATGTTCATGTGATAATGCATGACTTACCTGACTGCATCACAACACTTATGCATTAATGCATGTTAATGGCAAATGCATGTTCATGGTATTCAAAAATAAAAACGCACTAAGCATAAAAAAGATAAAACAAATAAAACAAGGCAAAAGAAACATAGACTAAAAGATAGGCAAAACAGATTAAACAGAGGCTAAAATATGTGAATAAAACAAAGGAAACATCATACAGAAAAATGAATTAGGGTTTTTAGACTTGATTATGTGTGTATACATAGAGCATGTGTGCGCATCCCAATTGCATGCATACACATACTAAGAGTATGCGTACGCTCCTAAACCTAGAAAACTTGAACAAAAAATAGAGAAAACACAACAGAAACAAGGAAACTAACAACCTGGCATGCTTCTAACACGAACACGAGATAAACCTAAACTAAATAAACATATTGAGCATTTAACACATATATATATAAATAAACAAAAAAACAAAGGAAAATCAAAGAAAAGTGACGAGCCAAAGTTGGAAACTTTACCTCAACACTAGAACTCTCTAGAGATGGTTTTGACCATTCTCCTCAATTAATCTATTCACAACCAAATCAAAGAAGAGTTAGTAAACTTAGAACTCAAAGATCAAGACCAAAAAGTTCCCAATCAAGAAAAATTTGACTTGAGGATGTTTTATGAAAAATTCTCTCTTTGATTCAATAGTTTCTAGTGAATCTAATGTGTTTTACCACTGAGATCCATCCTCCTTGAAAAAGTATCTTATATGGCTTTATATAGTCGAAAAATAGGCTCCTAGACAATATGAGATTTGTTCCAAACCAAGTTTAAATGTAGAAAACTTGTCTTACATAGTTTCGGGAACCCTACACATGCATGGAGTATACGCACGCAGAGCTTAAGCATGCATGCGCATACGCATGTATGAGTACACATGCCTAAAGGTTTTTGTGGCCTTTCTTTTCTAAAAATAGTTTATTTGTTCCAAAAATAAGTTATATTTTCCATAAACACTTTCCTCAAGTTAATTTTAATTTGATCGGACCCTAAACCAACCTTGGGCTTTAGAACTCTAACAACATTGGGGAATGGGGGCCTGAGTCATCAGGGGTACAAAATGCGGTATCTAAAAATGCCCCTCTTTTGATTTGTGAGCTCCGCTAACAAAATCAAAAAAATAAGAGACAAAACATTTTGTTTCAACATACGACTTGGGCCCAACCCATGCACACAACAAACAACACACATGCATAGGGTGGGGTTCAACTCCACAGAGTGGCATGGGATTTGTATGTCTGAAGTCCCACGAGTGTTACTCAAGAAGCGAGCAACGACAAGTTCACTACCCAAGAACCTGGTTTGCCAATTGCAAGCAAAAGGCAAGTGACTCACTATCCTAGAGTCGCTAAAAAAGAAAAACAAACATGGCCAACAACGTCAACCATTAACCAAACAAACAAGGTGCTCTTACAAGCTAAAATGATACATATCTGTGGTGTTCATCTAGGGGTCTTGCCTTAAATTTCTCTTGGTGGCTCTTGCCTCTAGGTAGTTTTTGTCTCTATCTCAATCTCTTCTATTCTGGGTGGCTATTTCCTTGTAGCACTTTTAGTTATGTTTGACATTTAATTGTTGTATTTTTGTGTAAACACATGTTTAAACATATAACTACCCTAACTTTATTTTTCTAAACTACGGTACTTATAATTTTTTATCTATCATATGAGAAAGAAGTAAGTTTATGAATCAAAATTTACAATATCTTTCCTCCATTCATATGAAAAACACTTTCATTATGTGAATGTGCTAAGTAGATACCTAGAGAATAATATTGCGCATAAAGGATAAATAATAATACAAAAAATGAAGGTAAACAGGTAAGTATAGAACAAAAATAGAAGTAATTTTTTTCTAAAAAAATAGATTATTTGTAACGATATAAATAAGTTATACCACAATGCAATCCCAAGTGAATTAACTTAATCAAAATGCATTAAGGAAAAAAAATAATTAGCTTAGTGTAAAATTACTCACTACTATAGTAGATGTAATTAGACGCATTGGCAATTGTTACCAATCCAAAGCCTAGTACCTAGAGTTTGGAGCATTCGCAATTATTCTTAATGTAGTTCTCAACACTGAAATGCTGAAGGAAAGAACTCGGTATTGATGATCTATGGAATAGTAGAACAGCCTACTACATACAAAAATTTGAACACATAAGTGAAAAATGATAGAAACTAACCTACAATTGACAAATAAACCTACATGAGTATAGTTATCAACGCAATAATTATAGTTGATAACGAACAAATAAAGATCTTCATATGGCCAACTAAGTCCGCCAAAATTAAGTTCCAACATTGGTCTATGTGGATTTTATTTTATTCTATAAGCGGGGTAAGATATATGAACAGAAATCCTTATTCTTAACTTCTTTTTTTATTCTATTCAATATTTTGTTACTCAATTTAATACTTTATAATAAATAAATGTTAATAAAAAAAATTTTAGAAACGATAATAGAATGGAATTAAGGCCTTAAGTCATTTCCTTGTAGCGCTTATAGTTAATTTTGACATTTTATTGTTGCATTTTTGTGTAAACATATGTAAACATATAATCAACTAAGATAAAAATAATAATAATTAAAATAAAAAATAAAAATAAAAATAAAAAAAAGAGAAAAGAGAGGAAAAAAATAAAACCCTAGGACCAAAAGTTAAGTGGTAGGGGTTTCAAAAAAAAAAAAAAAAAAAAGTAAATAGGCTTTAGCCACAAATTTATTCGTCACTAAAGGAGACCTTCCACTGACGAACCTATTTTCGTCACCAAATATATTCTCAACATACTTATAGCGATGAAATTATTCATCACCAAAATGTTATACAATTAACAATGAAAACTTTCATCACTTTAGAGCAAATAACTTTTGTGCCCCAAATTTTAAATTGGCATCTAAATTTGAGTAAAACTAATAACAACGAAAAAATAATTTTTTTTTTTTAATAAATGGTGACAAAATCTATATTTCATCGTTGTATGTTACCTTTCGATGACAGAAAAAAAAAAAAAAAAAAATCCTTACTAAATTTCGTCATCGAAGATACATTTTGTTGTAGTGCTACCTAATCCACTCAATCAAGGCATACTTCCCACAAGATGCCTATTGTAGGCGCATACACCTACACCTGCGACTCCATTGGGGATAAAGAAGTTTGACTCCAATGTGTTGCATCTCCCAAATCTAACAAATGATTTTCTAATATGGTTTTGCACACACTTTCACTTGGTTCTCTGTCCCTTTTTCCATGGTTGGAGATGAGTGGGAAAGTAGAGGTTCCATTTGGGTCAAAACTTTTTGAAGTTCACCCCACCAATTCACAATGTGTGTCATTGCCTATGATAAGTTTTGAGTACGTTAATGGTTTGCCCACCAATCCATATGTGGTCTATTTAGGCCCTAGGTTGAAGGATGACCCACATAGTTGTGAGTGACCTATTGATCTGTCATTTTAGTTTTAAGGAGCTTACCCACTCAAAAAGAGATCCTAAATCCTATCAAAAAAGAGCGTATCATTTTATATCTTCTATTTGTTCAATTATATATTTTGTGATCACTTAATTCTAAAGGACAAATAAAGATTAAAATTGGAAGGATGACCTAAAAGTCATAGCATACCCTAAGACTTTGAGATGAAAGAAAAGAAGTATCTCACATTTTAATATAAATAAAATAATTTTCTTTATTTGTTTTCTTCCAATTAATTTTTTCATAATTTTCTTTTATATTAAAATGCTTATGTGACTTTTTTAATAGTTAATTATTTGATTTTACATTATTATTTTTGCCACGTGTGTGCTAATAATGCAAACTGTTTGCTATGTATACATTTTCTGTTAGTGAGTTAATGATAGAGACCAAAATGATTGTAATTGAAAATAACAAGAACCAAATTGATCACTACCAAAATATATGGACCGATATCGTGTTTTCAACCTCTTTTTTTTTTTTTTTTTTTGATGGCTTCTTGGAAAAAGACAAAGTTTTGAGGTGTATTCAGACACAAAACAAAAATCAGAGTCAACTTTCGAATAAAAAAAAAAAATCAACTTCCTCCCCAGAAAACACGTGGAATGATCCCGTCCGTCAGTGTCAAACTCATGTGTTTCTTCAGTGAAGCGGTGTCGTTTCTCTTCTTCTTATAAAACTCACTTCCCGCTCCCTTGCAATAAATTAACAAAAAGTTTCAAGATTTTGCCTTGGCAAAGTTCCAACAAAAATTATACAAGAAAAGCAAAAGAGGCATTAAAAGTTTCAAACCAAATATATATATATATATATATATATATATATATATATATATCCAATGCCTCCAAAGCTACCCATTACCCTTCCCGCTCCCCTAAGCCTTAAGTTCATCAAAGAAGCCTGCAATTCAAGTGATTTGCAACGTGCACGCCACATGTTCGATCAAATTCCCCAACCAGACCTCCGTACGTGGACCATCTTGATTTCAGCTTACACGCAACATGGGTTTCCTAAGGAATCTATAAAGCTTTACAATCTAGTGCGAGCACAGGAAATTATACCTGATAGACTAGTACTTTTGTCGGCTACTAAGGCTTGTGCCACTCTGGGTGACATTGTGAAAGCCAAAGCGGTTCATGATGATGCAATTCGATTTGGGTTTCATTCTGATACTTTGTTGGGCAATGCGTTGATTGATATGTATGCTAAATGTAAGTGTGTTGAAGATGCGAGACGGGTTTTTGAGGGTATGCGGGTGAAAGACGTGATTTCGTGGACCTCGTTGTCGTCTTGTTATGTTACTTATGGTCTACCTAGACAAGGTTTGGAGGAGTTTCGTGAGATGATGTTAAATGGGGTGAGACCCAATGTGGTGACTGTGTCTTCAATTCTACCGGCTTGCTCTGAACTCAAAACTTTGAATTCAGGAAGAGAGATCCATGGCTTTGTAGTAAAGAATGAAATGGGAGAGAATTTATTTGTTTGTAGTGCGCTTGTTAGCATGTATGCTAGTTGTTTAAGCATTAGGCACGCCCAATTGGTATTTGATAACATGTCTCGGCGAGATGTTGTGTTGTGGAATGTAATTCTAACAGCATACTTCTCAAATAAAGAATGTGAGACGGGTCTTGAATTATTTTATCAAATGAGAAACGAAGATGTCAAATTGAATGATGCTTCATGGAATGCTGTCATTTGTGGGTGTGTGCAAAATGGGAAAACTGAACTGGCGCTGAAGATGCTTGGTCAGATGCAAGATTTGGGTTTCAAACCTAATCAGATCACTATTACTAGTGTCTTGCCAGCTTGCACTAGTTTGGAAAGCTTAAGGACCGGCAAAGAAATTCATGGTTATATCTATAGACATTTGTTTATTAAGGACTTAACGACCACAACAGCTCTGGTTTTCATGTATGCTAAATGTGGTGACTTAGAACTTTCACTAAGGGTCTTCAATATGATGCCAAAAAAGGATACTGTTGCTTGGAACACAATTATCATTGCTAACTCTATGCATGGGAAAGGAGAAGAAGCCTTGTTGCTCTTTGAGAAAATGTTGGACTCAGGAGCGAAGCCCAATTCGGTTACTTTTACTGGAGTATTGTCTGGTTGTAGTCATTCACAACTTGTTGACAAAGGCCTCTTGATTTTTGATTCAATGAGTAGGGATTACTCAACAGAACCTGATGTGGATCACTACTCCTGCATGGTTGATGTACTTAGCCGTGCTGGTCGGCTAGAACAGGCATATGAGTTTATACAAAGAATGCCTATAGAACCAACTGCTGCTGCTTGGGGAGCATTGCTTAGTGCATGTAGAGTACATAGAAACATGGAGTTAGCAAAAATTGCAGCGAAGAAGCTTTTTGAGATTGAACCTCATAACCCTGGAAACTATGTATTGTTATCCAATATATTCTCCACTGCCAATTTATGGGAAGAAGCCTCAGAAATTAGGAAATTGATGAGTGACAGAGGAATAATAAAAGAACCAGGTTGTAGTTCGGTTTAGCTGAGGAATAGTGCTTGCTGTTTTATTGTTGGTGATAACAAAAATTAACAGACTGATGTACGAAATTTTGGGACAATTTGGTTTAAAAAATGAGATTGGCTGGAAATGTGCCCAACATTGATGTTGTTCTACAAGATGTGGCTCCAGAGGATAGAGAGAATTCTTTATACTCACTCTGAGATGCTCACTGTTGCCTTTTGGGATTCTTAACTGGAATGGACAATCAACAATGAGTTTATTAAGAATTTATATGTGCAGATGTCATAACGCCATTAAATTCATGCGAGATTGTAGGTGTGCAAATCATTGTAAGAGATACCACAAGTTTCACAACAGGTATGTGAATTGTTTTTGTCAAGATATTTGGTGTTTTTTCAAATCCACCATATATGATGAAGTGCAAAATAAAGCTATGCAGGGGGTGCAGATGCTGAGGATTGGAATCAATTTCTGGTTGCATCATATTAAAGAGATGGTTATGGGATAGAATTAGGAACTTTGCTCTATCTTGATTTGAATATTTTCAATTGCGAAATGGCAAATGGAATATCAGTATATAGATGCTGAGTTCAAAACTTCAAATTTGGGTATGACATCATGAGTGACTAAATGGTCTAAAAGAAAATATTTTTTGTTAAACTTCCTTGACTTACTCCTTGGTAGAATGATTAATCTAAACTTGCAGCAGCAAGAGTATTCAGAATGTAAGGTAGGTGGGAGCCTGTTGTATAATAAACTGCTAGATTGACATGCTAAACCAAACCTTCGTTTAATAAGTTATGCATGGGTTGCGCTTCTTTGTGTCACTTGATTGCAGTTAAGTACTTCAGTAATTCAAATGCAATCTGTATTTGTAGTGACACAACAGAGTAATAATTATTTTCAATTTCAACCTCTTTTTTGTTCAATTTAGGATTGAACTTTCTCTTATTTTAGATATTAATTGATAACTTTCCATCAGTATAATTGAATATTTTTCTCTTTGCTCATATGGTTTTTGCTTTAATAATTTTTTAATGGTGTAGGTAAAAAATGAGGTCTCTTCGTTATTAATTTTAAGCAAATCAACTGTTCATTCAATTTGCAGATTTAAAAATGATTGTAAAAAGCTGCTAGTGGTTTTGCTTTTGCTAAGCTTGTATCCTGTTTCTCCGGGGAGGATTTGTTACAGTAATGTTAATTTTATGGTCTAAATTTGTGAGGAAGATTGGAGGACCTACTAAGATTGGTTATGTGGTGGAGTATTGGGTTTCAAAGCCAATGATTAGGTCTCAGAACGATGTGGAATCTAGGATTTGTTGGTTGATCAGGTTTGAGAAAATACCAATTATAAGCAAAAAACAATTGAGCACTTGGTCAGGCCATAAAAGACATAAACTAATGGAAATAGACAGAGGGGAGGAAAATCAGAATGTTTTGCAAAGTTTAGGGTTGAAAATAGAAATTCTGAAAGTCTAGGTACAAAAAGTGAACTTATGTGATTAGTTTAAGGAGGAAAATGAAATTTTACTCTAAAATGAGAGTGTTTGAGTGGAGGGTGTATCCAAATTATTATCAATACCCCTGGTGTGTCCAATTTGTCAATTGGACAATGAAACTCTAGTCCTCTCAGTTGCCCAAATGTCATGGTTTTGTGCCAATTAGGAAGTCAACTTCTATGACTACTCAATTTGATGATTTATAGAAAATAAAACACATTATGGCTTCTGGATCCTCAAAGGAGTTGGAATCTTTTTATGCACAACCTGGACTTTTGGGAAAAATTGAAACAGCCTTATATATGAGTAGGGGTGGCAATTGGGTGAGTTAGGTAGATTTCAGGTCGGGTCATAAATGAGTTGGATACATCATTATCCAATTACCCATTTATAACTCGTATAAATATAAATTAAATGGGTTTGGTTTACTTCCAGTACATTTTTAACTAAAATATATTTGTGTTGTTTTAATGAGATTAACTGAAATCTCCTTTTTTTTTTTTGACTCATAATAACAAATTTCAATTGCAGAATTTACACCTTCTATATTTGGAGTTGTTCGAATATGTAAATAAATCATGAACATAATCCAAGTAATAAATTCCCAAGCTTCCTTTTTAGTTTGACACACAAACATCTCTTTTTCTAAGTTTAACCATGCACTATCATCTTATCAAAAAAAAAAAAAAACATGCACTATCTTTGATGTAAAAATAAATAAATAAAGTTTAACCATGCACAAAAATTGGCTTCAAAAAAAAAAAAAACCATGCACAAAAATTAGAATAACACTTTCAAATGAAAATAATAACAAATACATACGGTCATTTTCTTTCAACTAAACAGAAATTAAATGAAGCCAAAGGAAAGGAAGAAATAAGAAAACCTTGGCAATTCTTCAAATGCAGTTTCAGAGTAGAAGTTAGGACTATTAAAAAGCTGTATAAAAAGAAAAATGTAAGGGATGGAAAACCTCTTCCTATACAAGATATAGAAGTAACGCTTTGAATACCCAAAATGATTCAACAGAAATATGGAGAGATCCCTTTCAAATTCCATAGTATTCATAAAAAAATAAAATTAAAAAAAAGCATTTTTTAAACCGTTGGATTTAAATAGATCCAACGGTTAAAAAAAGATACATTATTACAAGTATTCTTATTAAGATCTCATTAATTACCCTCATTTATTACATTCTAAACCTATCTCTAAACCTAAAAACATTTGATATCTGGCTCTTTCTCTCTACGTTTCTCTCTCTGTCAAAAGCAAGTTGCTCCAACTATTTTTGTCACCTTCCTCTCTTTCGTTGACAAAAGCATACGAAGATTATGCTACTGTCTACTCTGCCCAAATGACTTCTTGCACATCCTTAGGGTTGTGATTTGACAAGGGAAATAAGATTTTTTTAATTAAAGCAACTCGATCTGGATAACTCCAAGCTTCCCCCAGATATAAACGGATACAAATCTAGTATTCAAAAAAAAAAAAAAAAAAAAAAGGGAAGACAACACAAATCATTGGAGTTTAGTGGCCTTTATGAGATTTCTCTATAATTATTACGTTTCTTGCTTTTAAATTAAAGAGGGAAGGAAAATGCAAGAAAAATGGATTCTTTTACGTTCGTGAATAGTTTATCTAGCTTTTCGTTGAAATTTTTTTACTAAAAGTGTGTTAAAATATATTTATACTTTGAAAAAAAATGAGAAAATATGAGAAAAAAATAAAATTTTAAAAAAATATATATAAAAACTAAAAGCCGAAGCTAATTCCAAACCGGCTGTACATGTCAATGTTGTTTTTTTCGTTTTGAAGATATTTTAGTCCCAGCGTGATCTCCACTATAACATTATTGGAATAACTATATTTCCAAAAAATTCCAAATATATATGAAATACAAATTTAGTCCTTGATGATGCCGAAAATACCACCAATGAGCCACACGGTCCTCACACGCTACAAATAGCACCTGCACAACGAAAAGAAAGGACCTAGCAGAGAGTATCAGTGTGATACCGGCCAAATACCCTCCGAAGGTCAAGTCAGAACTATTCTTACTGCTCTAGAGTGCTAGAGAAGGTAAATTATGCGTACATTGGTTCATGAGGGTGCTTGATTTTTATAGTAGTAGGGCTTGACCCCTTTTCCTTGGAGTAGAAGTCTTTCCCTTATAGGAGTCTCCTTGAGCGTATTTCGCGGGATCCTTTCCATATAAGAATCCCTCTTAGGTTTCACGAAACGTGGAGTGCAAGTCATTTACTTATACACGCAAATGTGGTTAGCAAGCATTCTTTGACGAGTGCCGTCAGTCTATTTTGTGCCTTCGGTCTATGTACCGTCAGCTTTAAGATGACCTTCAGCTTTATGATCCCGTCTGTCTATGGAGTTCTTCACTTCATAGCGCCGTCAGTTTGTTAAACAGAGGCTGACGGCAAAATCGGTACCGTCAACCTTGTCTTTCATTTGACTACTTCTTTTATCCTTATCAGTTGCCCCCTACTCCATACCTCCGTCACTTTTTATACTGACGGGTTATGGAGTTCACGTTTCAGTTGATTGTGTTACTTTCTAAAGAGGCGGGAATATTGCTCACATGGGTCTCCTCGAGCCGCCGTGTATTTAATGCTTTGGACAGGTGGCTTGTTTTTATTGGCTTTGCTTCTGACGAGGGCGTCGCTTCGTCTTCCGCGCCCTTTTATCCCATGTATAAACAGTACCTCCCCCTCATTTTCTTCTATTTCATTCCTGCTGATCTTTGAGAGAGAGACCGTCGCCCCCTTTTCGTCAGCTTTACTTCCGTCAGCTCATCCGTCGCTGTCTTTGAAGCCGTCCAGAAGGCCATCTTACCAGTAAGTTTCATCTTCTCTTTCTTTTTTATTTTTGCCTCATCAGTGAGGATGTCAGTCTAGGTACTTAGATTGGATCCGTCACTTGTAGGTTGTCAGATGTCAAGTGACACATCGTGTGAGGAGTCATCAGTCCGTGAAGGAGCAGGCTACGACGAGGCCTTTGTTTCTGGTAATGAGTCAAAGGACTTTTCCCCTTCGTCAGAGAGAGAGACGTCGGCCCAATCTCCTGACGGTGATGAGAGTTATACTGAGGGAGTTAATGAAGTAGAAGAGGGAAGAGGAGAGGATGGAGGTGAGGGGGGCGATGTAGATATTGACGGTGATGATTGCGACGGAGGTGATAGTGACGGGGAGGAGGGATCAAGTGAAGGAATTTCAGAGGGTCCTGAAGATAACCGTCCTTTCATTCTTCCTGAGGATTGGGCCGTTAACAAATTTTTGCCTAGGATGAGTGATAAAGTTTTTAGGGAGTTGCACACTCGTTACCAAATCTCGGACCATATCTCGATCCGTCTCCCTGAGGAGAATAAGAGTTGTTATTCAGGGAGAACTGCTGACGTGGGCATGTATGACGCCATGTTTGCTGCGGGTCTGAGGTTACCGTTGACGACCTTGCACCGTCAGCTAGCTAACTTCCTGGGCTTGTCCATCACCCAAGTTGCCCCAAATGCTTGGAGGACTTTCATAGGGGCTGAGGTCTTGTGGGGCCGTCTAAGTGGAGGAAACCGTCAGCTTACTTTAGACGAGTTCTTTTACTGCTACAGGCCTCATCATATTTCCTCGTCTAAGGGGACATATCATTTTAATGCCCGGGAGAAAAATTTGAGGCTGGTATCAAATATGCCAGATTCCAATAAGAACTAGAAGAGTAGGTATTTCTTTGTTGAAGGGACGGATTGGGTTTGCCGTCAGGAGGAATGGGCGACGATGCCCCACGGTTATTTTGACAATACTTGGGCTTTTGTCCGAGATTCAGGTTAATCCCGTCGGCTATGTTCCTTTTGTTTTTTGAAGTGACGCTACTAACATTCCTTCTCTTTTTCCTTTCAGCTTATACCCGTCCCCATATAACTGACGAGCAGGAGGAGTTCATCCGTTGGGTTCTGGAAATTCCTTTAGAGGAGCGTAAGTGTAGGAATTTGATCACCCTTGACACAATTCATTTATATTGTGGGGGTCCAGAGCTGTCAGCTAAAGCTCGAAAGTTGGAGGAGTTCTCTCGTCGACGTAAGTAGATTTCTTATTGGTTTCGTCAATTTATTCCTCCGTCTCTTATCCTGACGACTTCTTCTTTTTTTGTAGAGATGGAGTCTGCCAAACAGAGGATAAGGGCTGCCGCGGCCCATCAGAAAGAGGAGAAAAGGGCAAAGGAGGTGGGGGGTGAGGCCTCGTCAACCCCCAAGGTCGTTAGTAAGCAAGCAAAGAGGAAACCCGACGAGAGTGATGGCTGTCCGTCCAAGAAGGCTACCGTCACTCCTGGGGACGGTGCTACAAAGGAGAAATCGCCCCCTAAGCTGAGCCATGGAGCGGGTAAAGGGGTAATTACCTCATTGGGTACCGTCAGTGAGGGCCCTTGTCGTCTCCTGACCCATAAGGATTATGCTGTCGGGGAGGTTAAGTCCTTCATAAAACCGACGGACATAGAACCTTGTGACTTGTTGGAGACGGAAGATTTAGGGGCGTCAGCCCTTTTTGATCTCACCCGGGTATGCTTGTTACCTCTTGGTTGGATTTGATTTTACTTATTCTTTGAACTTTGACTGACGGTTGTATTTTTTCCTTAGGCTTTGGTGCGTGTTACGGCCCTTCAAGACCGTTGTGTTGCAAAGGAGGGAGTCGTCACTCGGGTACGGAAGCACAATACAAATCTAATGAATGAACAAGCCCAGTACAAGGATGTTGTCCGTACGCTGAACCAAGAGCTGAAGGAAGTCAGGGAGAAGTTGGTGGAGGCCGAGCGTCAGAATGACAAGCTTAAAGAGGAGATGACGGATTTAGGTCAAAGGCTGCAGACGGCTGGGGCTGACGCGGTTAGAGACTTTAAAGAGACGCAATCGTTCATTAACTCCTGCGCCGAATATTATGGCACTGGTTTTGACGATTGCCTTAAGCAAGTCGCGTCAGCATTTCCAGAGTTGGACCTGTCTAGAATTACAATGGATGATGCAGGTGACGGCCCCTTTCAGCCTGCTCCAACTCCTGAATCTGACGGGATTGTTGTCCTGGCCCAGCCTGCTGCAAACCCTTCTCCTCCTGCTTCCAATACCACAGCTGTGATTGTAAACGTTGAAGATCAGCAAGCTGACGGGAACCCTGTTGACGCTCCTGCTCCTTAACTTTCTTTTATTTGTACTTCAACCTTGTATTATTTTGCAAACATTTATTGTATTTTACTTATTTGGCAAACAATTATTTAGGTGCCCTTTTGGTTTTCTTGGGCTTTTGTTTATACACAGCTGTGTTTATATTTCTTTCCGTTGCTTTTATCTTTTAATCAATGATTACGCCATACGAAGTCTTGGTAAACATTCCCGTCTGTTTGGGAATCCGTTAGTTTTCTGAACTGTTGTAAGACTCCGTCGGTATGACTAAAGCGCATATTCTTCTTACCTCGTCAGTTTCACGGGTTTCCTGTTGGATTTTCGGCCTTGCTCATCATTTTTAAGGTCCGTCAGCTTAGTGATCGACCAATTATTAGTTCCGTCTGCTGGAGTCCGTCGGTTTACAGCTTTGCCCGTTGGTTGCACTGTTCTCTTTTATGGTCGTCAATTTCCTAATTCTTAGCCACCTTTCGGGCTTAGTGTAAATCCGTCGGCCCAATCTGTTTGTGAGACCGTCAGTTTTTTGGTTTTTGTTTGATGAACTTTCACCTTTGTAGGCCCGTGTATTTTTGATCCTTGTTTGTATGGTGATAGCCTCACCCCTTAGGACCGTCAGCTTTTTAGCTTTGGTCTTGATGACCTCGTCATCTTTGTAGGTCCGTTGGTTTTAGGACCTTGTTCGTATGGTGATAGTCTCACCCCTTAGGACCGTCAGCTTTTTAGCTTTAGTCTTGATGACCTTGTCATCTTTATAGATCCGTTGGTTTTAGGACCTTGTTCGTATGGTGATAGCCTCACCCCTTAGGACCGTCAGCTTTTTAGCTTTAGTCTTGATGACCTTGTCATCTTTGTAGGTCCATTGGTTTTAGGACCTTGTTCGTATGGTGATAGCCTCACCCCTTAGGACTGTCAGCTTTTTAGTCCGTGTGTTATGGACTTTTGGCTGTTCACTTTTGTGAACTTAGTTGCCCACTTCTGTGGACTTTAAACCGTAGATTTCTAAAATAGATACTTCAACAATTTTTGAATAAACTCCTCTTATTGCCATGCATTTGTAAATAAAAGTAATTAACCAAATCCTGCCCTTTGGGCTTAAAACAAAAAGAGGTATCGTTGCAAAAAACTAAAGTAAATGATAAATCTGAGGAGTAAGACTAAAATTTGTTGGAATGTAAATAAAAAAGGGGTTGGTCTTCATGCTGCCGCTCCTACTGGTAATACTTTCGTAGGTGCTCGGTGTTCCATGGGTGTGGCAGTTTCTGTCCTTCCAACGTCTCCAGGTGGTAAGTGCCTTTCCTCTGCCATGACGTAACTCGGTAAGGTCCTTCCCAATTGGGGCCGAGTTTCCCTTGGGTAGGGTCCCTAGCGACGCCCATGACCTTTCTAAGAACAAGGTCTCTAACTTGGAAGTCTCTATATCGGACCCGAGAGTTGTAGTGTTTGGCCATGCGGTCCTGGTACCTAGCGAGCCTTTGTTCTGCTGCTACTCTGATCTCGTCCACTAGGTCGAGCTGTAGTCGCATAGCCTCGTCGTTTTTGTTCTCATCATGGTTGTGCACCCTGTAGCTTGTGAGCCCAACTTCGGCCGGGATGACTGCTTCGCCTCCGTACGTCAGTTGGAACGGTGTCTTTCTTGTGGGTGTTCTTGCCGTCGTCCTGTATGCCCATAGTATACTTGGCAATTCTTCGGGCCATATACCCTTTACCCCCTCAAGCCGAGTCTTGATAATCTTGAGCAAGGATCGGTTCGTGACTTCGACCTGGCCATTAGCTTGAGGGTAGGCGGGGGAGGAGTAGTGGTTCTTTATTCCTAACTGTGAGCAAAAATCCCGGAAGGGGTCGTTGTCGAATTGCCTCCCGTTGTCCGAGACAAAGACTCTAGGAATGCCAAACCTGCATATGATGCATCTCCAGACAAAGCTTCGCACGTTCTTCTCTATAATTGTGGCCAAAGCTTCAGCTTCCACCCATTTCGTGAAATAGTCACTGCCCACCACCAGGAACTTCAGCTGTCGTGCGGCTGTAGGGAATGGTCTCATAATGTCTAATCCCCATTGTGCGAATGGCCATGGGGCCGTCATCGGGGTTAGCTCTTCGGTTGGTTGTCTAATAATATTGCTGAACCTTTGGCATTTGTCATAGGCCCTGACATAGGCTTCGGCGTCCTTCTGCATGGTGGGCCAATAGTACCCCGCTCACACAAGCTTGTGTACCAATGATCTAGACCCTGAATGGTTTCCGCAGATTCCTTCATGTACTTCTCTCATGACGTAGTCTGCTTCTTCCGTACCCAAGCATCTCAGATATGGTCGGGAGAAGCCTCTTTTGTACAGGACGTCTTTTATTAGGACGAATCTCGCCACCTGGACCTTAAGTTTCCTTGCGGCTTCCCTTTCGTCTGGTAAGACCCCATCTCTCAGGTACGAAACTAACGGCGTGGTCCAGCTACTGTCGGAGCATATTTCCTGCATGTTGCTGGGATCTATTAGCGGAGAAAGCTGCACGAAAGAGAGTACATTACCAGGGATGACCATTTGTTCTGCTGAAGCAGCCTTTGCGAGGCGGTCGGCTCGCTCGTTCTCTCGTCTGGGAATTTGGACGACTTTGGCTTCTAGGTCATCCACTCTCGCCCTTACTTCATCAAGGTACTTCTTCATCTTTTCGCCCTTACACTCGTAGTCTCCATTTATTTGGTTAGTGATGACCTAAGAGTCGCAGTAGATGACTACCCTCACGGCTCCTACTGCTTTGGCAAGGTCAAGCCCTGCTATCAGCGCTTCATACTCTGATTTATTGTTAGTGGCAGGGAAGTCGAGACGGACCATACATTCAATGATGTCTCCTTCGGGCGATAGTACCACAATGCCGGCCCCTCCGGCTTGTCTGTTGGACGACCCGTCCGTATATATGCTCCAATGAGGGGAATTTGTTGCCCCCTTGTCTTCGTCATGAGTGAATTCAGCTATGAAGTCGGCGACGATCTGTCCCTTGATAGCGGTCCGCGGGCGGTACTGAATATCAAATTCGCTCAGTTCTATAGCCCATAACGCCAATCGACCCGCAGCCTCGGGCTTGCTCATTGCCCGTCGTAAGGGCTTGTCAGTCAGGACGTTCATCGTATGAGCTTGGAAGTACGGTTTGAGCTTGCGGGCTGCCGTAACTAATGCAAAGGCAAGTTTTTCCATAGGCGGGTATCTTTCTTCGACACCGTGAAGTGCTCAGCTTGCGTAGTACACGGGCTTTTGTACTTTATCTTCTTCTCTGACTAAGGCAGCACTAACGGCTGCGAGGGAGACGGCTAGATAGAGAAAAAGCTCTTCTCCTGGTTGCGACGGGCTCAGCAGTGGTGGGGAGGAGAGGTAAGCCTTCAATTCCTCGAATGCTTGCTGGCATTCGTCAGTCCACTCGAAAGATCTCTTCAATGTTCGAAAGAAGGGCAAACACTTGTCCGTTGCCCTTGACACGAACCTATTTAGTGCCGCTATTTTTCCGTTGAGGCTTTGCACCTCCTTCACATTTCTTGGTGGTGCCATATCCATAATGGCCCGAATCTTGTCCGGGTTTGCCTCGATTCCCTTCTGAGACACCATGAATCCTAGGAATTTTCCTGCCGTTACTCCAAAGGCACATTTTCCTGGATTGAGCTTCATGTTGTAGGAGCGAAGTGTGTCGAATGTTTCTTTGAGATCTCCCAAATGATCTTCCTCCCTCCGGCTCTTTACTAGCATGTCGTCCACGTAGACCTGGACATTCCTCCCAATCTGTTGTGCGAACATTTTGTTCATAAGTCTTTGGTACGTGGCGCCTGTGTTCTTCAGGCCGAAGGGCATCATTTTGTAACAAAAGAGGCTTTGGTTGGTCACGAACGAAGTTTTTTCCTGATCGGCTTCGTGCATTCGAATTTGGTTGTACCCCGAGAAAGCGTCCATGAAGCTCAGCAACTGGTGTCTGGCCGTTGAGTCTACTAGGACATCGACTCTCGGGAGGGGGTAGCTATCTTTGGGGCAGGCCTTGTTAAGGTCGGTGAAGTCCACACACATCCGCCATTTCCCGCTCGCTTTTTTGACCATCATTACGTTTGCTAGCCAGTCGAGATAGTATACTTCCCTAATGAAGCTCGCTTCCTGTAGCTTTCGGACTTCTTCTGCTATGGCTCGGTCTCGTTCGGGAGTGAACACTCTCTTCTTTTGTCGGATAGGTGGAAAGGCGGGCGATACATTCAACCTGTGCACCATGACTAAAGGGTCTATTCCCACCATATCTTCATGGCCCTAAGCGAATACATCTCGATTGCATCTAAGGAAGGTTATGAGCTCCTGACGAATCGTGGGGTTAGCGAGTGTTCCAATTTTGGTCGTTCGGCCAGGATCGGAACTCTCAAGGGGTATCTCTTCTAACTTCTCAACCGGCTCTGTTACCGTCCGGTGCTCTTCTATGCTTAAAGCCTGAACCTGATCCTCTATTTCCATCATGGCTATGTAGCATTCGCGCGCGGCCATCTGACTTTCGCGCAGTTCCCCTACTCCGTAGTCAGTGGGGAACTTTATCATCAGGTAGTAGGTGAAAGTTACCGCCTTCCACGAATTAAGCGTGGGTCACCCGAGGATAGCATTGTAGGCAGACGAGCAATCGACCACCAAGAATGTCACGTCCCTGGCTATCTGTTGAGGGTAATCGCCTACTATTACGGATAATGTGACCGCGCCTAGGGGAAATACCCGGCTCCCTCCGAAGCCAACGAGCGGGGCATTTGTCGGAATCAATCGCTCCCTGTCGATCCTCATCTGCTGGAACGCTGGGTAGTATAAAATATCTGCTGAACTGCCATTGTCGACCAGCACCCGGTGCATGTTGTAGTCTTCTACCCGCAAGCTGACGACGAGCGCGTCGTCATGTGGATGGTGAAGGCGTCGCGCGTCCTCTTCTGAGAACCCGATTATGGGGCCTTCTCTCCGTGCTATTTTCGGCACGACTCCCGTCAGCTGAACATTTTGTACCATCCGAAGGTAGGTCTTGCGGGCCTTCTTGGATGACCCGGCGACAGCCGTTCCTCCTATGATCATCCTTATGTCCCCTATCGGGGGCCTCGATCGCTCATTATCCCACCGGGGGTGTTGGTCTTGTGCGGGGGGATCCGTTTTCTCCTTACTAACGAATTTCTGCAATTTTCCTTGTCTAATCAGGGCCTTAATCTGCTGCTTGAGGTCATAGCAATCAGCCGTGTCGTGACCATGGTCGCGGTGGAAACGGCAAAACTTATCCCTGGAACGTTTGTTGGGATCACTCTTCAGCTTTCCCGGGAATGTCAGAGCCTCCTCGTCCTTGATTTGCATAAGGACTTGATCTATTGGGGCTGTCAACGGAGTGAAGCTCGTGAATCTTCCTCCCAGGGGCTTAGGGCGCCTCTCGTCCCTTCGGTCTCCTGTTCTTGCCTTCTTCCGGCCTTGGTCCTGCCGAGTGTCTTCCTGCCTTTCTCTTTTCCTGGGCCTCTTTTCTCGAGCTAACAACGCGTCTTCAGCGTTCATATACTTTGTGGCACGATAAAGTACTTCCGACATGGTCTTTGGGTCGTTTTTGTATAGGGAGAACAAAAACTTACCCTTCTTCAAGCCATTCATGAATGCCACAACAAGTATCTTATCGTCGACTTCGTCGATCAAGAGTGCCTCCTTATTGAAGCGGGATATGTAGGCTCTTAAAGTTTCATCTTCTTGCTACTTCATACTCATCAAGCAAGCCATAGACTTCTTATACCAATGACCTCCGATGAAGTGTGCGGTAAATTGAGCACTGAGTTCTTTGAAGGTGTTGATGGAGTTCGGTGTCAGTCGGCTGAACCAAATTCTCCCTGCACCCTTTAGCGTTGTAGGGAAGGCCCTACACATGATTGCGTCTGCTACTCCTTGAAGGTGCATTAGGGTCTTAAAGGTCTCTAGGTGGTCCAGAAGGTCCTTGACCTTGTCATAACTGTTTATCTGTGGCATATGGAACTTACTCGGTAGGGGGTAGGAGTTGACGGTGGCGGTGAACAGCGAGTCGGTCCTATTCACTAAATCGTCGAGATCAGAAGATTCCCGTCCCTTGAGGGCATTCATCATGACCTCCATTTGCTCCTTCATCGCTTTCATCTCTACGATGATAGGCGGTGGGGCGAAGTCCATGAGAGACGGAAGGCTTACGTTTTGCCGCTCCGGTCAGCTTGGGGCATTGCTGCCCTCAGGCCTCTCCTGCTCCCTTCGCTCGGCACTGTTACCTTCCTGGTTTTGCTCCTGAAGGTTAGGTCCTGCGTCCCTTTGGCGTAGCTGCTCCTCTAGGTCGTGGTTTTGCTTTGTGAGTCGTTCTACTACTGTCATGAGAGTCTGTACCTGCCTTTCTAATGCAGTAGATCTCGGTGGCTTGTCTTCCTGAGCGTTGTTGGTGGTGGCCATCGAGCGAGTGAGTACCATGCGACTCTTATGTCCGGGAGGCGATAATCTGGCTCAAATTCTTCGCGTTCCCACAGACGGCGCCAACTGATGATGCCAAAAATACCACCAGTGAGCCACACGATCCTTGTGTGCTACAAATAACACCTGCACAACGAAAAGAAAGGACCTAGCAGAGAGTACCGGTGTGGTACCGGCCAAATACCCTCCGAAATTCAAGTCAGAACTATTCTTACTGCTCTAGAGTGCTAGAGAGGGTAAATTATGCGTAGCTTGGTTCATGAGGGTGCTTGGTTTTTATAGTAGTAGGGCTTGACCCCTTTTCCTTGGAGTAGAAGTCTTTTCCTTATAGGAGTCTCCTTGAGCGTATTTCGCGGGATCCTTTCCATATAGAAATCCCTCTTAGGTCTCACAAAACGTGGAGTGCAAATCATTTACTTATACACGCAAACGTGGTTAGCAAGCATTCTTTGACGAGTGTCGTCAGTCTATTTTGTGCCTTCGGTCTATGTACCGTCAGCTTTAAGATGACCTTCAGCTTTATGATCCTATCTGTCTATGGAGTTCTTCACTTCATAGCGCCGTCAGTTTGTTAAACAGAGGCTAACGGCAAAATCGGTACCATCAACCTTGTCTTTCATTTGACCACTTCTTTTATCCTTATCAGTGCTATTGTTTGCTTTATATTCGAAAAGAATAAGTTAATCAATCAGTATACAATAACAAGTTGGAATTTGTAGAATAAAAAATAAAAAATGAATCAGGTTTGTGGGAGGACTTTCGTCTCGACCCCTAATCAGGTATTGTCCTCTTTGGAAATGGCGTCACTCATCCTTAGGCCAAAAGCTTATAAGGCATGAGTGGGAGGCGTCTCTCCCCGAAGTGGGATTGAACAAATTGTTGAGAACTAAGGCTCAAAGCCATTTCCAAAGAAGACAATACCTGATTGGGGGCCGAGACGAAAGTCCTTCCACAATGTTCAACTACTATTCACCGCTTAACAGTTATAATATCAATGTGGACATGATTGTAGATTTTTTAAGCTCTAGGTTGTGCCCTGAGAGGGTCTCTCTCTAATGGTTGCGGGCAACCTATGTAGGTGGAGCAATGGTGGAGAAGACAGAGAGAGAGAGAGTCAGACGTCAAATGTTTTTGGGTTTAGAGATAAGTTTAGGATGTAATAAATGAAGGTAATTAATGAGATCCTAATAAGAATATTTGTAATAATATAGGTCTTTTTTTAACAGTTGGATTTACTTAAATTCAACATTTTAAAAAAATGTGTAACTCTTTAGAGTTACATCAAGTATAACTTGAATCTATCTTTTATATATATATATATATATATATATATTTATGTATGAGTCTTGGAGAAATCTCGATTGCTCCAAATCCACATCCATGCACTATACGTTTCTTCCTCAAAGGTTTATCTATATGTCTTTAGTGATAGAAAGGTCAACAAAAACACCTAGACCATCTAACCAGATAAAAAATTAGAGAAAAAAAAAATAGTCAAAATGGTTGTTGTTATGGTATGAGTCCTAGAGAAATCTTGATTACTCCAAATTCACATACACATATGATTTGTTTCTTCATGTATGGAGAAAATGGGCATTTGTCCCTTTCGCCCAAACTTTTCAGCAAAATATCTCATATCTAAAACTATTTGGGGGAAATGCCCCTATTTTGAAACTCGATTTTTGGACAATCAAGTTATAGTGAACTGAAAATTAAAAAAAACATTTCTGGAACTCGATTTCCAGAAATGTTTTTTTTCCTAAGTCCATGTTTGCTATAACTCGATATTCCAAAAATCGAGTTTTACATTTGAAACTTGATTTTTAGAAAATTGAGTTTCAAAATAGAGATATTTCTCTAATTAGTTTCAGACATGGGGCATTTTGCTAGGAAGTTTGTGAGAAATGGGTAAAAGCCCATTTTGGCCCTTCATGTATAGGAATGGTGGTGCGTGATAGTCAAGGATGGGTGATGGCTGCTTTGTTTGTGAAACTGTAGGGTTTGTAAGATGCAGAGGTCATTGAGGCATTGGCTTTAGGTGTGCTATTAGGTTTGCAATTAAGACTAGCGTCAGTTGTGTTATAATTGAGATAGACTCATTTCTGGTGGTTAAAGATATACAAGACATTGCTGAAACTACTTCTCATATCAGACACATCATAGATGACGTGAAAACATTTGTCAATGGCCTTAAGAAGCTGTAAATTTCATCACGCAAAGAGGGAGGCAAACTAGGTTGCTCACACACTAGCCCACAATTCATTTTGATACAGAGACAATCTAGCTTGAAGAGACTCCTCCTCCTTACTTTTCTATTTTAATCCAATATGATATTGTGTAATTGCTAGTTTTCTTTTATTGAAAGCTTTATTAGTCTCCTTCTCAAAAAAAAAAAGTCAAAAGGGTTGTTGTTAAGGTATGAGTTTTAAAAAGAAATCTCAATTACTCTACATTCACGGCCAAAATGGGCAAATGCCCTTTTCATGCAAAAAAATCAGCATTTTACCCCCTTTCCCAAACTAATTAGGGAAATGTCTCTCTTTTGAAACTCGATTTTCTCAAAATCAAGTTTCAATGTAAAACTTGATTTGTAGAAAATCGAGTATGGGGTGATCAAACTTTAAAAAAATAAAAAAAAATAAAAAAAATTTGCATGGAACTTGAGTTCATGGAGCTCGAGTTCCTTTAAAAACGCCACTATAGGCCTCCATGAAATGCAACTATAGGTAAAATTTTTTTAAAAAAAAATTCATGGAACTTGAGTTCATGGAGCTCGAGTTCCATAAAAAAACGCCACTATACGTATTTAAAACGCCATTACAGGGCTCCCTATGGAGCGATCAAACTTAAGAAAAAACTTGTATATTAAAACGCCACTATAGGGCTCTCTATGGAGTGATCAGACTAAAGAAAAAAACTTGCATGTTTTAAAACGCCACTATAGGACTTTAAAAAATTGCATGGAACTCGAGTTCATGGAGCTCGAGTTCCAAGAATTTTTTTTTTTTTTTTAATTTTCAGTTTGTTATAACTTGATTGTCCAAAAATTGAGTTTCAAAAAATGGGCATTTCCCTAATTAGTTTGAAAAATGGGGCAAAACGCTAATTTTTTTGCATGAAAAGGGCATTTGCCCATTTTGGCCCTATATTCACATTCGCACGTGATTTGTTGTTTCATCAAAAGTTGACCTTATATGGGGAAAAATGCCCTGAAACCCTCTAAACTTTGAGGTAGTAGTCATCATACCCCCTAAATTGTTTTTAGCCAATTTACTCCTTGAATGTGCTAAATTAATACTTCTATTAAGTTTTACCATTTAAATGAACTGACATTAGTCATTCGTAAAGTTTCGATTTTATTCAATTATCCAAAAAAAAAAAAAAAAAAAAGTTGAGAGTATTCTACTAACAAATTATGTTCATAAAATTGCATTAGCATATCATTAAATCAGCTTAGCCATGAACTAAATATTATTAGCTTGACCTGTTGTTTCCTTTGTTTCTTCTATTGTCAGTTTTAATGAAAGGTCCTTTTGATTTTAAAATAAATTCAGAGGACCAACATTCAAAATGACATCCCTATCCCAAAGGCCCCACCTTTCACACCCCCACATAAAAGACCAATCAACTAGCAATAAGAACAGCACACCACATCGCCCTAATTTCATCGGACAAGCAATTGGAAAATTTTCGGAAAAAGCAAAAAAGTAGAGAGGAGAGAGAGAGAGAGAGGTTGAATTATGCTTAAGTAGTCTTCACCATATCAGAGCAAGCTAGGTGGATGTAATAGAGATCCTCTTCCCGTCTCTCCTTAGTTTCTCTCTCTCATGACTAAACTCTAGTTTCTCACTCTCATTGGTTTGGGTTTGGTTAATCTTGCCCATGTGCGCGTACATCTGAGACATTGGTTTTTTAAAACTGTAAACTTAACAAAAGTATCAATCTGGCAGATGTGTAAAGTTGAGGCCTGAAGGGAGTAAATTTATTAAAATAAAAGTTCAAGAAGTGTCAAGCATGTTTTCCAATAATCTTACTGTCTCTAAACCTTTTTTCGATGCTAGGAAATACATGCAACACATTCGTTTCGAGGAAATCGTCACTATTGTAATTTAGTGCTAGAATGGTCAATAAAAACTCCTAGACTAAGTGGACCAAAAACTAAGATTAATAGGTAAAAAATTGTTTTTTTATTTTTTTTATTTTAATGTACGAATCTTGGAGAAATCTTGCTCGCTCCAGATCCACATTCTCTGTTATATCTATATGCCTTTAGTAATTGAAAGGTCAACAAAAATATGTAGACCATGTAACCATACCAAAAACTAGGATTAAAGGTCAAAAGGGTTGTTGTTAAGGTACAAGTCTTAGAGAAATCTCGATTACTCCAAATTCACATCCACAAATGATTTGCTTTTTCATCAAAAGTTGATCTTATCTTCTATATCTATATAGTCGACAAAAACACCTAGACTAGCTAAGTGGGCCAAAATTTGAGATTGACATTATTATTTAACACAAGAATTGAATTACTTACCTTTAAGGATGAACGTTCAATTGAAGGGCAAACTTTGTTAATATCATAAGTAATTTTGTCTTTATGATACAAATAAATTTATTAGTTTGTACGAAATATTAATTTCTAAAAAAAAAATTAGCTGCAAGTCATATTTTAATGTAGGAGAGACAAATGTATAACATATGTTTCTTCATTTTTTTTTAAGAACAAAATTAATCTTACCATGTTGTGAGCATTACTTTCGAATTTAGTTTTTCTTGTTTTATTAGTTTAGTTTCGAGCACAATGTGTTGGGTATGTATAGTATATTGTAAAAAATTAATTTATTTTGTGATTATATAAACAACAGCAACATACACAAATCATCATAAATAATAACACAACAAATTAAATAGGCAATAACAATATATAGAAGAAATCTATAAAAACTATTAAGTAACTCATAGACCGAACGGATGATGCAAAACTTACAAAGACTGTTGTTTGACACAATTTTTTTAAGATAGAATTCGCCCTCTCACAAAATTAATGGTTTTTTGAGACCCACGGATGTTTTCCTCCTATAATACAATGATCCATTAGAAGTAGAAGAAGCATTATAATCTCCATGCACATCAAGCAAAACTGTATTTCTTTCTTTCTCTTAGACTCTATGCATATTTATACACAATATATATATATATATATATTTTTTTTTTTATGGGATAAAGTTTATGATTAAAAATTATGAATAAGAGACTGCATATATATGTTTTGGTTAACGAACATATTGTTTAGGAAAAATTGTTGTGCACAAATTTAATGGCACAAAAAATAAAATAAAGTGATAAAAAGTTATTACTTGGACAACAAAGCTTAACCCACACATGTCTAAGTTGAACTTAATATTTTATCCATGAGCTTATAAACTCATAAAATAATCCTTTTAACAAACATATTTTATCAAGAATTTCCACCACTTAAAACCTTATTTAAGTTGAGTTAAACGGATCTAACCCTTAAATGTGTAGCACATGCTTTAAACTCACACGCATCACTCTTTTTTCTAAATGTGGTAACTTACTTGATTTTCTTTTGATAGATGAATTCACATACACAAGGGTATGGGAAAATTTCTATAATTAATCCTTAATTTTATGTTGGATTTTGTTAATGGATACACCTAAGGTCATTTGTTTGGGTTTAACTTACCTCCAGTACTTTTTTAACTAGAGGTTTCTTTTTGTTTCAAATATGCAATACCAAGTAGTAGTGGGTTTTAATCTCCACCTTTTATTTAGTTAGTGGGTGATGTGACAATTTCTCATTAAAATAAAAGGAGATTCCAGTTTAAAGAGTACTGGAGGTAAGCTAAATCCCATTTGTTTAAGAAATACTAAATCCCATTTGTTTAAGAAATACTTTTAAAAAATTTTTAGGCAAAAACATCATTTTGGTCCCTACATTTTGGTGTCACAGTTAATTTTAGGCAAAAACATCATTTTGGTCCCTACATTTTGGTGTCACAGTTAATTTTATCCCTATATTTTCGTAACAATCAATTTGGTTCCTAATATTTTCAAATTGCAATCAATTTGATCCTTATTGTTATTTCACTAACGGAAATTGCTAATGTGGAAACAATGTACACAGCTGGCAAGCTTGACGCTGACATGGCTTAAAAAATAATATTAAAAATTTTTAAATAGCATTAAAAAAAATACCAACTCACCTTTTTAATAACTTCAAAATTCCACATAAAAAAAAGGCCACAACTCTAAAAATAAAATGAATCTAAAAAACTAAAACTAGGGATTTTCTATCATTTTGCAATCCAATCACACACAAAGATCCAAATATTTGCAAAACCCTTTCAAGTTCACTCCTCACCAACACTGCCACTCCAGATAGTGGCTCTCTTTGTTTTCTCTTTGCCTTGCTCATTCTCCCTCTTAGATCTATCCAAACAACTATGACCAGAGACACCAAGCTCCATCTCTCACGGACACCAAGCTCCACCTCTCACGGCCATAAGCCACCATTGAAGTAACCTCCTTACTCTTTCTCTTGATCTTGCTCTCTCTCTTCTTTGTTCTCACCACGAGTAACCCAAGGCAAGAACTCCCATCTTCACCCCTTCGCTGTTGACTCCCACTACCACAATCGGAGGTGAATCTTATTTATTCCACTTCAAGCGCTGTGATTTCTTGGGTTCTCCACTGTTGAGATTGGGGTTTTTTTATTGGGTTTAATTTATGGGTTTAAGATGGTGTGTGTAAACAACTAAATTTCTTGAGCTTGTTGTGGAATTTCTTTGTATTTTTGAGTTTCAGCTTCGTGAATTGTAGGTGGGTTTGTATCTTGTAATTATTGAGCTGTCGAGGATGAGTGAATATGGGAAGGGCAAAACTTAGGTACAGTACCTTAGGTTCTCTACTTAAAATTTTGATATCTGTCCAATTTAACGTCCCAAATAAACGGCGTTAAAACTATTTTTTTTCCCCTTCTTCCTTCTTTTTCCTGTACTGCAACTGCAAGAGAACCACGGCTTCAAATCTCCAGTGCCTCTAATTGTTGAAGCTAAAATAAAGATAATAAGGGAATTCTGAATTCCAATCCAAAACTCAAAAGCTAAAATGCAGAACCAAACAGGTAAGATCAAAAATCAAAAAATAAAAGCCAGGTCTATTGGGTTTCAAACCAAAAAAGGGACCCTTCTCCCTCATTTTCTCACTAACCAAACAGGAAAGATCAAAAAATAAAAGCCAGATCTATTGGGTTTCAAACCAAAACACATACCCTTTTTAGCTATACCTGAAACTTCCACACTCTTAAGGAAACAGATACACACACCAAGAGAGAAAGAAAGAATCATAGATCAAAAAAGAAGAAAGGAAACAGATACACCCACACCGAGAGAGAAAGAAAGAATCATAGATCAAAAAAGAAGAAAGGAAACAAGTACACCCACATCGAGAGAGAAAGAAAGAATCACAGATTAGACAAGAAGAAGGGAAATAGATACACCCACATCGAGAGAGAAAGAAAGAATCATAGATCAGAAAAGAAGAAAGGAAACATACACACACACTGAGAGTGAAAGAAGAGATATGAGATTTTCTTTTTTTCTTTATTTGGGTTTTGGGTTTCGAAGAGAAGCCATTTGCAGTACAAGAAAAAGAAGGAAGAAGAAAAAAAAAAGTTTTAACACTGTTTGCTTGAGGTGTTAAATTGGACAGATGTCAAAATTTTAAGTAGGGAACCTAAGGTACTGTACCTAAGTTTTGCCCATATGGGAATGTATGCACTATGAGTTTGTGAAATCTAAGCTTGTGTGTATTGATGGACTGTTGGGGTGTTTGCAGATTTTGGATGTGCGTTTTGATTGCAAGAAAATCATCAGTTTTAGATTCATTTTGTTTTCAGAGTTGTGGGGTTTTTTTTTTTGATGTAACATTTTGTAATTATTAAAATGATGAGTAGGCATTTTTAAATGTTAATAAAAAAAATTTAATATTGTTTAATAATCCATGTAAGCGTCAAGCTTGCCAACTGTGCACACCGTTTGCCACATAAGTAATTTCCTTTAGTGAGTTAACGGTAAAGATCAAATTGATTGCAATTTGAAAATATCAGGGATTAAATTAATTGTTACAAAAATATAGGAACCAAATTGACTGTGACACTAAAATGTAAGGACCAAATTGGTGTTTTTGCCAAATTTTTATTAATAAGGAAAAAAGCAGCTAATTTTTTTTTTACATTTTTTTATTATATATTTCCCAGAAAAGTACTATCAGAACTTTTTCATTAACAAATGCTTTAAGAATACCCATTAATCGGTCCATTTTATGTTTAACCTAACTTAATTAGATGAGTAATGCTATAATCACAAACTAGTTTACAACATTTTTACAAATTGTTGATGTGTCTAACTTCTTATTGGTTTTCATTTAGGTCGACCATGAATATCACTTTTTTATTTACCAATAACCTATGTAGCACGGGTGCGTTTTGGGACTCGGGTGCGGATGTGGGACTTGACAATTTTTGAAAAAATAGGGTGTGGGTGCGGCGGGACTCGGTGATTAAAAAATTATTAAAAATATTTTTATTTATATTTTCTATATATTTTTACTATTAAAATATTTTAAAAAACACATTACTATGCCTTGATTCACAAAACAAAGAAAGAAGAAGGCAAGAAACACATTACTATGCCTTTGAGATAAGAATTTCGAGTTTTCTGACCGGATTCAAGGCTGATTTCGACCGTTTCCAGCCTGTTTTGGCCGTTTTCAGCCTGTTTCGGCCGTTTTCAGCCTGTTTCGGCCGTTTTAGTCACTGGTCAATATGACCCGATATGGCCGATACGGCTCGATTCTGGCCAAATCAACCTGGTTCTGCCCGAATCGAGCCAAGTCGGTGCGAACCCGAGAAAAAAAAAAAAAAAAAAAAAACTCAAACGCAGCACTGACGCGCTGGCAACCGCGTCCCGTGTCGGACTCGGGTGCGGCACCCTCCCAGTCGCATCTGTGCTTTTTAGCCAATAACTATTTACCACATTAACAATTTGAAAAGAAATTTGTAAAATATTTTGTATCTCCAGCATTACTTTAATTAGATTCAATTTTTCTCTAAAAAAATTTAATTCAATTTTCAACTCAATATTTATTAAGATAAATGGGTAAATGTTAGAACTGGAATGAATTTGGAACAAAGAAACAGAAAATTTAAACAAGTTTAGGGTTTTTTATATGTTATTTATTGTTATTTATTTTTAAACAAGTTTAAGTTTTAAATTTTTAATTAGCCTCTTTTTTTGGTTCACAAATCCAACCTTTAAACAACTGGGCTCTTTTGACCGTTTTGCCCATAAAAGAAGTGGGAAGATCACAATAAATAGACCAAACCAAACGGGGGGAGGTTTATGTAATTTCATCCCTTTCTTGAAAAAATTGAACACCTTTTGTTTCCGAGCAAGGGTTTCATTTTTCATAACCACTTTCCCTCGCAAAGCCTCTGAACTCTGTACCTGCGTTTTAGTGTTCACTGACTCTTTCAAGTTTCAACCAAAAAAAAAAAAAAAAAAAAAACAACAACAAAACCCCAAAATCATGTTGCAATCCCCACTTCTCGTACTACGTAAGTTTCGTTCTCACATTTTCTGTTTTTCCTATATTATTGTTATTATTAAATTTCATATCTTTTTTTTTTGGTTTTGGTTTTTTTAATAATGTGACGCTGTTGTTTGTGTTTTTAATCTTTAAAAAAAAAAAGTCTGTCGAAGAATATGTACGTTAAATAAGAATACATGTGAACGACTCTGATTAGTCTGAACGTCAAAAGTTTATATTTTTGTATTCAATTTAGTCAGATGCTTTAGGCCACTAGTTTACTCAAACAAAGTTTGTGATATGGTCTTTTGTCTTAGAAAATGTAGTACCCTTTGTTAGGTTTTGGTTGTCTTCAATGCTAAACAAATTAGTGGGCTTTGAACCTAAGTATTATAGTTCGAGTTTTTATCCAACTTCAAGTAGCCTTGATTAGGTTGGTGTGCTTAGGTTTATTTACACTCCAGTTTTTCCAAAATACTTAAAGCTTGTATTAGCTTAATTTCCCTAATTATGTTTTTTTTTTTTGGGTGGTATCTTGTACAATTAAACAATCAACCTATGCTTGGCTTGAGAACTAATAATACTTGTCTAGTCCATTAAGACTAATCTTGTTGGCCAATGAAAGGACCCACCATTTTCGGAATGTGATTCATGATTATCAGATGAGAGATAAGGGAGAGATGAGAAAATGTAATTAGACCACTTTCTAGCTACTTGAATTATAAGACTTCCCTAATTCCTAGAATTGAATGAAGTGACCTGGTCAAAATCTTATTTGGTTTTGCCATCTGCAATGTGAATGTCATCTGTAAGTGATTGTATGGTTAATTCTTCTTTTATGCCCAGTATCTCAATAACGTCATGGTGTATGTTGATATCTTTTATTTGCAATTTTTTTTTTCTTTTTTATTTTTTAAGTGTAATGTCAAACTATAGCTGGTCACATCCATAACTGAGCTCAGCTGTGTTGTTAAAGTTTGGCTCATTTAGCAATTCACCTTGAAACTGGTCATAAACATATTTGAGCTGTTAAAGTTTGACACTTTAGCAATTGGCTTGTTCATCAAGCTTGTCCTTGGATTTTAACTACATGCTGTTTTGTTACTTAAATTTTGTATTTGAGAAAGCTGTGTTATTGGTCTGCTCTTGATAGTGCTTAATCTTCTACCTTATTGTTTATCATGATTGTATGAACTTCAGATTATAATTCTTTATGGTACTCTTTTGTCCACCTCCTGCGTATTTGTATGTCTCATTTTGCCAATAAGATTTCTATTACTTATAAAAATAAAAACAAAGGAATTTATTTTTTGAAGTTTTGTTGTACATGTATATTTCTTAGATTCAGTATGTGAAGAGCTTATGCCTTATGGTCTCTTGATGTTTACTAATGGGTTTTAGTTATTTGGAAGACCTGTCATCATAATTTTATTAATTTGTTTATTCTATTTGGATTGTGCAGAAGATTCTTTGAAACGAGAGTCGGGAAGTAAGGTACAACATGCCAATATTCAAGCATCAAAGGTATGATGCATGTTTATTCAGGTTATGTGTTGAATGACTTGAATCCTTATGATAAAATGTTCTATATATATGCCAGTTTAGTTATAATTCTTTACCCATGAAATATGGGGTGCAAACCTCCATAAGTATCTGGAAAATTAGGTCTAGTATCTTAATTTGTATGTTTTTGGATGAATAATTGAAAACCTTGAAGATGAGTTTATACATTTTCTATGATGTTTAGGCTATGGTGTTCTGATACAGGGCAGTTATGATAATCTGCCTATTTATGCATATATGGTGGTAGAGATTTTGGAAATTTTGTGGTTTAAGGGCTTTGGTGTCTCGGATAAATTTTTTATAGTTAGGAAAAGATTGGATTAAAAAGGCCAAGAGAGCAATTCTTGAAAGCAAGACTGTTCGTGAAATTCCCTAGTAAGCAGCAAATAGCAGAGCTTTAAGGCTTGTTTTGATTAGGGAAAATGTATAGGGTTTTGGATTCTTATTAGAATAAGGATAAGTGTTTGATTTGGGATTAAAGTGGAGAAAGGAGACTGTAAATTTGAATCGATCTAGGGGCTGTGAAGTGTGAACTGTACATATGAACAGTAACAGGAAAGAGGGAAAGAATAATAAAAAGGGCACAGAGACAAGAAGAATTAGACTTGGCACTTATGCCTTCCATAGACCATAATAACCAGTTCTCATGAATCAGTCTCTAATTTTTCTTGAGTATGATGGCATAAACTTGTATTTCTAAATAGGATTAGGATCCTTAGTTTGACTAATAAATTAAATGCCACATATTCATTATTCAAAAAGAACAATAAGGGTGTAATCCTACGTAGTTCCTTAAAAAAAAGGTAATAAGGGTGTAATTCTAATACACAAGAGAAGCACTCTAATATAATATTTTACCTGATATTAAATTACTTAAACAAGTCACTTGACTCACCAAATAGGCCATGTGACAAACAGTATGTGGATGGTCTTTTGAGTTGCCATGTAGTGGGATAAAGGAATTTTCATCTAAATTGGTTTGGAGGCAAACTTTTTCCAATTTAAAATATCTATGAACTTCTACAAGTTCAAAGAAGAGAATGAACTAGTGACCGACACCCATTCACAGTGAGACCTTAACAACAAAAGTATCAGCCTTAGTATTTATAGCACAATCTCCTTGAAAGTGTGCACAGTCCTTCCAAAAACACGATTTTTGCAAAGGAATTTCCTTCCAAGTCTAACCTCTATGTTATGAAGTAGTCTCATTCAATAAAATTATTATTACTTTTAAAGAAACACTCTTTTGTTTATGGAAACGCTCCTTACAAAATGCAAAGAGCTCAACCACCACCTTTGCATGACCCACATAAACCCCAAACAAACAAAAGGCAAGGGACCACATTTCCCTAGACATCTCACTAGTCACAATGAAGGAATAAATGATCCAGTTTCTCCCCTTTGATTTACACATATAACATTCATCTCTAATTCAAGTTCAATGATAAGAACTTTCCTTATGTAGCTGCTGTAGTGAAAATGCTTCTATTGGTAGAACTCTGAATTTCCATATACTTTTCTAAGGAAAAACTCTTCCTTCTCCCAACCTTAAGGCCTTATAATATATTTTGTCCTTATAACCATGTCTTTGAGCATATCATATTGACCTTATCCTATGGAAGAATGTTGGTAATATATAATTCATTGAGAAAACTAAGTGTTCTAATTCTCAGTTTTGAACTGTGTTAACAAATTTGCTAAGAAAACTATCATTTGACCAGTTCATATACTATGCCCGCCTCACACCTCTATCCCTCCATCACATCTCTATCCCTCACAATGTGAAAAAGTTAAGGATAGGCATCCTTTAGCGAAATGTCACTGCACAAATGATCATGCCAGAATGGAATTTTGATTCCAAAGCCTACCTCTAACCCAATAATTTCTGAAAACTTCCATAAACTCCTCTAATAGTCTTCCATAATTCATCATGTCCTCTAACTACATCAGAACACCACCCTCCCCAAGAAAAGTAAGATCTACATACCAATGAAAGAATCATAGCCCACAAGTTTGGCCTTATAATTGCATTGCTTAATCAATGTTGCATTCATTCTTGACAGGCTGTTGCTGACATAGTCCGCACAACCTTAGGCCCACGATCCATGTTGAAGATGCTACTTGATGCTGGTGGAGGTAATCTTCTTGTTCATTTTAGAGTAGCATATGTTATGTACATATTTAGATTATGGAATTTTATGTAATTAGATGAAATTGTTGCTTAATGTGCTCTTGTAATTTAAGTATGCCTTGCTGTTAGGGGCAGCATATTGTTTTTGATAAGCTGCAATATTCATTCAAAAAAGAAAAACAAATGGGCAATCTACCTCACAAATAGTCTAAAGCTCTTGGTAGGTTGTCCTTATCAAAACAGGAAGACTAAAGGGATCTAAGAGAGAGCTTTGCAGCAGCATGAGCAGCTGCATTGCAGTCACTTTTGACCCAGCAAAAGCAACAAATTAAAAATAAAGAATTTAAACTAAACACTATCGATCACATTACTAATGGACCAATCTGGGGAAATGTCTGCTGAAACTAGTGGATCGAGACAGTTCTTGGCATCTTTCTCAATGATAATATAGCTCCATCCTTGCTCTCGAGCAAGTTGGACTCCCCATAGTACTGCACGAGTTTCTGCTAAGATAGGGGAGCTCTTTCTAAATGTTTTTGGCAATATCTTTATAACTGTACCTCTGCAGTCCCTGGCTGCTAAAGCTGAGTGGGATTCCGCAATGGCTGCATCTACATTGATTTTGATGCGTCCAGGTGGAGGAGTTTTTCACAGGTACTGCAATTGATTGGGTGGAGGGGTGGGCTTTGGGGCAAACACTGTGGAGTATTCGATGAACTTGTGTTGGCCCTGAGATATAGATTTCTGGATATCAATTTGTTCACCTTGGAATAAAGCTTGATTTCTGCAGTACCATATTTCATCCACGATGTAGGCCATTTAGGCATACAAGCCAAAGATCTTCCTTGGTTAAAGGAGTGTTTGTTTTTGGGGGGGTGGGGGGGGTGTTCAGAACAATATTGGCTATGCCTCCACAGGTTGTGATGTTATGTCAGTCCAATTTGAATTCCCAACAGCTAGCATACCATATTGCTTTTGCCACAGGGCAGTGGAGGAATAGGTGACAGCATGATTCTTCTTCTTGGCTGCACAGGACACAAGTAGGGTCGATATGTTCTACCCTTTTAGGCATGTTATCTTTGGTTGGGAGTGTGTTGACACTTTCTCCAAAGCAGCATCTTGACCCTTTCAGGTGCTCTTGAGTTTCCATAGCCTTTTCCACTGTACTTCTGCATTTGTGGGTCTGCTTGATTGGTCAGTAACTAACTCATAAGCTGTGTACAGAGAAATTTCCCTTGGGATTAGGGGACCAAATGAGCCTGTCTGGCTTGGCTCGGACAGGTAAAGGGATTGAGAGAATTGCTTGGGCTAACACAGGTTCAAAGTTTGCTTGAACAATCCTGGTATTCCACTTGTGGCAATCATGGCTAATGAGTCGAGCTACAATGAGAGGGGATTGGACTGTGAGCTCGGATTTGGGCTTAGGGATGAAGCCTTGGATCCATGGTACCCATGGGTCATTCCATATGCCGGGACAGCATATATGTTATTGCTATTGCAACATCATAATCAAAGGGTATATATATATATATATATATATATATATTTTTTTTTTTTCCATTTTCTTGGAAGATCTAGCTTCGTTATTTTGTTTTGTAACCTCTTCAGGACCTCACAAAATTAAAAGGAAAAGGGGATAAAAAAAAGGAGTTTTGGGGTTGGGGTTGGCTGCCTTGTAGTGTTAAAAAATAGTAAAGCATCATTGCTTATGTTTTCTTTGATATTTTTCATATTAGAATACAGAGGTAAATTTAGCTCATTTTTTACAGGAATTGTAGTCACTAATGATGGAAATGCTATTCTACGTGAATTGGATCTTGCACACCCAGCAGCAAAGGCATGTTCTAGTTCTCCTTTTTACTGGATTTTAATGTACTGTGATATTTCACAAATTACGTTCTCCTTTATTCTTTTGCTTGCAGTTTGGCTTTTGCCTAAAATTTCTAATTTGAGCTGAATTATATATTTCAACCTCATGTCATTTCTATTACTATTTAGCCCTTTTAATTTTTTTTTTCCTTTGTGATTCTAAAATGTCTTTTTGATTGGTAGTTAGTACCCAATGGGTCTTGAACCCACAACCTCATCCTCTACCTTGCTCTTACAAGGGTAGGAGGTGCTATTTGAGTTAGAACTTATTGACTTGTGATTCTAACATATGTGTCTTTTTGATTGGTGGTGATAGTCAATGATTGAACTTAGCCGCACCCAAGACGAAGAAGTAGGAGATGGGACAACATCTGTCATTGTCCTTGGTAAGGTTTTAACTTGGAACAAAAAAATCATATTCGTTAATCTTTCTGAATCTAATATCAATGGATAAATAAAAGATGTGATTATTTCACATTTTTAGCTTCACATGTTGGTTTATGACTCTCGAGTGAGAGGTTTAGTACATGATTTTTACTTGTAGAGAATTTCTACTTATTCTTAATGCTGCAGGTGACATTATATTTGTAGTGTTGTGTATTTATAATGAATCTCCTTTGTTTTATTTTTGAAATTAAAATTTGTTGAAGCTGGTGAGATGCTCCATGTTGCTAAAGCCTTCATTGACAAGGATTATCATCCCACAATCATTTGCCGAGGTAGTGTTAAAAGTTGTACATAGCTTTTTCCCCTCTCTTTTCTCTTTCCATTCTGAATCATAACTTTGCTTCTGCTATATGCAAACATTTTCTTGGGTTTTAGCCTACAACAAAGCTTTGGAGGATGCTATTGCCGTGCTTGACAAAATTGCAATGTCCATTGACTTGAAGGATCGTAAGTTCAGTACTAATCTATTTATAACTAATTTCTTAAATTTCTGTATATTTACATGGGTATGTCAAAACTAATCATTGAATTAGAATTGCCAATTTTCCTAAAAGCTGGAGCCATCAAGAAGTGTGCCAACAATGTTTGTCCATACTTATAATCGTCATTACAAAGAATTGATAGTGTTGAATACTTTATTTTTTTATATTTGTTTTAAAAGTTTAGAGGAGAGTCCTTGAGATGGTTTGGTCATGTTTAGAGGAGAGCGAGCGAGTAATGAACCATAAAAAGAAAAAAATAGTGAGTTAATTCAAGTCGAGGGAGCAAAAAAAGGCCAAAATTAACTTTAGTAGAAGTAATTAAAAAGGGCATGTCAATTAGGGTAATAACAGAGAGCTTGTGTATGCATTTGATGCACTAGAGCTTTTCTCTTCTTAATCTTAGAAAAGAATGTCAATTCTTTGATGCCTTAACAAACGCTAATCGCAAATTCTTTTGAATTTTGATTTTTTTTTTTTTTTTTCCAATAAGTAGATGATGAAGGTACACTTTGATGTCACTCTAACCAGTGGAACCAAATTTTAATTGTATTTTCGCTAATACCAGTTTTCAATGTGTACGATCCAAGTTAGCCATATGTAATTTATAACAAGGGTCAATATTGCTTTTCTTTTTCTTTTTTTGGGTTAAATCCCCTCTAAATTTATATACCTGGTTTTTAATTTTGTAAGGGCATTTAATGTACATTTTCTAGATGTTTCTTTTCAAACTTAGTCTCTTGTGTTTTCAGATTGGTATTCTTTACATTTTTCATTATGGTCCTACAATGTTTTCAAAATGCATGTTTCTTTATATAAGTTGCAAATTCGTGGGTTCCAATAAGCTCAACTGGTAAAGTCTTTGATGATTGAATAAGAGATCTGAGGTTCAATCTCCGTTTACACCAAAAACTGATTGGTGTTTTGATTTGATAATGAAGAGCCATCATTAGGAGTAGATGTCATAAGTTGAAACTCTCTCTCAAAAAAAAAAAGTTGCAAATTCAAAATTTCAGATGTAGATTGTAGAGTTCTTTCCCACCAAAAAAGGGGAAAAACAGGGGGTGCATTATGGATCATTTGTCTTGTTTTACTAGGCAAAGCTAGTCAATATTGATATCTTGCAACTAAAGCCAATATAAGGGTGAATAAGACCAGAAAATTGCTAGTGCAGATGATTAGTTGAAGATATGATCCTTTCCTAGCTATGGCTGCAATTATTTGGGTTGAGTATCTATAAATCCTAGGATTTATATTTTATTTATGGTCTTGATACATATATCTATGTTCATATGTGAGGTTTTACGAAGCCATAAGTACTTTCTCTCTTGAAAAAAAATGTCTATGCCAGCTGGAGGCTCTTAGGTTTCATACTTTGGTACTTTTGCAAATGGGTTAACATATGCTTCTTTCAACTTGAGTGAGCCCTCTACAACTTGTGGAGGATGCTAACTCCACCTTGAGGTCAAACACGTGAGTGTGCACACGCGTGTGTGTTTATATTATTCTAGTTATCAAGGGGGTCATGGAATTACAATCTTTTTGGCAAGGCCAATTTGGAAGACATAGAAACAGTGCAATATGGCAGGCGGTTCCTCATTGTCTGATGTGTGTGAAAGAAATGTTAGAACCTTTGTGGGTTGTGAATGGACTAGGTTCAACTTGGAAATACACCTCAGAATGTTGTCTGAGTGGATGATGGCTTTGGGGACATATATTTCTTAGATTTTATGGACTTTTGAACTCAGAATTTAGTTGTATTATGCATCTGGTATACTTCCTGTATACTTTGATGATTTTTTTGAAATAATAAAACTTGATTACTTATTTAAAAAATAATTCTTATACAAAGGCCTTGGGTTTCACCCATGTTAGATTCCTAGAATGGACCTTGGTATTGAAATTAAGGTTCTGGGTATGTTGGCCATGCAAACCTAGGACACAGCTACCAGGTACCTTGACACTGTCCTTTTTTAGCCTGTTAAAGTATATCTTTTCTTGAGCACAAATGTTCAATGTGAAAAGATAGCACGTAGTCTGTGGGATATCTTTATGAAAGTCATTGCTTGTAATGTTAGCTTCCTGTGTTATACAACTGATTTTATGAAATATTACAGGTGCAATGATGTTGGGGCTAATTAAGAGCTGTATAGGAACAAAGTTCACTAGTCAATTTGGCGATTTAATTGCTGTAAGTATTTTCTTCATATAATAGTTTTATGAAGGCTTTGTTAAAACAGATTTTTATTATTTCCTTAAGATTTTTGCAACTTCTATAATCAAAAATCTGGTTAGGCTGTTGAATTTACCTATGAAGCTTATAAAGGCCAGCTTCTCAAGGGCCAAGGAAATACCTCTAAGGGTTGCCCCAGAGATGTTGCTCATCCTTTGATTCAAATCTAGGAGTTGGACCTCATGTTTATACATCAGTTTATGCATGGCATTACTGATTGTTTTTCCTTTGCTTGGTACAATTTGAACCTCAAATGTAGCAAAAACCAGCTCCACCCTTTTTCTACTTGATCCAAGGCCTTGGCATTTTCCAATGACTCAAATTTCACTTCCTAATTTAAACTTGTTAAAATTATGTGGTTAAATGATTAAATTTACCATCCTCTAATAACTTAAGCTTTTGGAATAATTGGTAATTTAACATGGTATCAGAACAAGAGTTTCTAAGTTCGATCCTTGTTTCCTCCACAGTACTTGTGGTAAAATGATTAAATTTACCATCTCCTAATAGCTTAAACTTTTGGGAGAATTGGTAATTTAAAAAAAACTCTTCTATAAGAATTTCAAGTTATGAACAGTCTTACTAATGTTCAAGAAACCGTGGCCTCAAGTCTTTTAGCTAGTTCTTTTTAAAATTGCCCTGTTGTTTCAAAGGAAAATGGCAACACTACTTTCATTGTGATTAGCATCTTTTTGTGTGTGCGCGCGCTATGGTTCCATCATAATTTCCTCACTACGTGAGCACACTTAGGAACAGTTATAGTTGAAAAATCTTTCTCTGGCTTTTCCTTGTGTGTGTGTGTGTGTTATATTTTTGGGGGGCGGGGGGGTTAGAGAGGACCAATTGCTAGGAGCCTTACACACTAGAAAACCTTGTTATTATTTTCTTTGGTATATTAAGCACATATACTAAATACATATACGTTTTTCTCTCTAAATTTCAGGATTTAGCACTTGATGCAACAACTGTTGGTGTGGACCTTGGCCAAGGTTTGCGAGAGGTGGATATTAAGAAGTACATAAAGGTTGAGAAGGTTCCAGGTGGCCAGTTGGAAGATTCAAAGGTTCTTAAGGGAGTTATGATTAATAAGGATGTAATTGTCCCTGGCAAAATGAGAAGAAAGATTGTCAACCCACGTATTATACTTCTTGATTGTCCCCTTGAGTACAAGAAAGGTGAGAACCAAACAAATGCTGAGTTAGTCAAAGAAGAAGATTGGAGCATCCTGTTGAAAATGGAAGAAGAATACATTGAGAGCCTTTGCGTGCAGATACTGAAGTTTAAACCAGATTTGGTAATAACAGAGAAGGGACTCAGCGATTTGGCCTGCCACTATCTGAGCAAGGCTGGTGTCAGTGCATTCAGGAGGTTGAGGAAGACAGATAATAACAGAATTGCCAGGGCATGTGGAGCTGTTATTGTTAACAGACCAGATGAATTGCAAGAATCTGATGTCGGTACTGGTGCTGGGCTATTTGAGGTTAAGAAAATTGGGGATGAGTTTTTTGCATATATTGTTGACTGCAAAGATCCAAAAGCATGTACTGTGCTCTTAAGGGGTGCTAGTAAGGATCTCCTAAATGAAGTTGAAAGAAATTTGCAAGTATGTCTAAGATTTGATTTCCAAATATATTTATGAAATGTGTTTTAAGCTTGGCTTATTTATTATTTATATTCATGTTTCTTTACAGGATGCTATGGCTGTTGCAAGAAACATAATCAAGAACCCAAAACTTGTTCCTGGTGGTGGTGCTGCAGAGTTAACCGTATCGGCTGCATTGAAGCAGAAAAGTTCATCTATTGAAGGGATAGAGAAGGTAAAACTCTAGATTGCTATAGTTTTCTCTTTCTTGGGTAAATATTTTTTTGAATTCAAAACACTTGGAACATGGGCTGCGGTATTACATGATTCTGAAACGATGTTCATATTCTTATCTATATGCTTGATTGTAAAATAGTGGCCTTATGAAGCTGCTGCTGTTGCTTTTGAGGCTATTCCACGAACTTTGGCACAGAATTGTGGGGTCAATGTGATTAGGACAATGACTGCCCTGCAAGGAAAGGTAAGAATCTTTCTCTTGTGTGGACGTGTATATATTCTGTTGATACTTGATACTATCATTTCTAGATGTTGACCAACCTGTTCTTTATATGACAAAAATTATTATAGCATGCAAATGGTGAGAATGCATGGATAGGCATTGATGGGAACACTGGTGTCATCTCAGATATGAAAGAGCGAAAGGTAATTTTATATTCATTACCTTATCCTTTTCATGTTCTTTAATTGAAGTAGTTATGCCATCATTACAAATTTCTCCAAGAATTTCTCAATTTATACAGACAATTACTCCCCATTTATATTCATGTGTATTAGAAATTATGTAGCATAGTTTAATAATAACAATGCATCCCTCTCACCTCCCCCTCCCTTATGCAGTACCATTCCCTAAACACTTGGATTTCTCCTATTTATACCCGATTTGTACAATTAACTTGTAGGGTTCTTTTTTTTCTAGAGTCTCGAAATTTTTATTATGTGTTTGGATCCATGTCCACGTCTACTGCATTTGCGTTTTCAGTTTTTTTTTTTTTTTTTTAAGCCATAAAGTTTGACTTTTCCACCCATGTACTGTTCACGCATTTCAGATTTTCTCCCATAGAGTGCACTGTTCATGAGACCCACAAGCACTTTATTCAGGAAAAAATATATTAAAAATGGTCCCACGATATTATTTACATATTTAAAAATTATTTTGCTACAGTGTTTTCAATTTTCAGCAAAAGAAGTTGTATCTAAATGGACCCTTAATGTCAAAGATGCTGTTACTCACTTGTTGACTTTTCAGATCTGGGACGCCTACAATGTGAAGGAACAGACCTTCAAAACAGCCATAGAAGCTGCTTGCATGCTTTTGAGAATTGATGACATTGTAAGTGGGATTAAGAAGAAGCAGGCCCCCGGTGCAGGCCAAGCTCCAAAGCCTAAAGTTGAGACAGAAGGAGATGCAGATAATGAGCAAATACTTCCTGACTGAAGATATTTACACAATTGAACTAACAATCTTTGCTACCATTCATTAGGAAAGGAACACCCTCCCACACACCCAGCAAAAAAGAAGACTGAATTGGATTCAGGTTTTGGTGGAGCTGGTTCTCATGTCAGCTCCATATGGAAATTTTATGCTTTTGATTCATACATATTAGGTCAAATCCTAACCCTGTCAACTGCTGTTTTGGACTACTGTAGTTGTGATATCATTTATTAATTGGTATTAGTACATTCATTGATTGATATTTCTTAGATAAATGAGATCTGTATGTTTTTTTTTTACCCTTCATTGCAATTATTAGGATACTGCTACTACAGTACTACTGAGTTCTACTTTTCATGTGTGAGACTGTCATCAAAATTGCAACTAGACCAGAGAAGTTTAGATGTTCACAGTACGTTTCCCAGAATTTATGGTTCTGTCTATTTTATTCTCCCTAAGCATTTGTGCTTCACATTGTGGTCCTAATCCAAATTTCACTTTTTATAGTTTTGGTACTAACCTTTTGTGAGATGATCCTAGTTTAGATGTGTATTCTGCCTGCCTAATTTTTCATTAGCAGTATAAATCTCTTACCGGATGGTTTACCTGATACCAAAGGCACTGACAGATGTGATCTTTGGGTAAGTACGTCCAGATATATGATGATTCTAGTTACCATTTCATTTCCAATGCAAAAGTTAGATCGACTTCTGCTGCAATTTGGATGATGTTCTAAGCCAGGAATAGTCTCTGAGTGAAACATTCTTGAGAGAACTGCTTTAAACTCTTTACCGAGCAACACTAGTGCCCTTTTTGTTTTACTTCTGCTGCAGTTTAATAAAAGGCAAATACTAAAAGAAAGTAACCATTCTAATTTTTTGACTAGAATTTGGCAATTAAAAGCCATGGTCAGAGTTTGACTAGAATTTGGCAAATTGAAAGCCGTGGTCAGACCTTATTGAAGGTTTCTATATAGCTATCTGTTTACCCATTTGGCAACCTTTGACAAATGACAATGGGAGTGAGATGGCGGCTGATCCTATAACCAAGGGGTTGACTCTTGATAAATTCAAAGAGCATGTAGTGAAAATGAGACTCGTGAAAACCTAGGTGGATACTACATGGATCATTTGCATATGATAGAAGGACCAGGGTATAACTAGTTGAACGTGAATATGTAACTTCTGCTTAGGTGACATAATTCGAAAGGTCACTAGCGACAGTTGAAAGTGCATGAATGTAAAGTTAATATGCATCATCCCAGCTGAGCTCGTTTTATTAGAAGTCACTGATAACCTCGTTCCACGAAAACCTTCAGAAATACTAGCTTAAAGGAAGTACATAACGAAAATTTTAATGTAAGTCAACACATATAAATAACTGTGTATGACTGAAGTTATTAGTAACAAATGGGCCTGGGCTAAAACTCCCTTTGCCACAGCCATATTGCCGGGAGACTGATTTTGATGTTGTAGAAGCTGCAAGAAAACAAACATGTTGCTTTTTATATGGAGAAAGAAACTAAACATGTTAACTTCTAAATAAAAACCTTAAATCCATGATGGGTCCTTTGAATCTACAAGATGACAGGGTTCTGAAATCTAACTAAGAACAATAGACAAAGTCTGTATTTTATAAATCTGAAAACTAAATTGCATTAGAGGCTACAATATGTTTAAATAGTATAAAGAAAACCTAGGGTGGCTAAGAAATGCCTAGAAACCCTAATTTGTGCTAATCATGTATTTAGCTGGCAAAATAGTAATTTTTGCCAAAATAGCAAAACTGAGATAATTACAAAAATTGAAAATAATGTCTCTAAACTAAAAGTTATAATATATATATATATATATATATATATATTACTAAAAATAGTAAAAACACTGTTTTTGAAACCTTAATGAAGGAATTCACCTAAAGTAGGGTGACCCTTGAAACTCAAGTCTTGATCAAAATATTGTTTCCTTTCAACCTGGCAAATTTCATGCAATTCCAACATTGTCACCTTGATGGCCTCTATTGACACCCCCCTTAATCTTGCGTCGTAATTTCCATCGCCCTTGCTGCTATAGGAAAGCCTATGTTGTCTGTGCTACATCATATGTCGTGAACTTGAAAGATACCGAATTGGAAGTCATCTAGAGTATGTTACAAAAGTAGCATATAATAAAGGGTGCGGTCTTTGTAGGGTGACAAAAATATGTACACAAGTTAGCTGAGTCAAGCACTAACGCCTGTATATGGATTTAATATCATAGATGAAAGTTGGCATGGGGCAAAACCATGGGACCATTATTATTGTCGACTAGAGCTAACACCATTAGTTATGGTGCAATCAAGTGGGAGATGTGAATATACAATTGTACGTGGTAGGTGATTACACCATAACATGGTATACCTTCACATTACACGTGCAATATCTTCTTATAATTTGGTGGATAGTGTTGCTTCACGAGAGGTGAGATTTATTTCTGTAGATATATATTAGTTGAAATGGTATTTGGGTAATAATGTAACTCTTGGAATTGATATATCTGTTCACAACAGATATGTCTCTTCCCAAGAGGTATATGATCACGTATAAATACTCCTAGACAATCATTTGAACATGTTACACAATGTTTACAATTTTTTGTTGCTGTGATTTCCAATCTAACGACATTGCCATCCACATCACATCTGAGACCAACAAGATGTCGCTAATACTCATTAACTTCCCTCAAATCTGAGTTATGGAGGTTTCAGCTATACATAACGGTCGTGGTTGAAATTCCCATGCCTATTCCAGCTAACACTAGACTAAAAAAAAGCATCCATAGATTTAATGCAGCGACCATCACTTGCAGAGAATAGATATATTTTATTTCTGATTCTTTATTTCCGACCCTTTATATTGTTTATTCCAGCTCCGAAGATTGCACCAAAGATTGCAACCATGATTGCCACATCATGGATCGGTTTTAGGTCTTCTATTTCAAATCTTTTCCCCATAGGCCTTCATTTGCTTTTGTGATTTATCTAGGATGAGTCGACCCAAATTTGTGTAGTCAGGCCTACGTTCCCCAAAGAACCCACAAGAGGAAGTCACAAAATCTGATTGTGGTTGAACATTTATGTGGCATTTTTTAGATTTTATACTTCTTGTATATCATCGCAATAATTTTAAAGAATGCAACATTTTTTTTTTCCTTCTAATGGTTAATATAACCAGTTATGATTGGTGCATAATAAAAGTGATGGTAATCTATTCAAAATATTTAATAACTTAAAGAATAAAAAAAAAGATTTATGGTCACTTGCGAGAAAGTGATGGTCTCCGGTCGCAATAGACTCATTGAGTATACACCGTGTAAAATTTTTTTTTAAAAAAATACTGTGTGCCTATCATTATTTAACACATCATCCTTCTATTTTTCTCACCAAAATTTCCCGTATCACAGTTTTTACAAGTTCTACAATTCTACCCAACCATGAACTATTCAACATTGTATATGTTCCACTTAAATCCTTGTATTGTTTTGTGTTGTGGGACCATCTAGACACACGAACAAAGCTTGCCACTTCTCGAACTCACGCATCACTTTCATAGATGGGACGCATTAGAAAAAACTATTAGAGCAAAAATACATATATTCATAGAGTAATGATTCAGACAATAACTTCCAAAATAATTTTTTGCAAGTGCAACAGAAAAACATGGCAAGCTGGGAGTGCAAAACTCAAGCCACGCAGCAAATATAAGTTACACTTGTGAGCTTCTCTTTGATGGAATCTGCCACGTACTGCTTTCATAACCTTACATAAATCACAACATGCAATAATAAAAGGCCATGAAGCAACCATTCAGTATTCACAACACACAAACCAAAGGATTCATAAAATTAAGAGAGAATGGCAAAGAGCAAGGATGATATCGAGTATGGGACTTCACAGGCAAAGCTTAATGAAGATGAAGCTTTAAGGGTGGCTGACAAGCATGGCACACCTCTTGAAGGTGGAAAGATAGCAGATTCTGAAACTGTTGATCTCTTTTCCAGTGCACAAAATATTCCTAATAAGGGAACTCATGATGATGATGATGATGATCATCCTCAATATTCTACCAACCAAACTCAGCAACACCGTGGAGAAGATGTCACGGATCCCTCATCCCTCTACCAACACCACCATCAAACGTAGTGGAAACATGTCCAAAAATACACCACCGGTACTTCATCATAAATGAAGATCTCTTAACAGTTTTATCAAGCCACTTATGTAACAATCTAGTTGTCTCATTTGTTGCATGACTTATTTAGTTTAATAATTATCGTTTGTTACATGACTAATTTAGAAAACGAGATCTGTATGGGTTTTTTTTTTTTTTTAATGCAATTATTAGGATACTGCTACTGCAGTACTACTGAGTGCTACTTTTCACGTCTGAAATTGTAATAAAAAATTACAACCAGACCAGAGAAGTTTAGATCTTCATAGTACATTTCCCAGGATTTCTGGTTCTGTCTATTTTATGCTCCCTAAGAGTTTGTGCTTCACATTATGGTCCTAATTCAAGTTTCAATTTTTCTAGTTTTGGAACTAACTTTTTCAATTTTTGTGTATTCTGCCTTCCCGATTTTCCATTAGCAGTATACATCTCTTATCGGATAGTTTACTCGATACCAAAGGCACCTACAAATATGATCTTTGGGTATGTACATCCAGATATATGATGATTCTAGCAGTACCGTTTCATTTCCAAAGCAAAAGTTAGATTGACTTCGGCTGCAATTTGGATGATGATCTAAGCCAGGAATAGCCGCTGAGTGAAGCATTCTTGAGATAACTAATAGTCCAATACTGCTTTAAACTCTTTACCAAGCACGTCTATTGTCTAAAAGAAACCCAAACTACTTTTCCCTATGATTGCACCATTCTAATAATTTGACTAGAATTTGGCAAATTGCAAGCCATGGTTAAACAGACCTTATTGAAATCTTCTATATAGGTATTTGTTTATCCATTTGGCAACTTTTTTTACAATGGACCATCTCTAGTAAGTTTTGATACATCGAACCATCATATTTTTTCTACTTTTCCTTGATAAAATTCCTCTTTCATCGAAGTAATAGAAAAATTTTAATATTACCTTCCGTTCTGCTTTAAAACTGGAAAGTATGGATATGGACAACTAGGATGTTGCTCCTTAAGATTCTCAAAAAAAAGAAAAACAAAAAACAAAACAAAACAGATGTTGGCTATATATATATATATATATATATATATATATATATTATTTTAATACCACCTTGTTCTGCTTTAATCGCGGTACTTAATATTTCCTTCTCGGCACATTTTCTATATGTTTTTTTATTTTTTATTTTTTGCTGGGATTTTTTTGTACGATACACACACATGTATATAGATATTTAATCGTTGTTGTTTAGACAATGTTTGTACGAGGACAGACATGAAGAATTGAGCAATTAGTTGTCGAAAGTACGACTTAAAAGTTAATATCAAAGTTCATCAAGTACTTAACTTTTTCTCTGCCTTTTGTTTTCAATTAATCACAAGTTCTTTCGATTTCATGTGGCAAGAAAATTATCTTCTTTATTCTAGAGCTCTTTTACCTTAAACTCCCACCCCCTCCCTAAAAAAGAAAAATGAAGCATTTCTTTCATAAATTAGAGAAAGGGATGATCAAAATGTAGAAAAGAGTAAAGTTAGTAAAAATTGTGGTGTATAAAGAGGTATTCAACAACTTCCCAAAGATTTAAAAAAAAATATATATATTTTCTGTGTTTTGTTTAGCCTAAGACAATACAAACTACACATATTGAAATGCTGAATGCGATTGGCGTCCGTCCTTCAACTAAGTAACCATTTTTAAACCAATACATATTACTTTTCTTACTCTAAACCGATTTATAGTGCTTTTCTCACGGCACAATTGTGCAAAGCAACCCCAAGAATAATAAAGAAATTATGTATTGTAAACGAATAAATTTGAATGTTTATGTTTATATTTACGTTTATATTTATACTTTTTTTTAATTTAAATATTGTATTAAAAATAAGCGGTTCTTAATTTTTTTTTTTTTTTTTTTTTTTTTTTTACATTCCAAACTCTAACCATGATTTTTTAGAATTGATTAAGCATATTATGAAAAAATAAATAATAAAATAATTTAAGTATTGAAAAATAAATTTCCATTAAACATAAACCGAATTAAAATATATTATATTTATATAAACATATATAAAAGGCTAAATTTTTTAATAAAAAATTAAAACTATAAGCATATCAGTAGGATCATCAATTTTGATTGGAAATGTTTATTTGACTAGACTAGAAGCATCATCTTCAAGGGGGTTTATGTTATAGCTTTTCTTCTTTCTAAAATGTTTTCATATCATTCAGGTGTTCTTGGTTGAAGCATTTAGAGTTGACCACAGGTTGTTTCAGGCACTTGTCCGAATATAAAGCCGCATCACGTATGGAATTTTTGGTAAGCTTTAGCATAGCAAATTGGGTATCAAATATCATAGTGAATCACATTAACGAGATAATACTCAATTTGCTACACCGATAATACTGCCACTAATACTCCATTATTTAAGTGGATAGAATTTTATATTCACTATCCATGACACCAATTCCATGCTGAGTTTGAATAATAATACGTAAATAATATTTAAAATTAATGATAATGTAGTTATGTTAGTTACATCAACAATTTTATTCATTCACCACTTAACGACAGAGGTTATTTTGATATAACACCATAATATTAGGGACTAAATTGTTAGATTTGAAATGTTAGGACCCAAAATGGTAATTAAATCATATATATATATATATATATTTATATATACATATATAATCAATGTATATGTTTATGTTTCATTTTAGGTCGAATGGAGAGATAAAATTTCAAAAATGATACTTGAAATTGCGATACTTATTTCTAAGTATGTCATGAGCCAGTGTAAAAAGTGGTCAAAATTAGTACCGATTTGACTGTTCAAATGCTGATTTGGTATGATTTTAATAAATATGCGATGCGGGGGCAATGGTGGTTTTAGGAACATTTTTTATGGTGGTTATTAAGAAACTTAAATTATACAAAATTTAATAAAAAAGAGAACTTTATATATTGAAACATACACACACAAATACATAAAGTCTAACAATTTTTTTCTACAAATTTTCTTATTTTGAAATATTTGCATGATAGTATCATTATCAATACTGCAAGTTACATATTTGTCAAAATTTTAGTTAGATAAAAAATTTCTTGGGCTTTTTTTTTTTTTTTTTGTAAGGACCTAATATATTATTAATGGGACCGGTGTTTATGGACAAAGTTTGCTTTCAAACTTAGTTGTAGCCTAATGCTAATTAAACAAATTAACATGGTTATATATTTTGAAAATATAATTGTTATTAGGCTATCAGTATTTTAATATTTTGAAGTAAGGTTATTTTTGTAATAAGGTAATTAGGGTTTCCTATGCCAATTAGAATTAGGGTTTAGTTCTCCTTATATATGCTAACTTTTGTACTTCTTTTGGAGTTAGTTGATATTTTGATGAATGAAAAACCAAAAAAACAAAGGTAGTCTTTTGGTCTGGTACTGACTTTAGTTCTACCTTAAGTGCCAACCCCTATTTGTTTTTTTGCTTAGTGTTGACTCTAACCTAGTTTTAGGTGCTAACTCCTATGTCATATCCTTTTATTTTTGATGATGCTGAAAAATCCTCAGTAAGCCGCACAATCCTCACGTATCCTAGACAAAACCTGCACAACAAAGAAGAAGAGAAAATCCTACAGAGAGTATCGGTGTGGTACCAGCCAAAGACCCTCTGAAAGTTAAGTTAGAGAATTTTCACAACTCTAGAGTGCTAGAGCCGGGGTAAAATTACGCGTATCTTGTTTTTTGAGAGTTTTTGGGTTTTTATAGTAGTGTAGAACCGACTTTTATTTCTTAGCAAAGAAGATGTTTCCTTGTGGGGAAGATCCTCATAAATACATGTATTTTGTGAGATTCTTCCCATATAGAGATTTCGTTGATTAGGGTTAATCGTAGGGGGTAAGACATTTCCATTTAGGGTTTCTTGAAGACCACTTAGGCCATGTAGATGCCACGTGGCTTTTCTATCCGTCCCCCTCGTGTCCATTTAGTTGGAATCCATCCACCATGGAGGATTTGTATGTCTCCCTTTTTCTCCATCCGAGGCGTATCCTATTACGCATGTCGTTTAATCTGTACTTATCAGTCCACTTATTTAATACCGTCGCTTTTGGTTAATCTCGGAGAACGGATCCGTCGACTTCAATTTTATCCTCTCCAATTTTCATATCTTTTAATTTTGTTTGGGTTGTCCTACATTAATAGTACAGTACTAAGTACTCTCTTTTAAGCCACTAGCATAACTATGTAATGCATAGATTAATAATAAATTATATGTAAATAAAAAAATATATATTAAATCACCATCTTAATAATCAATGAGCCCTTTGAAATTAATATAAAAATCCTAATGCCTGCTTTCTTTTTTTTCTTTTTTTTGTTTATGAATTAAAAAAAAATACTTTCCTAGTAAATTTTCATTTACTGCTCCCAATCTCTTTCTATGGACCTTCTCATGGACTTTTTGATGGATCAAACAATATGAAATTTTTTTTCCCAGTCTTTTCTTCAATTTTCCTAACAAAGTTATTCTTTCCCATATTAGATTGTTAGAACAATTGATTAATAGAATCAACAAAAGAGAGTTTTACTAATAAAGCTTATTTCCTAAGCCTCCAATTGTATAATTTATCTGTTTACTTACCAGATTGTGTACTAAAATTGGATGGCAATGGATACATAACAATATTCAATGGCAGGGCCAAATTTTTTTTTTTTCAAAGAGGGCTATATATCTATACTGTTAATAATATGATTTCCTGTTTGGGTTTCATTATTTTCCATACTAAAATATCTTAACACAAATTCTTAACTCTAAAAAATAACTCTATTTTTTAGTTATATAATTTTAAATTACACAAACCGGTTAAAAGAGTAATTTACTATTTTTTTTAAGTTCCTAAGTTTTAGGCTTTCAAAATTTTTTCAACTCTCATGTACATAAATATCTTAAAAATTAGAACTGTCTTTATCTCACTTTTAAACATTATTTCACCAAATCTAAAATAAAGAACATAAAGTGTCTCATTGCACGCACAAAGCATGTGTATTTGTTTATTCATTTATTGCTTATACACGGAAGATTTGTAATTTTGATTTAACATAAGATATTTTGTTATGTAAAAAAAATATATATATATTTACATCAAGTAAGTCTTTACATCTTTGCAAAAACAAAAATGTAAGTCTTGACATGTCTAAAAATATGAAATTCAATTTAATAAAAATATAATATAATTGAATTACGTATGGTATACATTAAATATGCTTTAATTTAATGAGCTATATATGACAAAAGAGAAATTAGAGGCAATAAAAAATGCATTAGTCTACTACATAAATGCATTACATATTTTTAGTAAAAATCTAGGGTGGCCGTTATTGAAATTTATGTCCAAAATTATTATTATTATTATTATTAACAAAAATACATAAAACTATTGAATACTCCAGGAGTACCATAAATGCATACTCTCCCCTCTCACATGAATTGTGAGTCCCACAAAAAATTTAATAGTGGGACTTACAGTTATGTGAGAGGGGAGAGTACGCATTTATGATACTCCAAGAATATCTAATAATTACCCCAAAAATACAAAAAAGATGGAGGATTTTTGAAAAGTCAAAGGGTATGGCCCCATACCCCCCCCCCCCTCCTCTTTGCCCCCATGATATTATTAAATTTTTTTAATATACTTTAAAAAATTCCACGTAAGTATTTTAATTGAAAAAAAAAATATTAATTTATGTATTTAAAAAATAGAAAAATGAAAATGAAAGTCCAAGATGATCAATAACCAAAATTTCCCCCAAGTATGGCCAATAACCAAAATTTACTTACTAGAGATTGTGTACTAAAATCAGATGGCAATGGATACATAATGATATTCAATGGTGGGGCAAGAAATTTTTTTTAATAGGGGGCGTTATATCTGTACTATTAACAACAGGATTCCCTATTTGGGTTTTACCATTTTGCGTACTAAAATATCTTAACATAAATTCTTAAACTCTAAAAAATAACTCTATTTTTTAGCTAAATAGTTTTAAATTTAAAAACACAAACCAGTTAAAAGAGTAATTTACTATTTTTTTTTTCAAAAGTTCCTAAGTTTTAGGATTTCAAACTTATATCAACTCTCACATAAAAAAATATCTTAAAAATTAGAACACTATTTTTATCTCACTTTTAAACATTATTTCACTTAATCTAAAATAAAAAAATAAAAAAGAGCCTCATTGCATGCACAAAGTACGTATGATGAGTCTAGTACACATACATATATATAAATATATATATATATATATGTATATGTATACACATATATACTTATTTATTTATTTATTACATATGGTATACTTTAATTTTTTTTTTTTTTTTTTTGAGAAAGAACACTGTAATTTTATTGATGAATAACCGAATCGGCTTGAATTACAAAAAGAAGGTGCGGAGGAACATCCTTCATTCACACCATAAACTCGCTAACATGTCTCGCATGTCTAGCAATATTATGGGCTGACTTGGTCACTTGTCTTGGAACAAACTGAAACTCTACTACATCCATCTGATCTGCCACTTCTTTAGCTTCACTCAACAGATGACCATACTCGTTCAGGGGAGAATTCTTGCTCAACAATCCGTCAATGGTAGTCTTTAAGTCACCCTCCAGGATGATTGAATGGAACCCAAGATCCTTGGCGAGTTGTAGGGCTTTTTTTGCTGCTAAAACCTCTATTGCAGCAATAGAAAACAGGAGATGGAAGCTTTCTGCCATCGACGCACACACCCTGCACTCTGTATCACGAATAATGACTCCCACTTCGGCACATTGATCCTCCATAAACACGGCTCTGTCAAAATTGACTTTGAGTTTTGACAACGGTGGAGGCTTCCATGTAGGCATAGAAATAGAGTGAGACATTAGCTTAGGGGGACGAGGTTGGCTGGCTCAAATAAATGCTGATCTTGCTTTCTGCACCTCATAATGCACCTGTTGCACCGGTACGTGTGTCCCACTTGTTCTCATTGTGTTCCGTCTGTTCCAAATTGCCCAGGCTGTTGTGGCAAACAAGTTCAGTTCCTTCCCTGTTTCAACGATAGTTTCCACCAAATCTTTGAAACAAGAGAAGCGTGGGCTGGGGTCCGAATTCTCCCACAGACTGGTCTGAGTCCAAACTCGAGAAATTGAAGGGCATGTCCATAGTGCATGGAGCACATCCTCGGGTTCACTATGGCAGTGATCACAGCCATCATCAGTTAGGACCATTCGTCATCTGAGATTTTGTTTTGTTGGGATAGAGTTCTTAGTGGCCCTCCACAGAAAGTTTCGGACCTTCGGCTGAACTTGCATTCCCCAAACTTTCCTCCATTGTCCAAAGTCCTTGAATTATAAAGGAATCTATAACCCAATTTTACAGTATAAGACTCGGTTGGAGTGAAAGGCCACATCAATACATCTTCCACCAATTTACCACACAACAGGATTGAATTAATCAGCTCTTTATCTCTTTGACTAAACAGCAAGTTCAATGTGTCTTGCTTCCAACCCAGATTAGAATCATCCAATAGAGAGGTTACTGTTGCCTCCTCCCAACCCAACACCATTGGAGATGAAATGAACGGCAAGAAAGTTGAAGGCAGCCATGGATCAGTCCAAATACTGATTGAGGACCCATCACCAACCCTCCATCTCATACCCTCCTTCAATACTTCTCTTCCTTTTAAGATACTTCTCCACGCATAAGAACTAACTTGTGATTCCGAAACCTCCATGAATAAGCAATTGGGAAAGAACTTTGGCTTGAACACCCTATAGAGTAGAGAATTTTTATTTTGAAGCAACCTCAATGCTTGGTTAGCTAAGAGTGCATCATTGAATAATGCTAGGTCTTTGAAACCCATCCCCCCTTCACTCTTAGGCTTACACAACTCTTCCCATCTCACCCAATGTATATTCCTCTGATCTCCTCTTTGTCCCCACCAAAACCTCCTAATGAGCCCCTCTAGTTCATTGCACAAACCAAAGGCAGTTTGAAGCAATGCATGGTATATGTAGGGATGGCTTGGGCAACCGCTTTTATAAAATTTCCCTACCCGCTTGAGAGAGTAGTTGTTCTTCCCACCCTTGTAATTTCCTCCAAACTCTCTCCTTTATGTAATTGAAGCTTGCTTTCTTGTTCTTCCCCACTAATGATGGCAAACCTAGGTACTTCTCATAGCTCCTTATTTCCTCCACTCCCAAGGTATTTTTGATCATCATTCTCCTTTCATCTGAGGTTGAGTGGCTAAAAAAGATTGTGGTTTTTGTTTTGTTTATTTGCTGCCCGAAACTTGATTCATAAACTTACAAAATCTCCAAAATCTTTTGGCACTCCTCCAAATTAGACACGCAAAAAAGCAAGCTATTGTCTGCAAATAAAAGGTGGGTTAGTGGGGGGCTTCTCCTAGATAGGGAAAAGCCATGAATGTCTCCTCTAGCAGTTGATTTGGTAAGTAAACCATGCAGCCCCTCTGTACATAATAGGAAGAGAAAAGGGGATAGGGGGTCCCCTTTTCTAATCCCTGTAGTTGGCCTTATGTATCCATGAGGACCACCATTGATAAGGATAGAATAAGAGACAGTTGACACACATAACATCATAAGGGTTATCCATCTTTCATTGAAACCCAATATTTTCATCACACACTCCAAGAAAGGCCACTCAACTCTATCATAGGCCTTACTTATATCGAGCTTTATGACCATATAACCTTCTTTAGTGGATTTGTGGTTTTGCATGCTGTGAAGGGATTCAAATGCAATTAAAATGTTATTAGAAATAAGGCGGTCTTTTGTGAATGCACTTTGGCGTTTCGTGATAATGTGGGGTAAGATTTTTTTCAATATGTTTGCTAACACCTTAGAAAAAATCTTGTACAACACATTACACAAGCTAATGGGGCGAAATTGGGAGACCAGTTCCAGATTTTTAACTTTGGGAATCAAGGTGATGAAGGTGTGATTTAGGTGTTCAGGTAGTGTGGCTGAATTTAAGAAGATAAAACAGAATTAGTGATATCCTTACCCATTAACTCCCAATAATGTTGGTAGAACAAAGGTGGCATGCCATCGGGGCCAGGTGCTTTGAGTGGTGCCATTTGATTAAGGGCTTTCTTGACTTCTTCTTCAGTAAATTCAGCTAGCAAATCCTTGTTCATCTCTTTGGTTACTATGCATTGAACTATCTCCAAGGCTAAATCGGGTTGGCATGATTGTGTTGAAAAGAATAACTCACCATAAAAATCCAGCAACTCCTCAGCCACTTCCTTAGGATTCGAACACCATTGACCCCTTGCATTCTTTATCCCTTCAATCTTATTCCTTCTATATCTTTGAGTGGCCCTACTATGGAAGTATTTTGAGTTTTTGTCCCCATGGATCGCCCAAAGTGCACGTGATCTTTGAAACCACATCCGCGTCTCCTTGTCTAATAAATCATTTACCTTATTCCTCAAGCTCCATGCCCGAAAATTAATTCCAGTTGTGAGTGCCTCCAATTTGGCTTGTGCTAGGAGCTTTTGCTTCAATTTCAATTCTTTTCTAACACTCCCAAAGTTAGTACTACTCCACTTCTTCAATGCTTTTCCATAGCTTTCAATTTTTGGAACAATACCTAAAGCGATGTCCCTATTATCTTGCTTACTCCACACTTGTTTCATCGTATCCGAGCAGCCCTTTTCAGTCAACCACATTTCCTCAAAGCGAAAAGGCTTTTCTAGATTTGTAGGTTCCACCATCTCTGGTTCAATGAGTAAAGGGCAGTGATTTGATGTGCTGCAAGTCAAATGATGTACCATTGTTCCTCCATATCTTAATAGCCACTCATTATTCGCCAAAGCTCTATCCAGTCTCTCCCACAAAGTTTGTCCATTACTGAAATATTTTTTTCCAAGTAAATGGATTGCCTTTGAACCCCAAATCAATAAACCCACATACATCCATAGTGTCCCTAAATAGCTGCATTTGTGAATGACTTTGGTTTGAGCCTCCTTGCTTCTCCGCCCCTTTAGCTATTTCATTGAAATCCCCAACACAAAGCCAAGGAAGGTTGTACTATGAATGCAATTGCCTGAGGAGTTCCCACGATTTGTGGCGTTTGTGGGTTATAGGTTCTCCATAAAAACCGGTGAATCTCCATACTCCCTCAGTCCCTTCTCCTATAATACAGTCAATGTGATTTTTAGATGATGTATCCACCCTCAACTTCACTGAATCCTTCCAAAATAGCACAAGCCCTCCACCTCTGTTGACTCTTGGTACACTAAACATGTGATCAAAATTCAATCTACATTTCACAACTTTTGGCCTAACTTCATCTGTCCATGTTTCAACTATGAACATGATGGAGGGATCTTTTGTTTGGATATAATCTCCAAGCTCTCTCTCTGTCAATTCCCAAACCCACAACAATTCCACACTAGTAAACTCATGGCTCTTGGTGGGGCTGCACTGCAGCCTCCACCATTGTGTTTGAGGTGTCATCATAGTCAGAAAGGACTTGAACACGTTTTTTTTTGGGGGGGGGGGGGGAGTCCAAATCTTCTGTCTCATCAATTGTATTCCACTTTATACTCCACTAATGAAACTTGGACAACTAATCTCTTTCATTAAATGAGATAACTCTGACTTTAACACCGTTAACGTTAAAATTCCTTTCTTTTTTTTTTTTCTTTCTTTCCGCAGCTTTTGTTCTTCTCTCTGTTTGCAGCTTTTGTTCTTCTCTTTGTTTGCAGCTTTTGGTTTCTTTTTTTCCCTCTTCCTTTTTTTTTTTTTTTTTGGTTTCTTTTTTTCCTCTTTTCCATGTGGTTGACATTAACAAGGAGTCCAATGAGTTTTGTTCGAGATTCTTAGCTGGTTTCTCAAATGGGTTTTGCTTATTTCTCAATTTTGAGATCTGGATTTTGAAATTTTTTTTCTTCAAAGGTTCTTAATTTTTGTGTTACTTTTTCAGTTTGAGGTTCCAAGTTCCAAACTTTAATGGCTCCAAGATTGGACTTTTCTAACTGGTGGGCAAAAGATACCTGCAAAGGAAACCCAGTGGTAGTCACAATGGATAACCCAAATTTCTCAGTTGTGGAGATTGATGGTCCAAAGTCTGCCTTCAGGCTTGTAGAGAAAAGTAGAGGCAAAAATGCAAAGCAAGCAACATGGGTTTTGCTTCTTAATAGACAAAACTTATTGGACTCCTTGTTAACGTCAGCCACATGGAGAAGAGGAAATAAAAGAAACCAAAAGCTGCAAACAAAGAGAAGAACAAAAGCTGCGGAAAGGGAAAAAAAAAAAAAAAAGAGGAAAAAAAAAGGAAACCAAAAGCTGCAAACAGAGAGAAGAATAAAAGCTGCGGGAAAAAAAAAAAAAAAAAAAAAAAAAAAAAAAAAAAAAAAAAAAAAAAAAAAGGGATTTTAACGTTAACGGTGAGTGTTAAAGTCAAAGTTATCTTATTTAATGAGAGAGGTTAGTTGTCCAAATTTTATTGGTGGAGTATAAAGTGGAACACAGTTGATGAGACAGAAGATTTGGACTCGGGGGGGGGGGTTGGTAAGGTTCGTCTAGTGTGTTGAAGCTTGATTTCCTCTTCTACTCTGGTTCGAGTTGCTTTGCATGTACTCCATTACTACCTTGTCTCATCACACGTTTCCATGTTCTGAGGCTGTTATGTTGCCCTACAAGTTCAGCCGTTGATTGATTGGCTACTGCTTCATCCTGGTCGTCCAATCCATTAGGTAAAACTCCTTGAGTTGAGGCGGCTAGGGTTGTATCATTAATTGCAACCGGGCATTGATTGCTTGAAGAGGGAATTGAGTGCGAATTGAATTGAGATACCCCTCCATTTATTTCCGTGACAACTGGATTCCCCTGTCCCTCATTTAACATTACCAACTCTGGACACGCTGACTAATCTTTCTGAATCAAAACTGGTTTTTATGTTATGGGAGCATTATTAGGAGGCATTAATTCCTCATTAACTTTTGGATTAAAGCTGTCTCTCAATTGAAATACCATCTCAACGGTAACCTCTTCCTCAATCATTGCAGCATTTATTTCCACCAATTTGGAGTTATTACTCCCCTCCAACTCCTCGGTTTCCCTCTTAGGTGCCGCCGTTCCAAGTTGTGGAGTAGCAGGGGCTGCCCTTGCCGCCATATGTGCTGCCCTTTCAGCGTTTTTCTTCCTCATTTTACCCTTTTTTTTCCTTATAATACCCCAGCACGTAGATGACGTCTCTACCGAGAGAAATTATAACATCCACATGATGGACAAGTGATGTGGTCCACCATTCTACTAAAAAACTTTTACTTGTTTAAAATTGTTAGTTAGAAAAAAATTTTAAACAGAAATTAAAATACTAACTCAACAATTTTAAAGAAGTGGAAGTTTTTAGTGAAATAGTAGACAAATAACATAGTCCACCAGAGGACTCTATAATTTCTCCTCTACCAGAGGACTTATATGGCGAAGCTCAAAGGAACGGCCCAAATTGTTGCTGGTCCATCTTCAAAGTTCCATTACTTTGAATCTAGAGATCACAATCTCTGTCATCATGATCCAACCTCCCACACCAATAACATATGCTCGGCAAGTGCTCATATCTGAATTTAATCCAATGTTTACTTCCGTTTGGTGAAGTAATCACCCTGCCTCGACATAAAGGGCTAGTTATGTTCACCAGCACTCGTACCCAGAATAAACTACCCCCATCATCATCTGTTGCACCATCTGACTTCAGAATATCTCCCACTGTTTCACAAAGTTTCTCCGCCACCTTTCTTGTTTGAAAACTGAAAGGAATGTCGTGAACCTGTACCCAAAAAGGAACTTTGTCGAAGGCAAGTTCCTTAGCAGGAGTGTCATTCATATAACGTTGCATTACTATCAAATGTTTATCGAAACTCCATGGTTGGCTCTTTAGAATTTTGCCCACCTCTACCAGATTATTAAACAAAAATAGGACCAAGTTGTTTCCTTGTTTTCGTATCTTGAAACCACCATCAGTTCACCACAGTTGCTTGAAAGTCCTTGCAACTGCCTCCATCTAGAGAAAACGGGATGTAAGGAATTTTGCTGCAATGGTGAATTCCCCCCTCTAGTGATCTTCAAGAAGGATGAACTTGATCTGTTCTTTCTCTGATAGAGACATGTTGTTCTAGCTCTCTGTTAGTTGCTCCATTACTAAGCCAAAACAATTACTTACACCAATGCGAAGGAAAGTATCGAAGATGTTGTTTCCCCACACCTCACAAGAAAAAACCACTATCTTTAAGAGTATACTTGAAATTTATGTCCAAAATATTATTATTATTATTATTATTACTACCAAAAGTACAAGAGAGAGTGAGGATTTTTGAAAAGTCAAGGGGGTCCCCAAACCTCCCTTCTCTCCACCCCCAATGATATTATTAATTTTAAATATAAAAAAAAAAAAAAAAACACTAAAAAAATTCCACGTAAGTATTTTAATTGAAAAAATATATATATGAATTATGTATTTAAAGGATAGAAAATAAAAAATGAAAGATCAGTCCAATTTTTCTTACACTTTCTTGCTAACCAAACACAAAACTCAAACTAAGATTTGGACTAGATCTAAGATAACTCAGCAATTATTAGTCACTCTCGTATGTGTTGCTCATACAAATACACAAGCAATCAAATTTAACATTAAAAAAAATTATAAATCTCAAACACAAAAATCAACTAGTAACTAAATCAAATTTACCAAAATTGGACCCAGATATGAACAAACACACACAAGCAAACCTGGGTCCAGATCTAAACAAAATCACAAGCAAATTTGAACAAAGCATATCTGTCCAACTAGGTTCATCTTTACCCAGGGAAAAAAAGTTGTCTTCTTTCTCTCTTAGGCAAAAGCATAGATGGCTTCCCTCCAACATATTTTTCTCAAACAAACCCTTTGTAAAAGCTATTTATTCTAAAATGGATGACATCCCACTACTGTTGGGTTCAAATCATTGATCTGCTTGGTGAGCTCCAAACCGTGTAGAGATCAAGATTGAAAGGGTGAGAACAGAGAAGGGAAGTGAGTAAGGACTTTGGCTATGGAGGCCGATCTATGCTTCGGCCATAGAGGGTTTAGTTGTAGATCATAAAGTGAGAGCTTGGGTTTGCAAGTGAGGAAGAGAGATAGTGAGATAAAGAAAGAGAATTAGGTGATAAGAGGAGGAAAACGAGACCTTTGCGTTTTCTGTTTGAGTATTTGTTCAAATACGGGTTTAAGTTTTATGTTTGATTGGCAAGAAAGTACAAGAAAATACAAAAAATTTGGAATTGATCTTTTCATTTTAGTTTTTCTATCTTTTTAATTCTGAAATTATTTTTTCTCTTTTTTTTTTTAACTTAATTGCTTACATGTCACTTTTTAATAATATTTTATACACCATGTAGATGTGAAGTGTGCCAATTATGCATTTGTCATTAGATTATTGACGGTAGAGGCCAAATTGACTGCAAGTTCAAAATAATATGGTCTAAATTGATTGCTACCAAAATGTAGGGACCAAATTAAATATGACACTGAAAATACAAGAGAGAGAGAGGATTTTTGAAAAGTCAAGGGGTATGGCCCTATACCCCCCTCCTATTATTAAATTTTTTTAATAAACTTTAAAAAATTCCACGTAAGTATTTAAATTGAAAAAAATAATAATTTATGTATTTAAAAAATAGAAAAACAAAAATGAAAGTCCAAGATGATCAATAACCAAAATTTCCCCCAAGTATGGCCAATAACCAAAATTTACTTACCAGATATTGTGTTCTAAAATTGGATGGCAATGTATACATAACGATATTCAATGGCGAGGCCAGAAATTTTTTTAAGAGGGGACTATATATCTATACTATTAGTAACATGATTCTTTATTTGGGTTTCATCATTTTGCATACTAATATATCTTAACATAAATTTTTAAACTCTCAAAAATAACTCTATTTTTAGTTAAATAATTTTAAATTTAAAAACACAAATTGATTAAAAGAGTAATTTTTTTTTTTTTTAAAGTTCCTAAGTTTTAGACTTTCAAACTTTTATTAACTTTCACGTACATAAATATCTTAAAAATTTGGAACTAAGGAAAACTCTTAAGGTCGAATGGACTTTCTTGAGCAAGAGAGTGGGCCTGTGCAAAATCGATAGAGAGAGAAATAAGATTTGAGTTGAGAGAGAGTGGGTATGAGCAAAGCCGATTGAGAAAGAGGGTTTGACTTGCACGAAACAGTGAGAAGGCCTGAGATCCAGCCATGGAAGCCTGGTGGTGGCAAGAAAGCTGTTTAAGCTTGTCCATGGAGGAAGAGAGAGAGAGAGAGAGAGAGAGAGAGAGAGAGAGAGAGAGAGAGAGAGAGAGAGAGAGAGAGAGAGAGAGAGAGAGGATTTAAATTTGAGAAAGTTAGATGGGGAATTATTAATATTAAGCACACCATTTCTAAGGGTACAACGCTATTATCAAGTTGGTTTGGTTGTTTTGGTTTGGTATCTAGGTATTATTTTCTGGCTTTATGCATATTTGATTCCGTGTTTGTTTAGTAAGAAAAGAAAACAAACAGAAAATTAAAATAATCCTGTAATTTTATTTTTTAAACTCTTTTTTATGTTATTTAATTACATGGTCTAGAGGCTTTCAAAAAAAAAATGTTGAGGTGTTATTTTTTAATGTTGATTAAAACTTTTTAATATTAATTTATTTTCCATGTTAGCATCAATTGTGCCAACTGTGCACACTATTTGTCATGTAAGCATTTTCCGTTTGTGAGTTAACTGTAGGGATCAAATTGACTGCAAATTGAAAATAACAGGGTCCAAATTGATTATTACCAAAATGTAGGGATCAAATTGATAGTGACTCCAAAATGTTAGGACTAAAATGGTGTTTTTGCCAAAAATTAAATCTTATACCATTTAAGTTGAATAATATTGTATTTAATATTTAATATAGAGTTTATTCATTTTTAAGAGAAACCATTCTCTCTCGTAATTTAAATAAAATTGATAATAAAATAAACAAGAATAAAACTGAACATATTTTCATTATTTTTTAAATAAAACTAAACATATTTATATTTGTTTCCAAGTGATGCAAAATAATAGAGAAAATATCTCTAACAAACTTTTATTAATCAACCCATAACAATAATCAACCCCTCTATAAAGATTTATAAGAATAGAATTTCTCCTACTCCTTTTAGGAAAAGAAATAATAAGTCTACTTTTATTGGAGAAAGGAAAAACAATTTAATTAGGAAAAGAAAAACAATTAAAATCATAATTCAACTAAAAAAAGGATTTAAATTGAACTTGTAAAAGCAAATAAATTCTAATTCTACTGAAAAATAAAACCAAGGCTGTGAAAAGGACTCAATTAATCAAAGGATTGGGTTGCGTACTCACACCAAAATTATTCATATTTCATGGTTCCATAGGCAATTAAGTAAAACTCAATTCTGGACTACAGTCAGTCACAAAACCCTGAAATTCTTATAGACTCTAAATTCTTATAGACTCGGCATAGACAACAATGGAGAAGGATGGAGTTGAAGAAGCCTTTGATCGGTTCTCCAACTTGCCTGTACCCATCATTCATCGTATCATGTCTTTCCTTCCAACAACTAAAGATGTGACTCGTGTTGCCGTCTTGTCCAAGACACTTAATTCTGTATGTCACTCGTACCCGATCTTAGATTTCGATCAACGTTCATGGAAAAAAATTATGGGTTTTGATTCATTCTTGGATTTCATGCAAAAATCTCTACAACATTGTCGCGAATCGAATATTGACATAGAAATATTTAAGCTATGCGTTATCGACCATGATGGCAAATCAGATCAACGGATTGATGAGTCAATTTGTTTTGCCATAGAGCATAATGTCAAAGAGTTGGATCTTCGATTTGGAGATTATTGGATACGTTCCCGTTATAAGGTTTATGGTCAGCTCTATACTTTGCCAAAAACAATAACTACTAAATCCATTGTTGTGTTGAACTTGGTAGGCCTCGCTTTCAAGTTTGAGGATTTGATCCCAAGTTTGAATCTGGTTGAGCACTTGTCAATTGAGCTCTGCAGTGTATCAAGCAATTTTACAATTTCAAGCTCCAAGCTTAAGACTTTAGAGCTCCAGAATTGCAAAGGATTAAAGACTATTGTGGTTGATGCAGCCAATCTGCAATATTTTTCACATTCGACCTTTACTGGCTCTAGTGAAATCAGTCTTGGCGATTGTAAGAGTTTGAAATATGTAAAATTAGATAACACAGCCATTACAGATGACTGGCTCAAAAACCATCTTTCTAAACTACTTCTACTAGAAACTTTGATACTGAAAAGCTGCAAAATTCTTGGAGAGATTGATATATGTCATCAAAAGCTCAAGCACTTGGCCTTGCTAAACTGTGACAAATTGGTAAAGGCCAAGATTGAGGCTCCAAATCTAGTTTCATTTTATTTTTATAACAAAAGCAGATTTCCAGTGATAACTTTGCAATGTTCGAGTCAACTTTATGCAGATCTCATATTGTTTGGAATTTCTCCCACAAATGATGAGCAGTTCATGAATTTCAAGAACTTTTTGGGTTCTTTTGGCCATTGCAAATCGTTGTCGTTAACTTTACCGGACATGGTATTTCCACTTCAGAACTTTTTTTAATTATTTTTTTGATGAGCACTTTAGAACTTCATTCACTATGCATATTATCTTGTTATTCTATTCTATAATCTATAATTTATAAATTTTATATCTTAGTACTACATCATAGATACTCCACGCAAATAAATTTCCTCTGTTTTTGATGTCTTTAGGAATTAAGTTTACTCGAGGAGTTGAGGAATGGCTTACGATCTCCACTGTTGTCTCTCAAGCATCTACGTGTTCAATTGTTTTCATCATCCAGAAGCTTACCAGAGTTGCTGGACATCTTGCTTTGTCTTTCACCTTATCTGGAGACCATGTGTATTACTTCGAAATATAAAGAAAATTTCGAAGAAGTAAGTTGTTTTCCCCCTTCTCTTTTTTTGTAGTTTTCTTGGTCCATCATTAATTGTATTAATGTATTTTTCCCTTGTCAGTTGAATTTGCAATTCCAAAATAAAACAGCAGGAGTTGAAGAAGACGATTCAGACTTCCAGTGGAATTCTAGTTGGAAACATGATTTGAAAAAAGTGATAATTTACAAATTTGTGGCTAATAATGATGTCCAAGAGACCGTGGTAAACTTCTTCCTCGAGAATGACATGAAGGTGGAAACAATATCTGACCTGAAAGGGGAGAAATATTTGTGGTGAGTCTTCTTTCTATCATTTTGGACAGACAATAGCTGAATTATGCTGATGGCTGATGTGTATCACCAGTCGGACGCTATATGATTTAGCCATGTACAAGTTTGATGCACTTAGAACTCTTGATTAAGTTTCTTTAGATTCTGGAAGTGACCAAAAGATATTTTAACAGGATGTGTCTTCTTCTCAAAAAATAAAAAAGGATGTATCTTAATCTTTTCCATTTGATGTGTCCTTGGGTTGCTGGTTTTATATGACTTGTTTAACAATGTTCTCATAGTTCTTAATTTGTTCAATTCCAATTGAAGTTTGTCCTTGTGACAGTCCTGTGGTTCACTGGTGCTAAGGCAAAATATTGATGTATTTTGAAACATGGATGGCAGTACATTGTTTTTTTTTTTTTTTTCCTTCTTTTTTTTTTTTCTAAGTCCTGCTTCATTAATCGTATTAATGTATTCGGCTCTTGTCAATTGCATTTGCAGTTCCAAAATAAAGCAACATTAGTTGAAGAAGAGGATTCAGACTTTCAGTGGCATTATTGTTGGAGACACCATTTGGGAAAGGTGATAATTGACAAATTTGAGGTTAAACTTCTTCGAGAATGACATAATGGTGGAAACAATATCTGACCTTTAAAGTAACTTAGGAAAAATTTGTAGTGATTTTTCTCTCTATTTATTTTGGAAAGAGAAATGCTGAATAATTCTGGTTTTATATTCCTCATTTTAACAAATAATAAAAACTAGGTACCAGTTAATTTATGATGACAATTTAATTTTCTGCTCTTTCTTTTCTTTACACAAGTGTTGTTTCTTTTTATGTTCTGTAATGTTGGGTTTTAATAATAGAACTCCATAGCCAAATAATTTAAAAATATTTTGGGGGTTGCAGTGGCAGTCCCTTGAAGTCTATGGAGCTTAAGTTAATCATGACATGTTGATGGCTGATGTGATTTAGCCATGTAGATGTGTCCTAATCTTTTCCATTTGCTTTGTCCTTGGGTTGCTGATTTCGTTCGACTTGTTTAACAATGTTCTCATAGTTCTTAATTTGTTCAACTCCAATTGAAGTTTGTCTGACTTTTCCATGATGGGTAGCTTGGGTTTCAATCTCTCTCCTCCACTTAGAACATAAGAATTTATGCTGTTCAAATGACAATCACTTCAGTCTAGCACTCGATACCCAAAACTTCAGCTCTTCTAAGATAGTGTCTGATGTTTAAAGCCAAGCTCACAAATGCTTGTTTATATTAGTTTTTACTTATGAGCACATACAAATACTATGTTAAGATATTAAAAGTGGTGGAAAAGCTTTTTAGAGCACAACATGGAATTCATCAATCAACTGCTCAAGTTAATATATACAAGTTATTCTCTTATTTAGTGTTAACAGTAACACGGTTGTCATTTTAAGATTTAGAGTTCTAATCTCAAATTTAGTGTCCTAATTTCATTGTTGATTAAGTAAATGGCGACAGAACTTGTGAACCATGGTCACAGAAAAAGATTCTCTGTGATATCTTTTTTCATTTTTTTTCTTTTACAAAATTAAAAAAGAAAAATATGTGTTACAACAAATTAATTACAACTGTTTAAATGAATTTGCAACATGCTTCTTAAAATTCGTTCATTTATTGTCATTTCATGATTCATGTTATGGACATTAGAAAGTTATTTTCCACCGGCCTATTCAGATAGCTTAGTAGAGATTTTAATGGGGTCGTCCATGCCCTTGCATAATGTGCTTCTTTTTTTTTTTTGCTCACTGTTCTTTAGTTTTTAATAATTTTTCCCTTTCTTTTTTGACAAAATTTGGTTACAAACTGTTGATGCTCATTTTGGAAAAGCCCAATAGCAAGAAGAAGCCCAACAATATGGCAGATAAGAGTTAGTAAATTGAAAAAAAAATCATTAAGCCCGAATGGCAAGAATAATGGATCATAGGCCCATAAAATGATAAATGGGTCTCGAAGAAAGCAAACGAGTCTAAAGGAGCCCCGAGAAGGAAGTAGGAAACCCATAGGCAGTAGAAAGTAAGAATGGGCCAAAATAGACCCAAAGTAATGAAGTAAGTGAGTAAGGGGTTGATGAAAAGCCCATGAACCCCAAAGGTAAAAGATATGGTAATCGGGTCAGGGAAGCCCAAAAGAGTTAGTAAAAGCCCATGGAAATGCAGAATTGGAATGGGCCGAGGATGCCCAAGGAAAAAAAATGGGCCAAGGATGCCCAAGAAGGCCCAAGGAGGAAGAAATGGGCCAAGGAAGCCCGTAAGCAATGAAATGGGTCAAGGAAGCCCAAGTAGCATGAATGCAAACCCAATGACAATGCCGGGTCACTGTAATCAAGTGAAAGAAGAGCATACAGCAGACCCAAAAGAGGCCCAACAAGCACGGATCAAATAACACCACAACAAGAATAGCAGGATGGCATGACAGGAATACTAGCAAGCTTATGAAAGGAGCAAAGAGTGGGCTAAAGAGAGAAAAGCCCACAATCAAGCAAGGCCCAGCCCTTGAAGGAAGCAAGCCATAAAGAATGGTGGATCAAAAAATAGTTCACGCCACAAGAGGTCAAGAATGAGCGACAAAATGCACAAACGAGCCTCCAAACCATGGCAAATGCATGAGCAGCAGACAAGTTTTGGACATACACGAAAGTGGAGCACGCACAAGGTTTAGGCACCACCAACCTGTACCCAACCAATACAGGAGTGGTGGGTCATGGGTCAGAAGTAAGAGAGGGTATGGTCTAGCAGTAGGGAAAAGGGGGGAACCTATTTTGGGGTTTCTGCTCAAACTCTTTTGGGAGAAATGTCCTGCTGGGATGACATACCAAGTAAAAGAAGGAAGGATGAGTTGGAACCACTAGGTGCATGCCATGAGAAATAGTAAGAGAGAATACCCACCCTGTTGCAGATAGGAATGCCACGGTGAGCAAGTAAACAAAATAGATTTTTTTGTCTGGTAATGGGAAGTGGCACAGTCAGCACAGGTAAGTGATGATGGCTAGGCAGCTAACAAACCAGTGGGTGGTTTGAAAGGACACCCACACCTAGACAAAAGTGGTTAAGAGGTAAAATAGTAAAAAAAAAAAAAAAACCATCATGGCAGGCAGTATATAAAGGACCTTCACCGTGCACAGTAGCATCATCGAAACAACAACAATCACTAGGAGAGAATCACAACATCACAACACAACTATCACCATAACACTACATGAGCAATCACTAAGAGAGAAAAGAGTGGAAAAGAATCAAAGTAACAAAGTCAAGAAAAAGAGAAAAAACAAGTTAGGAAGAAGAAATAGAGAGAATAGAATTGCAGGCATGCACTAATAGGCTAATCCCTTCTCTCCCTCTAAAAGCCTACCCTCTGTTATGGATAAAGGATTCGTTTGGGCATAAGCCATTCAGGCCCATTCCCTCAAAGTGGATAATTTCTATAGCAGGATCCTCTAGCGAGATTCCCACATTGAAGAAGTGGTTTCCTCCTTGGTCTTAGTCCCTTAACACAATTGAACATGGCAGACTAATCTTTTCCTTCTTTAATTTCATTAATTATCATTATTATTTCCCCTTTTATCTTCGCCAATCCACTTATGATGCGTTTTCCTGTTGTTATGTTGTTCTTTTCTTTATTCTGATTGAGAATAACAACAAGCGTATTTCTTTTATTTTTGTTCTATTGCATTTGTCTGTCATAACTCTTTTGCAACAGCTTCATCTGCCATGGGCATGTGATTAAAGTTCCAGCAAAAGGGCATAGTTTGCGCACAAGTTGGTCTAAGGTGAGTTGCAATTAGACCAGTCTTGACTCTCCTACCCAGAACATTTGGGCCTTAGTGTGGCAGGAGGCAGCCTGGCCCATAATCACAAAAAAGGCCCACCACACAAACTTAGTTGTAACCTAAGACTACAACTTCACTCAATATTCTTTTATTATATGTGAATTTTAACATATCCACCATTGAATTATATTTTCTTCTTATATTTTTTAAGCTTGCAAAATTTCCAAAAGATCAAAGATTAATAGTTATGTTATCAATCAAATATTTAAATTTCAAGTTTTTGTAATATAAAATTATGCATAAAGAATAAAATTATGAACTGAATAATAAATAACATCCAATTGACACTATATTTGATATGTGTGTTAACAACATAAAGAACATGCAATCCAACTGTTGAATTTTCAAAATATGTAGCTATGTTAATTTTTTAAACTATAATTTATAATATTAGATTACAAAAAAGTTTGTAACCAACATTTGTCCTTCATTTTTTATAAAATCAAAATTTAGGTTTGAATTGCTATCATATCTAAAAAATTTTAATTTAAATTAAAAAATTCCTAATTTGACTAGGAAGTTTACGGTTGAATTCATGCTATTTTACCTATCAAAAAAAGAAGGAAAAAAAAAATCTTCTCATCCCCTTTTGTGTTTAGGATGAGTGAAAATTAGATTTTTTTTTTTTTTTACTTGGAACAAAGTTTGTCCATAAACTTGTTTGTAGCCTAAGAGTACAAGTTCACTCATATATTTTTATTATTAGAAATAAATTTTGACAAATTCACCATTGACTATATTTTCTTCTTACATCATTTATACTTGCACTAATTTTAAAAGATCAATAGCTATGTCATCAATCAAATGTTTAAATTTCAAATTTTTGTAATCTAAAATTATACATAAGCAATAAGTTTATGGATTGAATAGCAAATAACATCTAATTGACAATAAATTTGACATGTGTGTTAAGAACATAAATAATATACAATCAAGCGGTTAGATTTTCAAAATATATAACCATATTAATTTATTTTAGTAGAAATTGTAGTCTTAACCTACAACTAAGTTTATAACCAAACTTTATATTGAATCAAGTTTGTAACCAAATTTTATATTGAACCAAGTTTGTAACTAAGTTTGTAGCCTTAGGAATATATATATATATATATATATATATATATATTAATAGGCACAACTCAGAGAAAGTTAAACTAGAATTCCATTGAGTACAAATGATATCAATATAATTTTCTTTTTGTTGCTGTCACAACAACACTTGTTGTAACCAACAGCATATGAGGTTGATTAATACCTCCCCAAACACTAAATCCTTAAGGGTTAAGGAGGAGGGAGCAAGTTCAAGCTATAAAGCAACATATCTAAGTATTTCCAATTAAGTTAAAAAAAAAAATTAAAAAAAAAAAAAAAAACAAACAAACAAACAAACAATCTTTGGTGTAATAGAAATCTTTTGGGGTAAGTATGACTTGAAAACTTGATAATTTTTTTAATATTACTATTATTTTATAACTAAGTGGATGAGACCTAGTGTTAGTTTCAAGCCCATCAAAAATAGATACTATATCAAGTAAGTGGGGACATGTCTTTGTAAGTGTCTAAACTACTTACCGCCCTACTAAAAGAAGTTTATAAAGTGTTTAAACTATTTTGGATATAAGAAGGCTCAAATGCAAAAGCACTTTGGGTTAGTTACAAAAACATTCTCTGGGCTTTTAATTCTTCCTTATAACACCATGAGGTTTCCGTATCTGTCAAACTGATCCCTAGGACTAACCTCCATTAGCTTTTATAGGTGGAAAAATTACACAACCATCACGAAGAATTGAAACCCCAATGGATGTTTCTGTAACAAATCCGAACCTAATGAGATGTTTTTGCATTTTGATTAGATAAGAATACTTCTTTTTAGATGGGTTTGGAATTAAGAGTGATGGGCCCTCCACTCATATCTTTCTTCACTTAAAAATTTAAAAAAAAAAAAAAAATAGAAAATCATGGGTTAATTATAATATTCACCGCTAATGTTGCACAAGAGAAAGAGAAAGCTATTGTTTGGATTGAACAATGCTCATCTTTTCTCTTCCCAATAGTATGCCTTGATTATGAATAAAGTTTACTATCGTTTCCTCTATTAAAAAAAAAAAGGTTATCAGTATTGTATTGTAGCCAAAAAGTTCTGTATTATAAGTGCATATCATGCTTATGAATAGTACAATACATAATCATATGACTTTAAATTGTGTTTTTACTAAAATTTGGGTTCTGAGTTGTTCTACTTGTTAAACGAAATTATTGGGTTTTTTTTTTTTTTTTTTTTTTTGGTGTGAAATTATTGGGTTGTTGTTGTTTAATATAGTAAAGTGACTCATAAAAGATTAGTTTGATATAACTATAACTATATATATACACACACACTATTGTACTTTTTTTTTTTTGGAGAAAATATACACACTACTATACTAATTAAGGGGCTTCTCCTATTTGGATTCCTATTTTTAGATGCCCAAAATACCATTCAATTCATCTTGCTTAAGAAGTTTAAATAATAGGATTAGAGATGTAAAGATACTAATTTAAAAACTCCTAAATTTTAGATAAGTTTTAAAAAACAATTCTTTAATCCCACATCTCTCTCTCTCTTCCATGTTTCTTTTCCAATTCAAATTTCAAAATAAAACAACATTTTTTAAGAAGGATTAATACCTTTAAAGTATTATGAAAAATAATCTGAAAGATTAATTCAAGCTAATGGAGAAAAGCTCATAATTAATTACAAAATACCTAATGTTCATATATGTAACGATGGAGTATGTTTTGAAACTATTTTTGTTTTAATTAAAGATCTTTCTTCTAAAATTATTTTAGGGAATCCATTTATGGCCTTACTTTATCCCTTATTAACAACAGACGAAGGAATTAAAACTAATGTGTTAGGAAAAGACATACATTTTAAATTCATTTTACCACCTATCCTGAAAGAAATCTATTCACTAGATAATATTTCCATAATAAAAGAAATTGATAAATAAAGAATTTATAGGAAAAACAGGCATTTGTTATCTTTAAAGTCAGAAATAATATATGAAAGAATAACTGATCAATTGACAGATCCCATATTAAATCATAAAATAAAAGTATTCTGACAACAGATTAAGGCATAAATTTGTTCTAATATCCCTACTGCTTTTTGGCATAGGCACCAACATATAGTACAATTACATTACGAAAAAGACTTTAATGAAAGATAGATACCTACTAAAGCTAAACCAATACAAATGAACAATGAATTATTAGAACACTGTAAAAAAGAAATTGAAGATCTTTTAATTAAAGGTCTAATCAGAAAAAAGCAAGTCTCCTTGGAGTTGTGCTACTTTTTATGTTAATAAACAGGCAGAATTGGAAAGAGGAGTTCCAAGATTAGTTATAAATTATAAACCTTTAAATAAAGCATTACAATGGATAAGATATCCTATTCCCAATAAAAAAGATTTACTTGATAGACTTCATGAAGCAACCATATTTTCTAAATTTGATACGAAAAGTGGATTTTGGTAAATACAGATAGATAAGAAAGACAGATATAAAATTGCCTTTATAGTTCCTTTCGGTCATTATGAGTGGAATGTCATGCCTTTTGGTTTAAAAAATGCACCTAGTGAATTTCAAAACATAATGAATGATATATTTACACCTTTTACAGATTTTTCAATTGTTTATATAAATGATGTCTTAATTTTTTCTAAATCAATCGATGACCATTGGAAACATTTAGATATATTTGTTAAAGTAATTAAACATAATGGGTTAGTTGTATTAGCCACTAAGATAAATTTGTTTAAAGATAAAATCCGATTTTTAGGTCATAATATTTACAAGGGAACCTTAAGCCTCATTGACAGAACTATTCAATTTGCAGATAAATTCCTAGATAAAATAAAAGATAAAAACCAATTACAAATATTTCTTGGCAGCCTAAATTATGTTTCAAATTACTTTCAAGGATTAAGAAAGATATGCAGACCCTTGTATAAAAGGCTAGAGAAGAATCCTCCTCCATGGACAGAAAAACATACTATGATAATCAGACAGAAAAAAAAAAATATGTTAAGCAACTCCCTTGTATTGTTATTCCTTCCCCCAGTACTTTTAAAATTGTTGAGACAGATGCTTCTGACATAATTTATGGTGGAATTCTAAAACAGGTAGCAGAAAATGATACCAAAGAACAAATTGTTAGATTCCATTCTGGGTCTTGGTTAGCTACCCAGCAGAATTACAGCACTATTAAGAAAGAAATTTTATCTATTATATTATGTATTTCAAAATTTCAAAATGATATTTTTAATCAAAAGTTTTTTATTCGAGTTGATTGTAAAAGTGCTAAAGAAGTTTTACAGAAAGATGTTCAAAATTTTGTTTCCAAACAGAGTTTTGCCAGATGGCAGACTATTTTAAGTGTTTTTGATTTTGATATTGATATTGAATATATTAAAAGAGAAACTAATTCGATTCCTAATTTCCTAACTCATAAATTCCTGTAGGGAAGATGAGTTGCCCTGCGGATAAAAGCAACTCCCCAAAACCCAGAATCAGACAGTCTTATGCTGCTCCTTCGATTCCCCCTAGCAGATTTCTTCATTGTCCCTCTTTCACTTCACCTACTTTCTCTTCGAACAGACCCTAAGAAAGATCTCCATTCACATGTAGCCCAAACCCCTTTGAACCACTCTCCCCAAACCCCACTCCAACAACCAAACAAACTTATGCCTCGCCCTCAACTCCTCCCTTAAAAACACCATTTATCATAGTTGCATCCTCTTTTCCCCCTTTAGCCTCTCCCTCTAACCAACCATAGTACAGATCCTCTACCTTTCAAGAAGCCCAAGCCCCAAAAGAAGACCACAGTATTGAACTTCCAAAAGATTCTTGAAATTTTATTCTATGGATTGAACTAGAATCTCAGCACATAACAGATACCCTCTCCCTAGTTAGACAGCTCATACCCCCAAGATGGGAACACCCTAAGATATAAACTTTAAAGACCTAGATATTTGATGAGTTTATTTTAGTTGATACAGACTCAATCCTAGTAACACATATGCCTTGCTCTTAAGACCCAAATAGAATTGGCTACTCTAAAGTAGTCATAAAACAAATCCTCACCCCCCCCCCCCCAAATGGAAAGCACAACCCTAGATCACTAAGAACTTTTCTCAACCCTTTGGCCCTCAATTTTATAATTATTATGATTATATGGAAGCTTAGGATAGATTCCTTCTACTCCAAAATGAAATTTATAGACATACTTGGTTTTTCCGTTTTGATATGTATAGAAAGAAAGACATTATGATACCAAGATGGTTCATTGATTGGTGGAATTCCTATGGTCCTAAAGTTATGATTCTCCCTCCTGGTCTCTTAAAAGCCTATGAGACTTTCAAGAAAAAGCCAGACATACTGCATCTTAAGAATTTCCCACATCTTTTGCAATTCTTTTACAGGTTTCTAGATCTCCCATGGATCATTAGATGGGAATACAAGATAGAAAGACATCCCCAGTATCCTTTCTCCATGCTTACTAGAAACTTTAAATTAAAATGGTGGAATAATTTTAATCATATCTGCCAAGAATTACAGAAAAAGACCTATTCCTCCCAAATAGAAGGTTCTAATTTCCTTCTAGAAAAAAGTCAAGTCCAGTGTCAACTTGCCTCCATCTTAGACAGAAAATAGCCTAAGAAATAGCTCCTTGAAGCTGCATCACAAATTTCAGATGATGAAAATGACACAATAATGGAATCCTCCTATCCAAATTACAAGACTCACCCAGAAGCATTTCAAGATTCTCAAGATCCCTATGACATATGACAGACAAAACAAAATGACAGCTTGCTCAGACTGACCCTTCAAAGATAATTATGACAGATTACTATTTATCAGCACGCGACAGACAATCTAGACAAATCTAGAAAAATCAGATAGACATTCTTGACAGAACACTATTCACCCGCACGCTTCAGACAAATCTAGAAAAATCAAACAGATATTCCTGACAGAACACTATTCACCTGCACGCGTCTGACAGATTCCTAGACAAATTTATCAGAAGCTACTTTATAATATTCTACAAGTTTCAGTTTTCCACCGACAGATTAACTTGAGTTAACTAACTCAAGTTACTTTTGAAGACTTACTATGGTTCACTTCATCTATAAATAGACAGACTTTGAAGACAGAAGACAGGTCCAAATTCTCTAAGGTTCTAGTTCTTAAGTTTAAGGTTCCAATTCCCAGAAAGAAGATAGCCCTCTCTCCCTTAGAAAGACTTTTGTAATCCTTCCTCTCTACTAATCTTGTAATCCTGTAACCCTTCCTTTCAGTCAAATATAATCTTGTAAACTTTCAGTTTCAAAGACAGATTTTACTTTGTAATCTTGTAACTCTTCAAATAGTTTTATTTTCAAAGCTTGTATCAAAGACAGAAGTTTGTTTTCAAGTTTTATCAAAGACAGAAGTTTTTATTCAAGGTTTTACTAGTTTCTATTTTCATATTCCATACTCCATTTTAACTTATTTTGAACATATCTATTTTTGCTATTTTCTTCTTTATCATCTATTTTATCATTATTTATGCTTTCATATTACTGTTGTGCTCTCTCCTGGGTATGTTATGGTATCAAAGCCATGGATGGTAGATGTATGAGTTTTATTTCTTTGCAATTAAGAAGTTACTAAGAACATATATTGCTGCATAGCCTAAAAGAAATTGTTTTAATAGACTTAGGTGCTGACAGATGAAGGAATTAAAATTAATATACTAGTTTTTAGATTCATCTCACCCCTAATCCCGAAAGAAATCCGTTCCCTTAATAAAGACACTATCCTAAAAGATAAAGAAAGAATTTGTAGAACAAAAGGACATTTGACAGAAAAATCACTTGATGACCAATTGACAAATAATGAGATAGAGATTTGTTCTTATTCTCCTATTACTTTTTTGCATAAGCACCAACATATTGTCCAAACACCTTGTGAAAAATAATTTAGTGGAAAAGATATAAAAGTTGGAACTACGCTTACGATTTCTTTTAGTCAATATGAATGGACTGACAATGTGACGGAAGTACCAAATAAAATTATAATAAATGACATCCTTACACCCTTTATAGTATCCTCAAATACTCATATAACAGATGTTTTAATAAAAGAAGTCTTGATAGATTCTCCTTTACTAATCATTAAAGAAAACATTAATTGTGGTAATTTCTTGAACAAAGACAGATTTAATTTCTTAACAGATAAAGTTAATCATAAGTCCTTGACAAATTTTTCCTAGACTATTATAGTTGTTGATGAAAGACTTTATGGAGAAACTCTATTTCACATATTCTCGCAGAATGAGACATATAGTAAGGCATACAAAACGGATAGGATTATGGCAAACTTTGTAAAGTTTTTGAATTCCAGTCACTCTGCATTGATAGACTTCATCATGACTACTCTTATGCCACTACTCAGCGAGAGCACAAAGTTGTTGAGAAAGAAGTTTGTTCTATTATATATACTTTAAAATTTAAAAATGATTTTCTTATAAAACATTTTAAAGAAATTTCACGGAAAGATATTGGCAAAAGAGTTTTAAAAATGAATTTGAAAAAAGCTTTGCAAGAAAATATTTATTTTCAAAATAATATTTCAAGACACAATCCTTTTCCCAAAACCCAATTACAGACTACTATGAATAAAAGACCCTCCCAGGTAAACATGAAAGGAAAGGGCAAGGCACCAGTGGTGCAACCCAAAGAAATCTGAAAGGCTTCAGTGAAGATTTCAGATAAGCATGAAGGCGTCATGATAGAGACAATATCCCTTCAGGATATGTTGCTAGCAGAGGCAATGTATTTATGTGGTGGAAAAAGTGAAATTCTGCAAAAAGTGCTCTGCACTGATCTCATTTTTCAGGATGAAGAATTTACAGACCTTCCTTTTCATATTAAATTACTTCTTAATAATTTACAGGCAGCCTTCACCCTCACACAAAAACCTTTATTCCAAAAGACCCTTAAGGCTTTGGAATTTCATCTTGTTAGCACCAGTGCATTTATTGAAGCACTTGGTTGTCAACTCCTTGCCAAGGAGGATGGAAATTCAAGCTCCACAAAGACAGAATCATAGTCTCTAAAAAGCTATCTAATGGGAACAAGCTTTTCAAAGCTCCACCCTAAGATTCAACAAAAAACGAGACTTGCCATTAGAACCTTACCCCCTGAAATTCAACAAAATATACTAACTCATAAAGCCATAACAAGTTCTTATGATAGATGGATGCATATTTTCAAAGTTTTAGTTTCTATAGCATTTATCAGAACAGAAGACATGACAGATGACATATGGCTATCCTATAAAGCCACATGGTATGTGATAGGCCACAAACTGAATGACCCCTTGTGATAGTAATTAATTAATTAATTAATCAATTTATCATGTAAACGCGTGGTAGCACAAACAAATCACCAATAAACTAATTATGTAGTCGAAAATAAATAACGCGGTAATTTGTTTACGAATGGGGAAAACCTAACGGCAAAAACCCCACTGGATGATTTTCAAGTCACCACTCCAAAAACTCCACTATTATCACAACAAGCGATTACAAGTAAAGGAATTCCAAGTACCTTACCAACCTACAGTTGAACCCTTACCCCAATACCCAATTGGACTTGTTTTGTAGTGACAGTTCCCCTTTCGATGCACAGCTCCCAAGTACGTGGCTAACCAATTGCGCGGATCCCAGTACGCAACTTACTCCTTTGCACGAATCCCAATACGTGACTAACTCCATAGCAACCCTTTGATTGTTGTAGTTGATTTGTAGCAGCTTCACATAAAAACACCAATAAGATCTTCAATGTTGGTGCAAGAGACTTTTCTTGGTTACAGAACCTAAAGACATACAAGAAACGTAGCAAGAACTCTTTCTTCTGTAGAAGGAGACTAAGGTTTCAAAAAGAAAACCTTATGAAGCTCTCTAGGGTTAGGTTTTTCTTTTTCCCACCTCCTTTAAATAGGAGTTTAATGGGCTCTCCTATTCCAAATAGGTTTACACAAATCTTGGGTTTTCCTAGTCCAATAAGAATTATAGAAACTCATAAACAAATAGCCTTTTAGAATAAAAATATTGCTGGCTATAATCTGAAAACCCGTAAGCTCAATCGATTGAGACATCTATCGAGCTTTAATGAATCTCGACAGATCGAGCTTCTGTCGAAGAGGTATCGAGGCCTGCAGATTTGCACTTTTCTTGAGCAGTTCTTGAGTAATCTTCATGTCTTCAATTTAACCACTTGTAATGATCATCTTGAATCTACTTAGATTTACCTAAATACAAGTAAAGTGTGTTTTGTCAAAGGATATGCCAATTACATAAAAATATATCCCTAACAGTATGAAAGCTTTGGAGAAACAGAAAGAGTTTATGAAGGAACTTTTGACAGATACAATCCCTATCCGAGATTAATTATCAACACTAAGACAGAGAATCCAGTAATTTGTGATCCATCATGGCTATCTAAAATGCTAGAAGCAGGGTTCATCAACAAACTAATCCTAACTTCTGGAATTTAGATTAGTTTATTTCCCAAAGTCATCTAAGAAGCAGCTACACAAATTGGAGGACTTAATTATATAAAGCTTACTATTTGGAGTACTCTCTCAGCTTGGGATACTAACTACTATATGGAAGCTTGACCAACACACATACTAGTTCCCATCAATGATTTTGGTAGTAGCCCTAACTACAACTGGTATACAAGAGAAACTTATTTATCACTTGAAGATCCATATGCTCTGGCTCAAGAATGGTCTAATTTTATGAACAACAATATTTATGAAATACAGAAAGAATCAGACAGTGACTTCCACTTATATGGCTACACCAGCAAGATAGCCGTATATGGACCAAGACCTTCAGCAAGGAGGCTTATTGGAAAAAGAAAGATTGCTAAGGATCCCAGAATAATGACAAAGAATCATGCCCCCACCTATCTTCCTATTTCATACTGTGTTCTATGTGACAACTATGGAGTACTCCATGAGCATGAGCAGTATGAAGATAACTCTGATCCGTTAGATTATGATAACTACGCGGATAGAGATTGATAAACAGACAGACATGCTCTCCCAGACAGACAACTATAATAGATCACTATTCACCTGCGACAGATCACTATTCACCACGACATATCACTATTCACTACGACATATCACTATTCACCTGCAACAGATCACTATTCACTACAACAGATCACTATTCACTTGCAATAGATTACTATTCACTAGCACACGTGAATAGCTTCCAAACAAATCCAAGACAGTCCAGACAAATACAGACAAATGTTCATAAGTCACTACTGCTCACTAGCATGCGTGAAAAGAAACCTGATAAATTCCCAAACAGACTACTACTTATCAATAGTAATATTCTTCCACTGACAGAATAACTTGAGTTAACTTTACTAACTCAGGTTACTTTTGAAGACTTACCATGGTTCATTTCATCTGTAAAAGGATAGACTCCGAAGACAGAAGACGGGTTCAAAAATTGAGGTTCAAGTTCTAGGTCCAAATTCTCTAAGGTTCTAGTTCTCAAGTTTAAGGTTCCAATTCCCAAAAAGAAGATAGCCCTCTCTCCCATATATATATATATATATATATATATATATTAGCTAACTATTTATTTTAATTCAAAGATTAAAAAAAAATTACAATTTCTCTTACGAAATTTAAAACTATAACCTCTTATTCATATCCTATGAGGTAATTCATTTAGTACTCCTTTTTTTTCTTTTTTTATCGTTTTATTACTTATATAATTTGATTGTTGCATATGATTTTGATTTATTTGTTTAGGGGAAAAAAAGAAAAAGAGCCTCTAAGCACTTGTGTTAGTACATGCTTAGAGACTAGCGTGTGTGATAAGGTTTTCTAATGGTGATTCCGACTCCTCTCCCATTGTAACTATCCCATTGTAACTATTGAACTTTTATTTTTTATTTTTTACAACTATCATATTCTACCAATTGGATAGTCCATTTTTATATTAAAAAAAAAAAGGATAGTCCATGAAAAACAATTATGAAATTTGTTATTTACCCAAACTTATTCATACCCTATGCATTATTTGTTTCCACACGAGGCATGACAAGTACAAATGATTTGCTCTCAGAAATTCATATTCCCCTCTCACTCTCCTCTCCCTCTCCCATTTATAACCAAATTCTTGAAAAAACCCAGTTCTTCCTTCTTGAAACTTTAAACCCATTACAAAAACAAAGCAAAAAGTAGAAGAAAAAAAAAATGAGATCATCATCATCTAAACATGGTCATGGGGCATCAGAGAACAATCGCAGTATCAGTGGTCACATGTACACTCTTCATCAGCGTCTCTACCATGCTCTCAATCTTGGTAACAGGTGCTCAACCCTCTTCAATTTTCTTTTTTGCTTTCTTCTTTCCTTTTTTAGAATACCCATTTTAAGCTCTCTTTTGCAAATGGGTCAGCGTCTATTGTTTTGTGTTTTTTTCCTATTCTCAAAGCTTCAAGAATTCTGATATGTAAAAGAAACTGTTAATAGTTGAACAAAATTACACTGTTTGAATTGTAAAGAATAAAGAAAAGAAAGAAATTTATGGAAATTACATTGTTAATCTTTATGAATGTTTGAATTTCATTAATTTGTTGCAAAATTGAGTGATTAGCTCAGATGGGTATCTGTTATTTCCAAAGTCGTAGTCTTTAAAGGCTTCAAGGAGTCTGTAACTGTAAACAATATTTTGCTTTGGTTTATGAGCTCAAAGGAATATGACAACAAATGAGGTTGAAGCATAGCACAAGTATTTGTTGTGGGGTTTACTGATATGTTTCTATTGTAGTTCACCAATTGATAGTCTGTGTTAGAGATAATGGGTCATATTCTGAATGTGGAAGTAACAATGGTCTCTAGCCTAGATGCCTCATGGGCAGAGCGGAGTGGAGTTGAGTTTGGAGGCACTACACCGCTCACTCCTGTGGATGTAGGCACAGTGCAAATCATGTAAATATCTGTGTTAATTTTCTCTCTTTTGTTCACTGACATTGCTAAGATATGAAATCTTCAACAGTTAGTTTATGATAGCGGGCTTGACTTTCATGGTCATTTTACCATCTCGGGTTTGGTTGATTTTTTCATTTCCAGTTTTTCAAATTACAATTTTATTTTTTTGCCCCTTTCCGAAATATCTTTGTAATTCTGAATGACATTTGTCTGCTTCTGTAATCCTTTGTGCATTGGCAGATCTTATGATGACAAGACGAGGAAATGGATGTGCACGGATATTGAGGTGCAAAGACATGTGGTTCGCTCAATTGCTGCATTTCTTGATTCTATTTCTGGAGATACACTACACCATCCACTTGTAAAGGTATTCACATTTATCCACATTTTAAACGTTTGATGGTAAACACGGTGTTTTGTTTGAATCTCTGTGCTTATGGATAATTCATAGTAATTGTTTTCACCTTTCGATTAATTTTGAGTATTGAAATCTTGTTTTAGTATTTTGTATTCTATAACTATATAATGGTAAACTAAAGCTTAAGCTCTCACATTATCACAATTTTGAAGCTGTTGAAAATGTACACTTTGTATTTACTTCAATGGTGCTCCATATACATGTATGAAGTCTTTATGCTGTCCTTATACCTTTTTTTTTTCTTTTTTTTTAATTAGTAAAGAATCTAGTATGGTAAATGTTTTAATTTATCAACAACAAAAAAAAAGTATGGTAAATGTTTTAAAATTATCCCTAACAGTGTGTTTGGCATTACAAATTTATAATCCCTGATGTATGCTTCCTGTATGCTCAGGTGACACTTCTTTTTAAAATTTTAATATATTTTTCTTTACTTATAAAAATAAAAATAAAATATAATTCAACGAACAAAATGGATGTGGAAATATGGTATATGGACATATCAAATTTATTTGTAACTAGAAAATACATCTTGGCATTTTTTAGGAAGTTTGATAGTGTGTTTCCAAAAAAACAGTCAACAGAGAAAAAATGAAGATAGAAGAAAAAAGAAGACAAAGAAAGAGAAAGACATATATGATATCTATAAACACAACACGACTCATTTAAATATAATAAAAATGAAAGTCTCACTGCTCGCTCATGTTGTTGTTGTTGAGGAGTATGATATATATGAACATGATATGACTCATTTATCAAGGTCTCAAAAGCCAGGTCACCACAAATTTATTCTTATTTGATATGGTGGGCTTGGGGTTTCTGGAAATGCCTGATTCCAGATAATTTAAGTTATTCTTAAAGTAATTACATTCATATTTTGTGTTCCAATTCCAGGATTCAGTTGCTGATATGGTTGGTGCATTGGTATGGATTCTTCATTTTAAAAATGGAGCCATACTAAATATAGCAGCAAAAGTGGTAGTAAAGTTGGTTAATGTTTTACCCAGTTCAGTAATGCAGCCTTATTTGTTAGATCTTGTTCATCCTCTCTCATCCTTGTTATCTTTACGACAAGTAGAAGTGGCTGTATCATGTGCTACTGCTTTGAATCTGATTCTGTCAAACCAGAGTTCTAAAAGCGAGAAAGCAATTTGGGGGATTTTGAAAAAAACAGAAACTGTTGCTCATATCGTAAGTAACATACATGATTTTTCTGGAGGTATAATACCAAGCGAATATTTCCAAGAGATGGCTTCACTTTTGAGTACAATATTGAGGCGGTGGCCTCCATCTAGGTATCCTGTTTGGAGTGATGTTAAATTGATGAAAGCTTTAGAGTCTATACACACAACACCAAATTCGTCTATTAAAGTTGCAGTTTTGAAGTTGTATTTTGCTTTAGGTAATGATACTTGTAATTTTAAATTTCATCCTTTTCCGTTATTAGTTTTGAAATTTGTAGTTTTGAAATTTTCATATTCTATTTACCAGCTTTATGTGGTAGTGCTGCCATGAATCTTATAGAAAATGGAGAAGCACTATTGCAGATGATGGTGCAATGCATGGACAGATCACAGCCTCATTCTGTTCAGGTGGAGGGATTTAGACTTGCCCAATGTTTAGTGGTAATATCTGTAATTTTTTCTTCTTGCAATACATGCTATTGAGATACTTACATCTTTATCATGTACAATTATTTTGTTTCATTTTTTGGTCAGAGAAATGAAGAAACGTGTTTGAAAGTAATGAACTTTTGTTGTGAGCCTTTTGTTAAAGCCATAATGTGTGGGATCAGCCAACAGAGATCTCTTTCTGGAAAGGCTGCTGATGATCAAGTTTCTTTTTTAGTGGAGGCATGCTGTTTGGCTCTGATAACTCGTTGGGCAGGGGAACATCACATTTATTTTTGGAAACAAGGGATTGATGGAGTCCTTCTTGGTCTTCTCTCAAAAGATTTTCACAAGAACTTATATCAAGAATTTGTGTCATTGGAACAGAAAATTTCCATAGCGCAGGAGATTCTCAGTGCCAATTATCTTCTTGTTTTGAGGGGATATGTCTGGGATATTCTTGGATGGCTTGCAACACACTGTGGGGAAGATTTCAATCCCAAAATATTTATAAATGAACTCTATCTCGACATCCTTATTACATGTACATGGTAATTTCCCCACATTAAAATTCATTAATTTTACTCAGTTTGGATTTTTCCCCTTAATTTATGATGCCTCCTTTTCTCCTTGTCTTTTGGGATGAAGATTTTGTTTAACTTCTGGTGTTTTACCATTTGTTTATTCACCTCTATTGTTTGCGACTGTGGGTGCTAATTAAATTTTCTGATGGCTGTTCTTTTTGCTTCTTAATAGCTTGGCATTTGTGGATGCTATTTCCAAATGGCGCCAAGTATGCCAAAACGATGTTGTTGATACTTTCAAAAGTGAGTCAGCGTCAAGGGCAGTTCTGTTGATGATTTATTCTCCCAGCAAGCACATTGCCTTGAGAGCCAGAGTTATACTATCTGAAATATTAAAGCCAAATGGCAAGGAGTATTTGATGCATATATTACATACCCTAAATAATACAGCCTCTCAGAGGAACATTGGAATGCCAATACTTAAACTTGTCATTAACTCAATAGGTTTGACTTGTTATTGTGGTCTGCCACAATATCGGAGGCGTCTATTTAAAAGTAAAGGGATAGAGACACTACTGGTCCTTGTAAAATGCTGCTTAGACAATGACGTCCACATAAAAAGGCAGAGCTTTGCTCCTCATTTGCAAAATGCATTCCATGATAGGATATGTTGCTGGGTTTGTACGGAAGAGTGGGAAGGTGGGGACATTCCTTTGCTCTATAGTTTGTGGGGGCTAGCTGAGTTGATGCACAATTCTGGTTCCGTAAGAAATAACCTCAACATATTTGCTGGTGAGGTGACGTATACTCAAACTGAACTAGTTAGCAAACTCCAGGAGATCTGCATTCACCCATCTTCTCCTGGACTTGGATGGTATGCTGCTTATGTCCTTAGTTGCTTTGGAGTGTATGGTTTTCCAAGCAAACTGGGGAAAAGGATTGGGAAAGCACTTAATGAGAAGGAATATGCAGATATGCAACTCATTCTTACGAAGGGACAGTCTTTGAATGTCCATGGTGTTGTTTTTGCAGTTCGATGTTCAGCTCTGCTGCCTCCTAAAGGACTACCTATTAATGAGAAAACGTTTGATGGTTCTTCAATAAAAGACTTTACAGAGAAGGTGCAAGGAGAGTTCCAAAAAGAAATTCGTTTATCTGCTCATGTTGATCATGATGCACTGATGAAGTTGTTGGAATATGTTTACTTGGGATATGCACTAGCAGGAGAGGAACTAGTGAAGAAGCTGAAAACTCTTGCTAAACGTTGTAATCTACAGCCTCTATTACAACTGCTTAGTAGAAAACATCCGAAGTGGGGCACTCCCTTCCCTAGCTCTGATCTTTCTCTGGCTCTTGGTCCAGCTGGATTTCAGTTCTCGTATGATTTTCTCACTGATCTTTTTGTTGGGGACATCTTGATTTTGCTTCTTAACAGCATTTCTTTTTATCTGGGTAACCCTGGCACTAATTCTGAATTTGACAAAGAGTTTGCCAGACAATATCGAATGGGGGATAAAGGGGAAAATTGAACAAAGGGGAAAATGATAAACCCTAAGAATCAGCACTTAGGGGCTTGCCTGGAATCAACACCATTGAAAGAAAACTTAGGCACCAGCACCTAAGTGTGTTTGACATCAGCACCAAGGGAGGGACAAACACATTCTCAACTCATATAATTCTTATTCAAATTCTAATGTCTGTCACAATTACAAGAGTGTTAGTTTAATAGGGTTTAGGGATTACGCTATTATGAAAAATATCTAATTATATGCCATAAAATCCTCAACATTAAAACCTAATTTAAAATTCAAAATAAAAGCAAAAATAATTTCAAATTCAAAATTAAAATCATAAATGATTTTGCTGCTCCTTGCATCAGAGTTTAGTTGAGGTCAACCCTCAGGTGGCCTACACATACTGTTTTGCCCCCTGTTTTTCAATTAAAAAGCTCTCTGGATTGACAATGCAACTGTGGAACATCTGCCTGATGGACAACTGAATGTGGCTGAATATTTTGGCTCTAGTGATTGACTACCAGTTGTGTTCAGTTACCATATTAAACCATTTATAATGTGCAGTTTCTTTCATATCCTAGTGAAGTGAATCATTTGTATTTATTAGGATCTTGTTGATTAATAAGATATTTAATTGAATTTTTCCATTGCCACTATTTCATTTTTCTTAAAAGTAGGGGTTCTAATTAACTTTATTCTAATTTCAGGGACATCATCTTGGAAGCTAAAGTAACTGAACTGATGTGCTGGACATGCAGTTTTTGCTCTCTATCAGAGCCACATATACATGTTCACAAAGTTATATTGTCTTCAAGCTGTGATTATATGCGGGCTTTGTTTCAGTCAGGAATGAAGGAGAGGTGAATAGATGTTCATACTCTTTTTTTTCTTTTTTTCTTTTTTTTTTTGTGGATAAATGATGTTCATATTCCGTTAATTTATAGTCTTTCAAGTAAGGGAGTTAATGAAAATCCCTCTGCAGATTTTTACTAATGTTATTTTTCATATTCTGGTTGTGATGCGGAATATTAGTTTGTGTCAGGTATTATCTTGTTAGGGTACTTTAAGTATGTTAAGTATGTGTAACTTTTCTTGTTCTTTTTTGCTTTCCTTTGATGTTGAGGGTGTGGGGATGGGGATGGGAAGCTGGGGGCAGCGGGTGCTGTGTTTTTCTTGTATTTGATTTGATGTTGTAGCGTTTTGGAACATCCCTTAATGAATAAATACATGTGATTGTTTCTTTTTCTTTTTCTTTTTTTTTAACACTAAGAGACAACAGATACTTCTCTTTTCTTTCTTAAGTTTTTTTATTCCTTTTCTATCTCTGTTCCTATTATTGGTCCCTTCCCTCAAGACATATTTTGTGTGCAGCCATTTGGGAACCATTAAGGTCCCTGTTAGTTGGGAAGCATTGGTGAAATTAGTGAACTGGTTCTATTCTAATGAGCTGTCAAGTCCTCCCTCTGGATGTTTATGGGATTATATGGAAACTGAAGAAAAGTTGTGCAAGCTGCGACCATATGTAGAGCTTTGCTGGCTTGCTGAGTTCTGGTTTTTGGAAGATCTTAAGGAAGACTGTTCAAATGTCATTGTTTCTTGTCTTGATTCTGCCAGAACCTTGTCTATTAAAATAATCCAAATTGCCGCTGATTTTTCACTGTGGAAGTTGGCTGAAGTTGCAGCTAATTACATCGCTCCTTTTTATCGCCAACTACATGATTCCGGTGAACTTGAAGCATTGGATGATATGCTAGTCAACATGGTTCGTGTTGCTTCTGTTAGACTTTCTCAAGAGGGTGGTAGAAACTCTAGGTGATCTTGTCTGCTTTGAGATAATTTGAGGATTGGAGTGTTGACAGCAGTGTGGTTTGATGCTATTGAGAGCCTAAAATGTGAAGGGATGTCAGGTATGCATTATATACATATAAATATATATATATATATATGTTGTTTTATTGATTATTTTTACAGGAAGGTTCCTCTATGGTCAATATAAGGCTTGGCCTTTTTGATGTAGGCCTTCTATATATATATATATGGTTTAACCTCTCAATTGTTCGCATTTTCTTCTTGGTAGAATTCATCCCATAATTATTAATTATGTAATCCTCATTTCTTTGCCACCTAAAGCCATTATTAATTATAGGATTCATCCCATAACTATGTAATCCTCATTTATTAATTATCTATCAAAAAAGCCATTACTGAAAATTTCCCCATTCCTCCACCTCCTATCTTTGGAGGGCATAATCTGCAACTCTGGGGTGCAATAAAGCAAGCCAGTGCAGAGGATATGAGACTTCCTTCTTTAACTTTTGTAGAGTTTGCTCTGGGGTATGCATTTTGATGTGCAAAGTAGTTGCTGTTGTTGGTTTTTTTTTTTTTTTTTTTTTTTTTTTTTTTTTTTTAGTTGTGGTTGACGCATCTTTTTATTTCAAGAATGTGGGAATCAAGTTCTTCAATTTTACTCTCGTCTACAATTTATGTGTCCCTATAAGATTGCAAAAGTTATGATCAACTCAGTTTTTAAAAATTGATTGTAAAGTTGCTAAGCGTTACCCATTTATATTAGGAGATTTCTACACTGGTGCCTAAACAAACTATTGATTTAGGAGTTGTGAGTTTCTCTCTCATACTTCAATTTAGTCAGCTATGTATGTTATTATTGACAAACCTTTACTTGTAGCAGAGTTGCTACTGTGCTGGCCTCTTTTGTCTGTTTTTACACATTCATTGCAAGTTGGTTCTTTTTTTCTTTTTGGTGGTTGTGAAGGATTGGGATTGTCTAACTCATGTATTTTGGTCTAAAAGATGATAATCTGAGAAGAAAATGTTGAGAAAAACTTCCGGATTTTGAGAAAGTTGTGGATTTCTCTGGTTTCAGAAAAATAAGATACATTATTTTGTTTTGATGTTTTCAGGGCCTGTTGGCATTCAATGGTGCTTGTCTTCCTTTTTTTCTTTTTTTGGTGCCTTGCTGGAAACTGTTGATCATATGGTACCTGAATACACACACTCTTAATTTTTGTTATCTTTAAACACTACGAAATTATTTATTGTCCTGGGGCGAGGAACTATTCATCCCATTTAGCCATTTTGATGCAGGAAAGTCTACCAGAAAGTCAGGAAAAACTATTTTAATTTTAGTTTTATTTCTTTTTGGACATCAATTTTATTTATATTTTAGGCCCTTCTATTAATTAGGTTAATTACTATTTTTATTATAAGTCTAGGGTATTTTTGAAAAAAGGCAATTAGGATTTTCCTACGCCAGTTAGAATTAGGTTTTAGTGTTCCTATATGAGTGATGTATCATACTTCTATCAAAGAGAGACTATTTTGATGTATAATATTTATGTTGAAATTGTCTCCATGGTCTAGTGCTAACTCCAAGTGGGTTTATATTCGCTTGGTGTTAACTCCAATCAAGCCAAGGTTCTGAATCCTAGGTCTATCCTTTATTTTTCTGTCTTTTAATTTTGTGTTGAATTGTTCTGGCTTGTCCTGCATCACATTACCTGTTTGATCTTGGTTTCTCTCTTTCTTCTCAGTACTTCTTCAACAAAGTCCTAACTCCTGGGTTACAGTTACAGTGAAACTTATTCTCTCCCTTTTCTATGTTTAACCATGCAGATCTTCTCATTGAACTTGAACAAGATGGAAGAGAATTTCTGGAATCAGATGAAAATTCTCAACCACCACGTCAGATTTGTTTTCATCATCTGCCATCAGATTGAAGCTCTCAATCTCTAAATCAGTTGAGTAGTTTTTTCAATTTTACTTCTTCAGTGAGATTTCTTAGAAAAAAAACTATGATTTTTTTGTTTATAACTTGAGCAATGTCCTCCAAACTGGCACTTCCTCACAACGAATCTTCACCATCAGTGTTGAAAATATTACTCAAGATATGAATGAGAAGGCGTGTTTTTTTTTACTTTCCTTATGATTGTCTAGATTAAACTAAGGATAGGATTCATATGAAGCTATTCAATACATTGCTCATTTGTACCATGGAATGCGAGGCTGGTTTGTCTCCTCTCCTTTTTCTTTGCTGCAAGACCTATAATTCCTCTTACTTCCCTGACCATACATGCTTTATAACAAGTAAATAAAGGTAGGCAAAATCCCCATGAACTTGGGTCTCTTTATTCATTAATAAAGTTATGTCATTTATCAAAAACTAAAAAAAGGGAGGAAAAATACCATTATGAACAGGACTGTTATACTATTTGTACCCCTTTTGGTTCCAAGAAGTTACCTTTTCTTTTATTTCTTGATAGAGCTACTTCTAGTTATTGTTTTATTAACATGCTAATATAAAACTGTAACTAGAAGGAACTAACATTTCTATTGGGCTATTTGCTTGCAATCATTGGCGTTTTGGACTAGGTAAATTCTACGTCAATCAACAATTCTGTTGACTTTTCAATAGAAGAACCCAATTAGACTAATATAGCTCTTTCAATATTTGTATGAATCAAATTATCAAGCGTTAAATTTTTTTAAGAAAATATTCGTTCATGTCCCGCAATAGTTGTTATTCATATGTTATCTGTTTTTAACAACTTTGCTATATTTTCTATAACTATACTAGATTTTCTATAGAATTATTTTAGTATTAGATTTAATTCTGTTAATTTTTTTTTCTTATAATGCTCTGGGTTCTTTAGGTATTTCAGATACATTATAGTTGTTGGGGATAGATTGTATATATAGAGACATATATATATATATATATATATATAAATGCATGCATGTGAACATTCACACCAATCTTTAACTTAAAGCCAGATTTATGGTTCAGGATTTTAAATTTCTATACCAGAAACAAGAAAAGAACAAATCTTGTAGAATCATAGGGTCATGGAGATTCTAAGTTCTGTATGCCTATTGATTTTGTTAGGTTTCATAAAGCATACTTCATGGCTTTTAAAATTCATTTTGTAACCTGAAATTAGACTCCTTTTGCAGTTTTGATGCACTACTATGTGAGTGTCTCTCTCTTTTAACTCTACACACACACAAATACATGTGCGCACGCACGAACGCAAGTTTTCATTTTAGTAAATCTGTCTCATGTTTTTTGTCTTATGCAATATGCTTTGGACCATTGGAATAAATTTTTTCCGCTGTTCAGGTAGACAATCTCCAACATCAAAAGCTATGGATTGAAATATATTGAATCAAAATGGATGGCATAATTTTTTTAGGCACTCCTACCTTTCTTTTCGGCATGATAAAGTATTTGTTTATTTTCAGAAGTTGCAGTGTTTGATATAAACATTTTGTGGGCAGGTAATAACAAAGATCCCTTTCTTGCACATAAACAGCTGGGTTAACTAATAGAAGTGGACTTCATCTCAACTGCAGCCAAAAATCTGCAAAGGATTGGAATGTTTCAAATGGACCCTAGACATTGTATAAATGGATAGCTTCTGAAGTTAAAGAGGTTATACTCGCGTCAAATTCAAGATGAGTGTACAGCAGTGCTTTAGACATCAAAATAGATGAGTAATATGAACATACAGTGGCTGATAGTATAATGTATAGCAGCACTTTGGAGAGAGAAATGCCCAAAGTTTTGAGGGTTGTGAAAAATCTGTTCTTGATGTGAAAGCTTTCATTCCCCAAATCTTTTATTAAGTGGGTGAATGCTTCTGGTCTCTTTTCTCTTGCCAATATGCTTGAGATGCTTGATAGTTGTATTTTTAGTACTCAACGCTGGTGTACCTTTTGTATACATCTTGTGTACATGGACTACACCCCTTCGCAATTAATCAATGAAATATTTACCTATAAAAATAAAAAAATAAAAAAAATAAAAAAAAACTGTATACGAAGATCTTTTCACCACAGTTCAGTGATGTACTCACTTGATTGATTGGGTGTGAATTGTAGTTGCTGCAACTGGCTAGCTAAGCTAATGCCAATACAGCTTTTGTGACTTATACTGCTTGCTGCTATAAAAACATGGGCCACAAATTATGTTACAATCTTGCCCTATAATGTGGTCGACATTATTACAAACATCCTAGGAAAACGAAACAATAAAAAGTGCAAATATCCATCTTGTTCATTCAAGCAAGGAGATCAAGCTCCCGGGGAGTCACAAGTGAATTCAGAAGGTCTGGATGCACGACACCAAATCTACGAAGCACTTGATTATCTGCGAAATTCAAAGCCTTCTGCATTCCTTTCACACAAGCATCTCCTTTATACATAGGATTGTGTTCTCCACTGCATGGTTGGCACCCGGTGAAGTGAGTAACAAATGGCCTTCTCCAGGTACTATTATTTAGGCCTGCATCTTCAAGATACTGCTCTGTCAGTGCACCATGGCACTCACTATCCACTTCTGCATGTTGCCGCCTCAACCTGTGCGCCCGTCTCTCCATCTTCATGTACCTGCTGGTCAAATTCTCTAGCTTATCCACTATTGCCAACCAGTATGCACTCAGAGCATACTTATTCTCCAGGTATATCTTGTCTGCCCATTTTTCATGCTGTTTCAGAATAAGATATATCAATGCTGCTTGATCATCTGACCCAGGAAACATCTTGTCTTTTAAGATTGATTTCTGGACCTCGCCCCACTTATAAAAGTCAGGGCTCTGTGGGCCCATGCTGGTCCACACATGCATGAAGTCCATGGACCATTGGCAATTCCTGATCAAAAACACCCCTGCATTGAGACCTGTCCAGCTTTTCTTCTCATAGATCTCACGTGGCCAACCATCCACAATCAGGTTGTGGTTTTTGTACTTTTCTAATGGGACCGTGAACTCCATGTCAGTGAACACTGCATCCGAGTCAATCCACCAGATCCACTCGGCCTCCGGGTGAGCCATCATGGCAGCTTTGATGACCGGGTACTTGGCCCAATAGCTATTCAATTTAGGATGAAGCAAAAGGTTGTTGTATAAGATGTCATAGCCATGAAGTCTGCAGTAATCAACTTTGTTCTTGAACATCCTCAAAAGCAAATGATCTCCAACCGGGTTTTTACATGGGGACGGTTGTGATCCAGTCAACATCAGGATTCTCCTGTGCGCACCAGCATTGAACGAGGGGTGATGCCTTAGCCACTCTTTTCTTTTCTTGTCCCAGTCTTTCATGGGTGTCTCCATGTTGTAGCTGAGATTAGGGTCATCATAGAAAGTAGTATCAGGTGGGTCATGGCACTGGTTAAGGCCCTGAGAGTTTGTGAACCTTGTTTTGGATATGATGTTTTCAAGACTAAGGTCAGGGTCTAACATGGACAATAGGGACCAAACCAGAGTAAGAAGCAAGGATACACCACAAAAATAGACAAACCCATTAATGATTAAAATTGAGGCTTTGCTTTGGGCTGCACGTTTTGTAGTTGGAGATCTTTGAGACTGAAACGGATGTGGTACCCCCATTATCAAGAAAAGTTTCTTTGCTCTATGCGGGAGTGTGGTTCTTTTACTATTAGTAATAGAAGAGACTAGAGATAGCTTTTTTGTGCTTTTTGATTCTGATTTTCTGGGAAATTGAGCCTAGTAGAAGAGAGAGCTTGTCAATTCTAAAGAGAGATTGAAAAATTCTTGATTTATCCTGAAGTTAAGCCGAAAATATGGGCGAAGAAAGATGCTTTGATTGGCGTAACTTGTATCAAAAGTTGTCTATTATGAAGACTTATACGCACAAGTTTGAATAATTAGGTGGCATTCCGTTTTGTTCAGCTCAAATCCGCATCGCGTGTCTTCTTGACTTTTGCGCTTATCTACTACATGACTTCTATAGCCAATTAGACAACTTTGGGGCCTCCTCACGTTTTTAATAGATTACATTTTTAATATTTGTAAATAAAAAATATTATAATGGAATAAGTATTACTATTCATAAGTTTGGAAAAGCTAGTAAAAGATGATATATAAAGAAAAATTATATTTTTTAAAATATATTAATTTTAAAATCTATTACAACTATTTTAAAAATGAATAAATATTTCTCAATTTGAAAAATAGCTATTACAACTAAGTTATTACAACTTTAAAAAAATAATAATAATGAATAAGTATTCTTTTTAAATAATAGCTATACAACTAAGCTTTCCATATGTAACAACTTATGAATATTACTATTTTTAATGTAATCTTCATTCAGTGTATCAAATGTATTCTTAGTGAATACTTATCTTCTATCCATTTTTTTTGTTCTATTTTATGATCCACTAATTAATTCTTGCCATATATTCATTTGACTTTCCTTATAAAATAACTAGAGTTAAAAATGGGAAAAAAAAAATCAATACTATATTTTTTTTTTCGACTTTAACATTTTTTTGGAAAATAAATCACTTTCTAAAAATCTTTTCTAAAAATCTTATCTCATTTTTCTATATTTAGTAGATACCTTAAAATAAGTTGCATGAGATAGAATTGTTAAAACAACTTTAACAACTCTATCTCATATCAAACTAAATAAGGGAAATTAAAAGATAGTTTTCATTTGAACCATTTCTTTTTATACTACCAAATATAGTAAAATACGAAAAATTATCTTCATATAAAGCTTAATATTGAAATAAACAATGCGTTAAATCAGGAAGTTGTCATTAAAAGAATGTTATTTTTGCTTTGGCTTAATACTGATATCAAGTTTATTATGTACCAATCAAATCCAAATACAGCAACAATCAAAAACAATAAAATAAATTGTGAAAAATATTAACTAATTGCATCACTTATTTTTAACATAAGAAGATTCAATTTAGCAGATCATTGGTGGATTTGAAATAGTGTACTCGTTGAGATCCACAATGACTTTTTTGTTTTTTGATTTATTTTTTTCTTTTGTTTGATGAGATCCACAATGACTTTGTAGCAAGGATTATATATCATTTTTCCCCAAGAGTATGAATCATGCATGGACCTTGATTTACGTAATCTGAGTGAGCATTTATTATGGCCCTTGTTTTAAGTAATTTTGATATAGTATTCTGAACCCTGCACATGCTGCTTTTAATCGATGTGCTTACCGTTAATGAATTTATTACTTGATGACTCGTGATTCGAGCAACTAGTGAAGTGATGCCAATTTAGTCTTCTTTCTTCTTTTCTTTTCTTTTCTTTTTTTTTCTTTTTTCTTTTTTCTTTTTTAAGAAAAAACCAAATTTTGAAAAAAAAGATGAGGTTTGGAAGTTCATTTTCATACTTTTCCAAGTGAACTTTTGTTTAAAATTTTAGGAAAAATATACCTGAAACTTGAACTTTTTTTTTTTTAGTCAATTTAGTATATAAATTTTGATCCTATAGTAAATAGACGCCTTAACTTTTTCTTTCACATATTTAGAGTGTGTTTGGGAAACACATTTTGCGCTTCCCAGACGCACGTTTGCGTTTCAGAAATTTTTTTTTTTTTTTCCAGCCGTAACTTTTTGACTTTTCTTTTATAAATAATGTTCTAGTGCACTGTTCATGGGTCCCACAAACTAGACTCTTCAATAACTTTTTCATTAAAAATGGGTCCCACGGTACTATTTACACATTTAAAAATTATTTTCTACAGTATTTTTCAGTTTTCAATTTTCAGCTATATCCAAACGGATCCTTTGTATATAAACTTTTATATTGTGGTAAAAAGACCCTCCTTAACTTTTTTTGTGTGTGGCCAATTTAAACTCTATATTTTCACCAAATCATTAAAAAGTAATGAAAATGAAGGGGTTTTATCGGAACATCATAAAAGTTCTTTTTATTGGCTAAAATAAAAGTTAAGGGGTTTATTTTTTACTGTGCTAAAATTTACGTTCTAAATTAGTTAAAATAAAAACTCAAGTGGTGTGAGTGAAATTACTCAAACGTTTATAGGATGTCAGAGTATTTTACCCCAAAATTTATGAAGATTTTTGTCCGGCTTTAATGCCAAAGTCAAACGTCAAATAGTCAGTTTTTAATGTAACGTAAAAAATTTGTACGAAACCGTCCAATAACGAAGAGGAAGAAACTCTTCTGTAGTCTGTAAAGCAATATTTTCTTCTACTTTTATATCAAAAATGTAAGACAACAAAAATAGTATATTCCATTGTTTATTGGTTCTAATATCTCATTCAAAAAAAAAAAAAAAAAAAATTTGTTATCAATGTCAAGATCTACGCTAATTTGAGGTTTGGATAGACTTCATTTATGAATGCCGACGCCCCTAGAATTAATAAGAAAACAAGTGCTTCAAATTAGTGAATAAACTGAAACGAAATAAGAGACATTTCTCGCTTAGCGCTTTGGTGCCTAAAGCTCACTATGCTTCGCTTCAACAAATTAGAGTTTTCAGTGGAGCCGGTGAACCACACCGGGAAGGAAGGAAGAGATTAGCAGCATTCCAGCCAGCATACGTTTTTCCTGGCCAAGAATTTGTACATTCTTGAGTTGCCAACTATTCATAAATTTTTCCTCGTTTTTGGATAGCCCAAAAAAAAAAGCCAAAGATCAATAATCAATGTCGGGTGAAGCTGGAACCTAAAAGGCTATTGGGTTTCGATCTATGCCGTTCATGAGTAGGTTTTTTTTTTTTTTTTTTTAATCAAAAAATAAAGAGTGGATTTTGTTTTTCTTTACCAAAAAAATACACTTGGTGAGCTAAGGATCAATGATACTTTTGAAACACATTATGTTAACACTTGGTTTTTATTTTTCCCTCATCAAAGTCTCAATAAAATTTTTAGATATAAACAAATGCAAGGATTTTTAATGAGTTATATTACAGAAATTTAGGGTACAGATCCTATAGACAAATGCTCTAAGCTTTTTATCACACCTAAAGATGTAAATATGGTTGTAAACAAGCCAAGCCAAATATTAAATGTTCAAACTTGTTCATTTCATTTTTTTGGAACATGAGCCGAGCTTGAACTTATTATCAAACAAGATTTTATATTCAAGCTTTACTCATTTTCTTGTCAAGTAAGCTCGAGCTTATTCACAAGCTACTTAATTAACTTATTTTTTTCCTATATAGTGTGAAATCATGACTAAAATGTTTTACCTTTACATAATTTTATAAATTTTGACTATGAATAGACTATTTATATCATTAATTAGTCGGTTACAAATAATAATTTAATATCATATGAACCTGTAAGGACGCGTTTCGTGGCGGACCGTAACAGTGTCGGGTTCGCGCGTGAAAAGGCCCTTAACAATATCATTTGTAGAGCGTGGGTTTGGAAGGCTAGGCCTTGGTTGACAGGCGGTGGGCTTTTCGTGGTATTCATACAAGTTTCGGTTTTCCTTTACCCCTGGAGTCTTTCTCCTGAAGGTGGGCTGGGAGGCCCTGGTTTCTGGCCATTTTTCCCAACCCCCCTTTTTAGGTTACTTCTTTTTCCTTTTATATTCGCCTGCGTTCATTGTCCTTCGTCCACGTATAGGGTCAATCTTTCCAAAATTGATACTTGTCCCATCAGCCCATATTCAAAGTCGTTGGGGGTGGTTGTAAAAGCTAAAGACTGCGGCTCTGTCAGTTTCAGAGCATTAAATGGCAGTAACAGTAGCTTTCCCTTGATATTTTAGATCTTTCTTCCAAGTTTCAGTCCTATACCGTCTTTACCCTTATTTCTTCTTTGGGGGGACTTTGGGTCTGCCAAGGATTGAGCTGTCCTCGGCGGTATCCAAATGCTATTTTGTCGAGCTTGGGCCATAGCCCTCCTCGGCTTGGGCCTCCGGATTCTCCCTGGGTAGATGGGCCTGGCCCATAGATCATTTGGGCCCCACAATAGCCCCTCAAAACCCGGCTGTCCAACCTCTTGATTGGAAAGGGGGGTTTTGGTGATGTCCAACCTCGTCCTACGGCCCAATCAATTTGGCCTATTAATAATGCTGGCGGCTCTTCATCTGTCCAAGAAATGCACCGGTCTATGAGACGGTTTTTTTTTTTATTTCGCGCTTGACGCGTTCTTATCGTTTGGGTATTTCAAAACGTGCTTTTAATGACCACTATTTACGAGACTACTTTAATTTGGCGGTTTGTTTTGATGGGGTGGAGAAGCGGAACCGGCATGTTTGTGTTGGCAGATTCCTTTGGAGATCTGAACCTATTAAATGTCTCCCGCTCCACCCTCTGTATAAGAAGGAAAGGAGGAGGTTATTGTTTTTGCAAAAAATCCCTTTTCATCCTTCTGAGATTTGAAATACTTGGCCTCCCCTAGGGTTCATTTTACCCATTGGTTTATACACTAAATCGTGATACACTTTACCGTAACAACAAGGGATGCAAAAGCCCCACCCCTCCCAAAAACGCCACGTTCCGATGAAGTTCATCATGGCTCAATCGGGACAAGGATGGCGAAGACTCAAAATCAACCTCATCCTTCTTTCAGTCAAAATCCGAAGCAGGGACTCGTCACGTCAAACTTTCGACGTAGCTGAGTCGAGAACACCCAAGATCGTTATCATCCGGCTCCTCACGAGCGTACCTAATATGGCACCGGCGTGTTAGGAGTCAGGGCTGAGGCAGGGGCTAAGTGCTTCTGTTTCTCCCTCTTTTGCTCCCTGGTGCCCTCCCCCGCCCTCTCCTTATAGTCTTCCCAGCACCAGTTCCGACCTGGTGCTTTCTCTTCTCCCTCTTTTGCTCCTTTTCTTTCTTTTCATTTCTTCTCTCCTCTTCTCCTCCTTCTTTACTTATGTCTTCCATCTTCTTTATTCATCTCCTCCATCTTCGTCATTGATTTCTTCCTTACTATTTCCTTCTTCTTCATTCATTCTCTTTTTTAAAGTGAGTCCCTCTCTTAGTATGAGCAGCAATGAGGCGGAGATTGGAGAAACTTTGAAGACGAGTTTAAAAGACGCTTGACAGTTTACTTTTCTGTACTACCGATGTAATGGTTGCTTAGGCAGTTCACATTTTGTATAGGCTCGTTTGAGCCCCTTTTTGTATGTTGTAGCAATTTTTCATATTAATAAAGGTTGTTGTCTACCTTATTTCGCATATTATGTCTTTACGTTTTCATAAATTTGCAAGCACTGCTCGACACAATGATATAGCATCTAAATCAATGACGACTAAAACCAAAATACTCGATAATAAATAGATATCGCCATAACTTTGATAGAAGTGCTTAGCACAATAAGGCCGACCCGTAAGAAGTAGTACTTACCCGGAACTAGCCGAGGAGAGAACCGAAGGCTTGATGCCGTGTGAGAAATAACCATCCGAGGACATATCACCTGCCAAATGAATAGCCCTCGTATACGATTGAATGCTGGGGCGTTCCACCACCTTCCTTACACCCTTATTGGCCTTAACCTTCTATGGTGTTTAAGCCGTGGACGAAGTGACTTGACGTTTTTATCAAGTAGCCCATCTTACTAAATTCGAACCTTTTCTTATCTAAGTGTTTGGTTTCTCCATTGGCTTGGGTCCGAGGACCATACACGGCCTTGGTACTGTCCGACACTTGTAACTTTTATTTTTTGTACTTGGTTCCCCCATAGGCTTGAGTCCGAGGACCATGCAATGCCTTGGTTCCGTCCCTGGGCCCCTGTGCTGAACCGGGCTTGGGCCGCGAATCTATTGGGCCCACAAATTAGGGGGTATTTTCGTAATTTTAGGTCACACAGTATTTTTCGGGCGTCTCGGTGTTCGAGGTGCTCCTTCTCGAGACTCCTTTATCTTCAGGGCTGCAGACGACATTGGAAATCGTGCCAGAGACGTTTTGTCTGTAGCGTTCCTTGAGACGCTGCGTGAATTAAATGCCACCACCTTATCTTTTAACATAAATAGGAGAGAAAATTGCTCTATCCACACACAAATCCTTCAGATTCCTCCCTTAGTTCATCATGCTTGAGGCAGAGCTTGGGAAAAAGGAGCTCCCTCCGCCACAAAGGCGTCATGTCCCCCCGAGACTCAGAGTAGGGAGGTACGGGCCAAGGAGGTGCAAGTTCAAGGGAGCATTCCATTTCGTCATAGGGGAGAGGGTCTTTTTCCCTCTTTTAGTCAAAATCCGAAGCAGGTTCTGGTCATGCCAGTTTTTCGGTATGTCCAAGGAAGGAATTTCCACCATCAGCACTGTCTGCCTTGTAGCAGGCAAATTTTTGTGGGGGCTTCCCAACCTCAAGCTCCTAGCACCTTTTCTGTAGATGGTGTTAGCCTGAGGTCAGGTTCTTTGGCTGCCTGAGTTATGGGCATGCAGAAGTGTCGAGGAATAGTTTCCTTAGACAATAACTTGGCGCAGTAGCCAACCTCTCCTCTGAGCTGTCCCCACGGCCTTATCTCCACTCGCTTGTATTTTCCTTTACTTATGTAGTCAGCTTTAGTGTAAGCTTGTTTCAGTTTTTCATTGTACACTGTACTGTTCCTTTGTCTTAATAAAATATGTGTCTATTTCTCCATACATATATTTCTTCTCCGTAACAACTACTTTATGCATGAATATTAAATGCAAGCTTGCCCTTAAGGATATTCCAGGCAGAAAAAATGCTTTAACACAGGTTCCTACTAATTTAAACTCACAAATATTATCAAGTATAACAATGGTAACTTTCAATAAATTAAATTCTTGGAACTAACCGGGATAAGCGCTGAGTACTACACGATGCATGCTAGACCGATGTCCGAGAACGATAATCTCTAAATAATTCGTCTGAAAGGGTAGCTAAGTAGCAAGGGACTTTGGTTGTGCTTTTGGGGTAATATGTTGCGCCGTATCGCATCAACCCCTTTGATACTGGGGATCCGAGGGTAGACCGAGGAATCCGCGCAATCAAGGTATTAACCCGTCTGCTAACGCGGAGTTCTCTTCGGAGGGATTTCGAGGTTTACGGGCCATAGTTTTTTCTTTAAATAGTTGGTTCCTCATCCAAGTAGTTGGTTTCCCCATAGGCTTAAGTCCGAGGACTATGCAATGCCCTGGTTCTGTCCAAAACTTAGTTTTCATTACATCCAGGTAGTTGGTTTCCCCTGAGGCTCGGGTCCGAGGACCATGCAATGCCTTGGTTCTGTCCAAAACCTAGTTTTCCACATCCAGGTAGTTGGTTACCCCATAGGCTTGAGTCCGGTGGACTATGCAATGCCTTGGTTCTGTCCAAAACCTAGTTTTCTCTACATCCAGGTAGTTGATTTCCCCTGAGGCTTGAGTCCGGTGGACTATGCAATGCCTTGGTTCTGTCCAAAACCTAATTTTCTCTTTGTGCGGGATCTTGGCCTTAGGGGAGTTAGCTCCTCAGCCAAGCCCCTAGAGTTTATCCATACGGTTAACGTTACAAAGTGCCTAGTTTGCTCTTTACGGGGGACCTTGGCCTTAAGGGAGTTAGCTCCTCAACCAAGCCCCTAATCAAGAAACGTAGTTCCTAACGGAACTTTATACTAAAATTTTATAACCAGCGGTTGGATATAACGAAGAAACTCTACCGACCCACTTCCTATACCAACACACAAGTCCTCCCCACAGACGGCGCCAATTGTAAGGACGCGTTTCGTGGCGGACCGTAACAGTGTCGGGTTCGCGCGTGAAAAGGCCCCTAACAATATCATTTGTAGAGCGTGGGTTTGGAAGGCTAGGCCTTGGTTGACAGGCGGTGGGCTTTTCGTGGTATTCATACAAGTTTCGGTTTTCCTTCACCCCTGGAGTCTTTCTCCTGGAGGTGGGCTGGGAGGCCCTGGTTTCTGGCCATTTTTCCCAACCCCCCTTTTAGGTTACTTCTTTTTCCTTTTATATTCGCCTGCGTTCATTGTCCTTCGTCCACGTATAGGGTCAATCTTTCCAAAATTGATACTTGTCCCATCAGCCCATATTCAAAGTCGTTGGGGGTGGTTGTAAAAGCTAAAGACTGCAGCTCTGTCAGTTTCAGAGCATTAAATGGCAGTAACAGTAGCTTTCCCTTGATATTTTAGATCTTTCTTCCAAGTTTCAGTCCTATACCGTCTTTACCCTTATTTCTTCTTTGGGGGGACTTTGGGTCTGCCGAGGATTGAGCTGTCCTCGGCGGTATCCAAAGGCTATTTTGTCGAGCTTGGGCCATAGCCCTCCTTGGCTTGGGCCTCCGGATTCTCCCTGGGTAGATGGGCCTGGCCCATAGATCATTTGGGCCCCACAGAACCTATTGACAAACTTATACAATCCAATTTCAATTCTATATAAATACAATTTTAGACAAGTATACATATAAAAATATAATATTATATATAGTTAAATTGAGCTCTCATGTTCACGAGCTTGTTCATGTACACATTATTTTGTTTGAGCTTAGTTTGTTTAATAATCGAGCCTAAACTTAATGCTTGAGCTTAGCTTATTTTCTAAACAAACGAACATAAACAATCTTTTTTTTTTCGAGCCAAGCTCGAGCTAATTGCTCATAAACAACTTAGTTTATTTATAGCCCTAGATAGAGAGATGTTATTTCATTCTAACCTACTTGATGCTTTAAAATTTTTATATTGGTCTAACTAGGAAGAAAACCTTTTGGTGGTTTTTATTTTATTCAGCATAGTCATGACCTTTTGGATGGTTAATATTATGTTTCCTTTTTTTTTTTTTTTTTTTTGAGATCCAAACGATAGAATTGCATTAATATGGTAAAGAAATACATACAAAGGTGGGCCCAGGGAGGTGCCCAAAACAGAAATGGCTACAGTAAATTATGGAAACATAAAACATGCAAACACAGTGAAACAAAACGTAGAAGCCTAGTCTTGTCCCTGAGTGTCCATGAACCTCTGATACTCTTCAAGCAGTCCACAGGGTTTGCTAACTTATCTGGTCTAATATATATATATATAGTAAATCCTACTCTTTTAAAATGAGTATATGAAATATTCGGCTACAAAACAATTGACAACATTCAAATTAACAGAAAAATAAGGTGTCCAATTCATTTGAGTAATTTATAAAAACTGCTTACCATTAGGGAACTTGGTTCATTTTTCAAAGTAATAAGCATGGTCTCCACATAAGGTGAAAGACAAAGCAAGCTGTCCAGCAACTCTGGTAATAAGCCTCTTGATAGTGATATCAATTCAACTTGTAGATGCTTGAGATCTAACAATGGAGGAAGTAAGCTATTCCTCAACTCTTGGGGGAAAATTAATTTCTGAAGATATCACAAACAGAAAAGAATGTTATTTGCAAGGAGTATAAAAGATGAATAACTAGTATATTAATTATAGATATAATAGAACAGAATTAACAAACATAATATGCATAATGAATGAAATTCTAAAAACGAAATACCTCATCATCTGAAATTAACGATAACGTTTAGAAATGGCCAAAATATATAACCCAAAAAGTTCTTCAAATTCATGAACCACTCATCCCTTGTGGGAGAATCTACACACAATGAAAGCTTTGAATGAGCTCAACTCGAACATAGCAAGGTAATCACTGGAAAGAAAGTTCTTGGATGTATCTTATAATCGAATGCAATTAGCTTTGGAGCCTCAATCTCGGCCTTCACAAGTTCGTCACAGTTAAGCAACGTAAAGCTCTTAAGCTGTTGATGACAAATCTTAATTTCTTTCAGAAATCCGCTGCTGATTGACCGATTTTCAAGTAAAAGTAGTTTGGAGACAAGATCTTCAAGCCAGTCATCTGTAATGGTTTTGTTATGTAAAACTAAATTCTTCAAACTCTTACCATCAAGGTATCGACAATATTGATTTCAGAAGAGCTAGTTGTGTTGAAAAGTGAGAAAGATTGCAAGTTGAATGCATCAATCATAATATTCTCTAATCCTTCACAACCCCAGAGCTTTATAGTTTTAAGCTTGGCACTTGAAACAGGGCCGGCTCTACTATAGAAGCTAACGATACGGTTGCCTAAGGCTTCAAGTAGAAAAAAGACCCCCAAAATTTTAACCAATGGAGTAATTTTATTTTTATTGTAAAAGTATTAATTAAGCTCAAATATTAGCCAAAAAATAAAATAGTATTTTTTTGCCAATTTGATGGGTACTCTTGTGCAAATCTTGTGGGTGGATGGGTTTTCTTGAGTTAAACCGGTGGTGGTGACTGATGGGTTGTGATATAAGATTATTTTTTTCATTTTAGGTCACACCAAACACTTGAAAATGTTTTCAACTGAAAACATTTTACAATGAAACAAAAAGTGTAGAATTACATCTCTAGCCTTTTCAATGCAATGTTTTCTTCTTGGATACTATGGAGCTTATTTGCCAAAATAAAACTGCAATATACCTTTCCAAACCAACCACATTTTATAAACATCATTAAAGTGGTTAGTGTAGGTGTAAAAGTCATATAAGCTACAACTAAGAGAGTAATTCATTTTGAGAATTTGGTGCAAATAGTCCCTCTTTTACACCCTCCAATGCCAAAATTTCTCTAACCAATAAATAAAACATGCAACACACGATCATTCCCTTTAAATACCTAAAATGAAACTACCTAAAATCTTGTAGCTCAACGGGCACCTCCTACATCAATCCTTACACCATCAAGGATTTTCCAACTCCATTAGCTAACAAGTTTTCAAAATTCTTGGTCTAATGGTTAAGAGCCTTGTAGCTCAATTGCCATCGTCCAAAGTTCCAATCTTTCTACCTCATCTACCAAAATATCAAGGGACAAAAAAATCAACTAATGAAAAACCTAGCACCCACAATTGAAGAGTTGAGCCTCCTGTCTAGGGGGGTAAATTTCCCCCTCCCCACTCCATTTCACACCGCACGGGTTTTCCTCACTCCACAAAAGTGGTAGGACGAGGATAGCGCAAGATTATTTCCCACACCCTGGGGTTGACCGGGGCTAAGTTTAGGCTTTTTAGCCCGCCCTATTCTGCTCTATAATGATATAAAAAAAAAAAAAAAAAAAAAAAAAAAAAAACTTGGTTTGTATTTCTAAATATTTAAATGCATGAATATTAAGAGTTTTTTTTTGTGATATTTCTTATTAAATACTTTGGATAATATTATTCAATCCTTACTAAAAATTAGTTTGATTTGATATAATAAATTTAATTGTAATTTCAAATATATTTATATTAATGAAACAACTTTTATAATAATAAAAAAAATGTTAATAGGTGTGGGGCAGAGTGTGACAAAATAGCACAAAATAAAATGTTGAGGGAAGGGGCAGCGAAGACGAGGTAAAAAAAAGCCAAGCGAGGCAGGGGTGAAGGCTCCATCATTCGACCCGACCCTCCCCTTTGTCATCCCTACTCCTACATCTAATCACCAAAGGCACCACTAGCAAAGAAGCCGTGGAACCATTAACAAAGTCTAGAAAAGACATCAAAGCTTACATTTGTGTGGGGTTTCGTGCTCTCTTTTCTTGGCCAGATCAAAATTCCACATGCTTTAAAATCTTGTCAAAAATCCAATCGTTTTTCATCAAATCTCAATCTCCACTCCGAGTTCATCTTAGCCTTTTTCCTTTCTTTTTCTTTTTTTTTCTTTTTCCACTTTCGTTTGGAGAATGGAATTTTCTTTTTATATGTGGTCATTGCCATTAAGGTAAGTCCTATAAAATTTCTCACATCCACACGTGAAAAAATGTTAAATTTGGATTAGACCCTAATGATTTCATTTTAATTCAAACTTTAAGAATTAAATATAGCAATTAATATTTTGCAAACTAAATCGTGATATGGCCAACTCACATGGAATAAATTATAATTTACTCTAATTTACCCAAAAATTAGAGTAACTTTACCCTGCTTTGAAAACAAAGCCAACACAACTTTACATGCTTTTTCTTGAAAACTAAAGCATATTGCATCACCCACATTTGTCTTCTATGCCTATGAGAGAATTACCAATGCCCTCTCAAAGTGATCATCTCACCTCTTCCTCGAGAAATAATCTCCCAAGCCTCTAAAATACTTTATTAAGATCAAACTATTAAATGACACGATTGGAGGGGGCTACCACAAGAAACCAGAAAGCCCAAGTATGACTTGGAGCCCAATGATCCCTGTTTGGACCTGGGCCTATGGACGTACCCATGATTTGTTGGACATAATGCTGAGCACTTGGGCCAAACAAGATCCCATTCTGCCAAGACATAAAAAGGAACCAACCCAGCACCTCTTGTTGAAACTGCTCAAGCGGAACAAACGTCCATCTGACCGAAGGAACATGCTCAACATACCAATAGAGAGCTTCAAGACTTTGGCAACCGAGCTCCGACCAAACTCGATAAATGTGTCCAAAAAAAAAAGGTCCACCTGCTAACTTATCCCCTCAGTCACTTGACTCACTTGAATGGGATGATTAAGGTGTCAAAATTCCCCACTTCATGGGGAACTACCCATCAAACCAACCAAAGGTATGCATTGCAAACCTTTAGCCATTTCTGTTTGTCTTTGCATAAATGAAAAGAGAATTTAGAGATAAACCAACAATGAGTGTAAAGTCATTTACATAGTTAGCCATTTAAGAGATATCAACTCCAAAATTTAGTCAATAAATGCTCACTGGTGAACATCCAAAAAAATCCTGATTACCATTTCCAGCAATTTTGACTTGTAAGAAAGATGATCTTCCAGCTCTGTCTCCTCCTTCGACATATGTCTTCATTGAGGCTGCAAAACAAGATAAGCATTAGATTGCAACACATTTCTTGTTCCAGTAAAGTTAGTCTGTATTATTCATCATAAAACCAAGGAACTTTCTTAGCTTATCCAACAAAGTTATGTGCAAAGAGATCATGGTGAAGAAAGAAATGCTAACAAACCACAATGTTCCTTGAAGATAAAAACAAAGGTTGATGAAATTGACAAGCAGAATCCTACTACATTATACTGTAACAAGTAACTAGAATTCTAAAACAACACTTAGGAGCAGTTAAAGATCACAGGTGAAAACTGAAAACAGCATTTAAGAGCAGAGTACAACTGAAACTGGCAGCCAATAAAACATAGTTAGAAAAAAAAATGAATGCTTAAAATATTGAATGTCTGAAAAATGTATGAATTTACTGTGTGATTCCTGGAGTCATTTTCTCACAGACAATGAGACAATATACTTTTATGTGGTGCCACTCCTAGAATTTTCGTTTTCAAAAGTATAAATAAATAAACAAAGCATATGGTTATAATGTATTGTCTCAAGCTTTAAATGTATACCTGAGAGTGAAAATTGGCTAATAATTTCATGAACTCCTCCTTCATACTCTGTTGGATCACCTCCATCTGTCTATCACACTCAGCACGCTCTACCTCTATTTGTTTAAGCCTCCCAGCACGCTCTGCTGCCAACTGCCTCTGCAGCTCCTGAACCTGGGCTTTGAGCTCATTATTCCGCCTTTGTGTCTCAGCTGATACGCGAGTCAGTGCATCAAGCTTAGCACGTAAGCGCTCCATGGAAGTAGAAGGCCTTGCCATATATTCCTGCTCATAGACATGGCCTGATCTTGAACCTACAATTGACTGGAATATTTCATCCTGCTCATCAACAGGTAAAGCTCGGTTTTCAGCAACTTCCATCTCATTGATCCTGCAACTGAACTCCTCCTGTACTAGAGACATGAATGCATACTTCTTGAGAACTGAAATACAAAAATATGTTTAACTCAAGATAATGTTATACATGCAAAAGGTAAATGTAATATACATACATATATGCATTTGGAGGTCTCATCAATCCATTGCCCTTTCGGACAATGGGTCAACAACCATAGTTCAGGATTGGCGGGCTCCTGCTGAGTCTCTAGAGCCTGCTGTGTTGTAAAACAAATGCAATCACATTAGTATCTCTTGACAACAATGATGAGCAAAAACAATTATGCAATTTCTACAGTTTATAATTACAAAATCTGAAAATTTTCATAGCTAAATTGTGCAAATGCTTTGCTGCAACATCGTTTTTGGGATACCTGCTTACTCTTGTCCTCTGCATCTCTTTTACTAATAGTCTGAAATAAACATATTTCGTTACATATAGCGATCAAAAAACTCAAAACCTTTTATGTAATAATATATTGCATTTTATTTTTTACCTTTAATTTCTCTGATCCAAGATACGAGATTAGATATTGCCATTCCTCAATATCAATCTCCTTGGGCTTATGTTGAAGGCACTCATTTTCATCTTTGCACATTGCTGATAAGATACCCTTCAAGCCACTATGTCTAGCCGTAATGCTAAAAAACGAGAGTGAACTTCATGTTTATAGCATCAACAAAAATAGACCAAAAAATCATATACCATGCTGCCATACTCTCTATATGCAGCACATACCACTAAAAATAATAATACTAGCAACATGAATTAATATAAATTGTCCATTTGAGTAAATTTAAGGTTGTAGAATGACTAAATACCACTTCTTATCTAGCACAAATACAAATACGATACATGATACAACATGATACATAATATGGTAACATGGCATTTCTTGAAAAACTAGAATGCAATACATAGAGGATATAACAATTAATTAATTAATTAAGATTTATTTTTAGAAATATATCGTTTATATTTGAAATAACTTATGTTTATTTTGGATTTAAAAGTATGTAACAACAATGAAATGTTTATAAATATATCTAAAATTAATTTAAAGACAATAAAATATTGTTTAAAGTACAAACAAAAGAGTTCAAATAAACTAAACACTCATAAAAAGAGTTCAAATATACAACATTCAACATCAAAATAGAACAACTGAATTAAAAAATGATTTTTTTTCTTTGTGAGTGTGTACTTGACATGTTTGTGTTTGTGTCGGATTCGTGTCGTATCAAATATGTGTCCAACAATAGTGTCCAACACTAGTACGTTGGCAGTTTTGCCGTGTCCATGCTTCCTAGACTATTTCTCCAAAATGAACAAGATTGACATAAAGAAAGAGAGGTTGAGGGCATTTTTTCGATCTCTAACAATGACATCAGAATTATTACAAAATCAATAGAACTACATATTTTATCAACAAAGATAAAACCAGTTGAGACAACCAATCACACAATGTCAACAGAAAATTCACTTCCTATCACATTTTTACATTCAAATTTATGAATAACGGCCCTACTACATTGTAATCTCAACTGATTCTGACCTTCCTTCTAGTTCCCTGTTGGTCAACTTGCTCATAGTTGCATCAAACTATTACACCTTAACCCGTTTTCACAGCAATACAATAAAAGTCTCGGATTCACCTGCAAGTTCAGGTAACATTAGTAGATTAATCTACGAAAAAAAAAAACCCATTATATTAAAATTGTTCATGAAACCATTTATCTATGTGCTATTAATTATTTCATGAATCTCAAAGTTTCAGCTACCAAAACAAACATATAATTCAATAATAATATAACACACTAATTTATGTCATTATTACTCCACAACCAATTCAATAGTCACCAAAAATAGAAATACAAACAAATATAAAAGAAAAATCACCAAAAAAAAAAATTTCTAGAAATTTTTAAAAAGAAATAGAAAAACAAAAGGTTTCTGAGAAGTTGTAGGATTGTGAATTTTCTGTTATTCTATTCCAGGGAAACAAACAGAAAATAGGGTGCATGGAATTCGAAACTGTTACCAGCTATTCGAACTCGGATGGAAGAAAGAACGGAATTAGGGTTTAAGAGAGAGAGAAAGAGAAGCGCGGGAAAGGGAAGAGTCACGATAGCCAAACAATAAGAGTTGGAGTCGGCGGAATAAAATTTGAGACTTCAATATTATATATAGGGCTTTTTTATTAATATTTAAATATAAATTAAAATAATATTTTTTCAGATTTTATACTATAATAATAATAAAACTTTTTATTTAAAATATAAAATTATTACTTAAGATTTTGTATTTAGATTTTACCGATTGAGATTCTATAACAGTTTTTCATAAGCAAATTGATATTTTTATAGTTTACATTTATTATAAATTAAATATATTGATAAATAAAATAAACACTATTTATTATACAAAATTAATACTTTATGACAGGAAGAAAATAAATTTTAAACCAATGTATTTTATCAAAAAACACTATTGTAACACGTAAATTATAGAATCGCGAATAATCCCAACCTACCTAAGGAAAGATGGATTGAGCACATAATGCGATAAATCAATACTAACCAAACAGGATTAATTTCATGTTGAGAATTAAATGTCATGGTTCAAATAAATAAAAAATAACAAAAAAGGATGAAAATGTATTATTAAAAAAAAAAAGTTTTTACCTTTGGTAATGCAATCAGGAACAAACTCAGGATTTTAAGCTAGCGGAAGCCAGAGTATAAAGAAAAAAAAATCCAAATAAGCATCCATATGGTATTAAAAAATTATAAATACATAAAATCGCTGTTTTTAAATACATTAAGATGCAATCTAATGATGCACGAAAATCAATAGGTTGGAATGCTTATGACTACAATGATGGCTTTAGGACCTGAAAGGAAAGAAAAGACTGTTAAGGGTGACCAGTGTAACCCGGTCAAGGATCCTCCGACAATTAAGTTAGTTTTCTCACTAGAGCACAAAGGTGGGAAATTGTGAATGGTTGAACTTACCTCAGGTGAATGGGACTTTCTCCTCTTATAGAGAGTTAGAAGTGGGTCGACTTGTTTGGATCCACCACCATCATGGGTGATGTGTGTGGTTAATGGAAAAAATGGAGAAAATGGGGTACATGGGGCGAATTACAGGGAATCCTCTCCACGTTTTAGGAGTAGTGCATCATGGTCTAATTATATAGAACCTTTTGAGAAGTTCTCATAGAATTCACTAAGTGTCATCTGGTCGTCCATGCCCTTGTGTCATGGACGACTATCCTAAGATTGAATGGTCTTGTTATCAATGGACGGGTACTATTCATGCACATGGCGTCATTGTTGGGCTTCTCTCTTCTTAAGGTTTTCTAGACGTGGTTAGGTCATGGACGACTACCTTGGATGAGCATACCTTAGATTGATCTCCATCACAATCATTTACCAACAAAGAAAAAAACAAAAACAAAATTATGTTTTTTTTAAAATACTAGATTCGCTAGGATTTTTTTTTTTTTTTAAGTTTAAGCATTCACAATAGTGGTGTTAAAAATTTTAACTTTTGGCACCTCAAAAAGCTACTTTATCTATTTTACCATCTTACTTTACAATACACCCAATATCAAATGTTCTATTTTTTTTATTACTTCATTTAAAATAATATAAACAACTCATTAAAATAATAAATGAAGAAAGAGAATTTAAGTATTTTAATTGAAGGAAGAGATATAATCTTAATAAAATATTTTATTTTATTTTTAACAACTTACTACCGTCAACTGGTTTTATAGTTTACTGTAGTTGCAAAAAAATTAGCTTTAGTTTCTCCAATAACACATGATTTTTTGGTTCTTTGATGGTAAATAGTTTTTCTGCTAAAATACAATCACCATTGTAAATGTTTTTATTGTTTTTGTTAAGTTTTTGGGTTGGATAGTTGCTATTTTGGTTAAGCTAGTTAGGCTAATTAGGGAGAATGGGAACTAAGATTTCGGATAGAGGGCCCAACTACAAAAATAAAAAAATAAAAAAATAAAAAAAAATAAAAATATATATATATATATATATATATATAATAACTATAAATAAATAATTTGGACCCAAGGGGGCTCGGGCCCCCACTTGGGTCTGTCCCTGAATGCAATACATGGTGAAAGAAAGTTGGAATCTAATTTTCAATTTCGAAAACGAGAAAAAGAGGGAGAGAGAGAAAGATTTCTTGATGAGCAGTCCTCTAAGAGATTAGGTGGCAAATGTCATTTATTTGTCGAGAAAATAGTAATAAACATTAAAATTTCAAGCTGCTAAGGGAAAGTGGTTGTCAATAATGTCTTCTTTTTTTTGGAAATATTTTGGTTTCAATTGAATTGAATTGTATTGAATTTTTATTAGCTCACAATTTTGGGGCTTTGTTAGACTGGGAGAAAGATTGTATAACACGTCTATGTTCTTTTTTTTGTTAAAAAAAAAAAAAATTTAAAAATAATCAATTATATGCTAACTAGAAGCCTTTGTTTTGTTGGCCTTTTCTAAATGGGGGTCTTAGGCCAAGGCTTAAAGCCAACTCTGGTTTGTCTTCTTTTTTGAGCAACAAGTTTCAACTTTCAATTCATTGTAACGAATGTGGTTCATGCAATAGAATCGTGATTGGAGTTTTATATATATTTCAAATAGGGGAAGGGAATTTGAAGCTAAAGTCTCCATAGAAAACATCATAAGATGGTAGCTGATTTATTGATTATTGATGTTGCGATTATAGTTTTAGTGGTTTGAGAAAGCTATAAAAAATATTGATGAAGTATTTTACGAAAATAGATTCATATGCATCCAAGATTCTTTCTTAAATAATAAAAGACAATTTTTTCTCAAAACTTTTTTATATGACAAGTTACAATTTTTTTTTTATTTAGAATATGACAACTTATAATTGATAGACAAGAAAAGTGATTATAATGGTTAGTGAGTCTATATAACAATAATATAGACTTATTTTATATAATCTCATGTAAATTTTGTTGTTATTTAATAAAAAATTTAGGATGCATACGAATCTACTCACGTAAATTGTTTCATCATATTTTCTATTAATCAAAATATGACTTGTATTTTATTTTTATTTTTCTTAATTCTAAGACGATGGCTTTTAATTTCACTCATATTGTTCTAATTTCAAAGGCAACTTTTTTAGAATGTTTGACACAATTTCGGCCAATTAATTTTTGCAACATACTTTACAAGATTGTCGCTAGTGTTGCCAACAGATTCAAAAACATACCCTATCTTATATCGGATAGTCAAAGCACTTTTATTCTAAGACGCTTTATCACAAATAACCTATTGTTTATTAGGTGCAAGGCTTTGATTTAGTGGCGAGAGTGAAAGAAACAATTGTTTTTATTTAGTAGAGAACAAGGATAAAGTCTCTGATGATTGTATAAAATATTTGAGATTCAATTTCCGCTTATACCAAAAACTGATTGGTGTCTTGGTCTGATGATAAAGAATTATCATCAGGAGCAGACGTCATAGGTTGAAACTCTCTAAAAAAAAGGGTATATGCATAATAGTGCTCTAATTTTCAATTATTCATTTTATTGCACTTCCTCTTCTTCTTGGCTAAATTGTGACAGTTAGTTTTCTTTTGTATGGAATTTTGATACCTAGCACAAGTAATTGTTAGTTGCAAATTAATTTTCAACATTGTTGGCATTTAAGGTGATTTACAAATAAGAGAAATAGGTGGCTCTTGTCATGGAATATATTTTATCAGTAATATATTCGACCATGTTAAATGGTAAGCATAAAGGGTATATTAAACCTATTAAACAGCTGAGACAGGTTGATCCGCTATCAAACTATATATTCCTTATTTTCTTATTATTTCAGAGGGTCACACTGCATTGATCAATCAAGCTAATAATAGAGCTAACTCAACACATTTTGTGCCAGATGCAACAATTTTAAGTGAAGCCTTTTATGAAAAGTTATTAATTTTTTCCAATATCTCATGGTATTACATTTTTTTTTTTTTTTTTTTTTTTTTTGGAGAAACTCTCAATGGTATTACTTGTTGAACACTTCTTTGTAAAAAACCATCTATTTTTTTTTTTTTTTTTTAACAATTTTAGCCTTGATTGAATTGGTTTCTTTGTACTAATACCACTAAAATCATGCAAAAATCAAGAAGTATTAACCATGTCATGTTAAATGTCTTCATGCAGAATATGGCCACATTTCTATATAAAAAAATTTCTTATGCGTAGATATTTTAAATATAAAATAGGGGAAAAAGCATTTTCCCCCCCTTTATATTTGAAATAGACCAATTTTCCCCTCTATGTTTGGTGAATGAGTAAATACCCTCAATTTGTTACTTTCTCAGTTAAATCTAAAGAAATTGTTTAAAGAAATTATTAGTTGTACACCGCAGGGAAGAGAAAAAGTTGAAAATTATATTATTATTTTTTTAGATTGTATTTGTTATGATTGTAATTTCATTGGATTTAACTAAAAAAGTAACGGATTTGAGGTATTTCTATTTCCCAAACATAGAGGGGGAAATTGGTTGGTTTGAAAAATAAGAGGAAAAATTGTGAACCACCCTAAACATAGAAGGGGAAAAATGTTTTTTCCCCAATAAAATAACAAGTTTTAAAAACTTGTAAATTCTAAATAATGAAATTTCTATTAAATATCTCAATTCAATTTCAAATAGATTCTTTTCAAAACCTTACTCAAATTCACGGTCCACAAAAATAGGGCTGACTCAACACATTTTAGGGCTAGACGCAAATATAAAATTTATTATTATTTAATATTTTACAAGTAATATATAAATTAAAAATTAACAAAAGTGTATGAAGGGGTCTTGAGCCATGCAGGCCTACATCCCAACTTGGGCTTCAGGACAAGATAGGCTAAACACGACCACAACTAAAAAAACAATAAAGAAAAGGTAGAAAGGCTGCCATGAAAACACTAATCCGTTCATTGGTTGGCCATTAAAGATTTAATCTTGAAGTCTACTAAAGTTACTGAGGACTACTAACAAGCTAATCCTTGCACGCAGATCTGGCTTTTGTCCAATGGCCAGTGCCATTAGACACGTTGGATTGCAAACACGTGTCCATATCCTAACGGATCCAGTGGCCACTGGCCACTAAACAAAAGCTAAATCCCTTGCACGCAAACGACAAACACAACATCAAATCAAAATGAAATTTCAAATCAAAATTCTCAATCTTTAACTCTTATTATAATCTTATAAACATGTCTTCCATATTTAAAGCTATTTAGTTTCAGGGGACCACTTTGCCGACCACAACTCTCTCCACACTTCAAAATTGAAGTCTTTTCGTTTCAGAGTTCAGTTCCAAAACTTTCTCTAATCTATCACTCTCACTTTCTCTGATCTTTCTCAAATCCCCAACCCTATCCTCCTTGCTGCCGCCATCGCCAAGTTAGGCCCCATCACCGCCACCAACCATAGCCTCCTTCCCGATGTCGCCCAATTAGCTCTATGCCGCCATCGCTAATTCAAAGTTATCGTTGCACTCGCCATCCTCTACTTGAAATTGTAGTCTTGAAACTTTTCTTTGTGCAGTTTGATGGTAGGTCAGTAGAAAAATTTAATTAAAAAAAAAAATTGTACTGATGGATGTGTTGGTGGTGGGAAAGGGGGTGGTGATGGTGCTGCCGGTTTAGTCTTCTCTTTTTTTTTTTTTTGGTCTCATAGATTTGGGGTTTTTGGTTTGGATTTTATATTCTCTATTCTGGTTTTTTAAGAAGACTCTTCTAGGTTTTATTTTTGAAAAGATTGTTTTGGGTTTTGAAATCTATGTTGTTGTGCTTGAGACCCGAAATCACCCGACCGACTCCGACCCGCTCAACTGATGACCCGTGCCATCAAGTTCGACCCAAACATTCGGTCGGCCGTGGATCCATTTTCCGTTCACCCAATTCAATCGGGTCGGATGCGGGTTAGACCTCAATATGATCCGACCCGTGGACAGTCCTATTTAAAACTGTATTTTCACATAAAGAGAGATATTGTGTTGCACTCAAAAACCTCAATGGGGTTCAGGGTTAGGTGTGATGAGACCAGAACTGTCTGACTTACTACTACAAAACTAAAAAGCATCTTTGGCTGACTGAAACTGTGAACTTCCATAACAGCCCCAATGTAACTGCTGTAGCAATGCATTGACTAAGGCAATTGACAAAAACAGTGAGTGCCCATGTCATAGATGCATTATCCAAGATAGTACAACCCAGAACCACTAGACGGGTCTCTTTGAAGATGGTTTAAAGTAACACCACAATATATGCTTTATTCTGGTTATTACATACTAAAAGATGGCTTCAGTATCTTTGTCAAAACATAACTTTGCATACCAGTAATAAGCACAAACTAGAACAATAACACTGTGGAAGAGCAAATATAAAAGCAATTTATTGACTAAAGTGCAAAACCCAAACCACAACTTAAACGGCTGACCTAGTACGGTCAGACCAATAAGGTAGACGAACGTAAAACTAGTCTGTAAAAGATTTATACAACTTGAGAAAGTACTAAAAAAAAAAAAAACAGGAGAACAAACAGAATACAAAAACAGGTTTGAAGGAAGACCAAGAGAAAGTATGAATCATTACAGGTTTTGTTTTCCAATTCAGAAAGATCCCATAATCAACCAATCACCCATTATCACAGGCTGTCTTCAGCACAGAAACCTACTCCAACCATCAGCTCCATACTCGAGCACCATTTCCAACCAGGAATAGCATGCACCCTCTTACATATTGATGTGAACATAAAACAAATCCCACATCCTTGTTTATAATAGTAAAGGAAGATGGGACATCGACCTGTACCTAAACCTGTACATAGTAACTTCCTACAACTCTAATATCACCTGGACCACAACAGAGCATAAAAATAAGCTCTCCTGTCAATTTAAAAAAAAAAAAATAGAAAGCGTGAGTGAGAAAATATCAGCAGAGAGTTGACATAAAACACCAAGGGCCTGCTTACTAGTTTTCTGAAAGCACCATTATGGAATGATGTGGTAAAAACAATTAAACACTAGCCATAAGGGACTAAACTCTCACAAGCAGATGGTCTTCATGCTTCCACCTGATGCACTGCTGCCATGTGAAAAATGTGTTGCATGGAAACATGAGAGAAAAAGATCTCTGGACCCATGCATGACTATCCTTTTTTAAGATTAAGTCCCCCATTGGCTCTACTAGATATCCAAGCAGCTTCCATCAACTCAACACTGACTCAGAATTCATGTGACCACCAGTACTTCCCCCACCATTACTGTTAAATCCACCTATAGGCATAGAGCGCTGTGCGAATTCCCACAGTAGCTTTTTTTGGTGCTCATCAGTGTGAGGAAGACTTGCACGCAACAGCTCAACTGGCATTTCCTTACTAATAGCTCTTGCTGCATCTGACCCAATAGCAGCCATAGGGGTTTGTGCTTGCATAAGCCAGGAATCATATTTATTTATGCAGTACTTAGTGAGAAGGGCAAAGAATTCATCAAATGAAGCTTGCCAAAGTGACCGATTAGTTATATTATAGTTGCTAGCAGCACGAGGATCAGTTAAGAGTTCAGTTGCCCTCTCAAGAACAGATTTTAGAATCAGGGAAGCCCCATCTCCAGCTAAGCTTCCAAGAGGACGGAGTGGGGGCTGCTCAGAGGAACAAACTACTGCTGCTAGACAGGCACTGATTGCACTAAGATCCATGCTACGTACACACAGTGAAACAACCTTTGCAAGATTATTTGCTGTTTCTGCTGCTGCTGGATCAGATGGAAGGCCACCAAATAAGAACCTTAAATGACGGAAAATTGCCATGCAGACTATTCGCAAGAGCTCACCACCTGGAAGGAGAAGCTGAAGATACCTTGCAAGGAGCTTACGCCCCTTGGGAAGAGAAACCAATCGTAAGAACACAAAATCATCCTTATGAGCAAGCCCAACAGTATTGCCATCTTTGCTAAGTGGATCAACCAGTTGAAGCGATGCTGCCAGCCCTTCCAGCAGGACTTGCCGCCTCCGTCTCAACTGGGCTCCACCGTCTTGAAGCTGATTGAACTGTAAGAAACGGTCAATATCATCTACATCAAGAAGAAGACAAAGGCCATCCTCAATTGTGACTCTAGCTGCAAGCATCGGCTCTTGCTCCAGGGGCTTCTCCAAAGCTTTTTGCTCAGAGCCACCAGCAACAGATGAATTTGGAGGGTCAACTTCAAGAAGTGGGCGAGGCCTACGAATTGAAGAAAATGGAACTCTCCCAAGAGCATCAACTTGGAGAAAAGCATGTGGCTCGGCATTAGCACGGGCTCGAGGAGGAAGATCCCTCAGTTGATTTGGGCAGAAATGATGTCTAAGCTTTGCCCCAGCAGATTTTCTAGCAAGACAAGCCTGGTGATAATAGTCATCTACATATGGATCATTACTGTGTGTTGCCGCAAGCTGCATTCTAAGGATACTCTCTATCTCATCAGATGTCATATACTTTGATCTAAACTGCGGCCACCCAATATCACTCTTATGGCTACTGGTATCAAAACCCTGTTGGGAAAACCGGAGATTCTGTCTCCCTTTCTGAGCTGATTTCGGTCTTTGATCTCTTAGATCAGACATTCCAAGCATTGCTTCAAACTTGCTCATTAAGGGTGGGCCTGGAGAAAGATGGGGATTAAATAGGTGTGATTGAAACCCCGATAAATGGCCAAATGATGGCTGAACAGGGTGGTGCATCCTATGCTGCTGTGGCTGTGGTTGTGCCATTACTTGTGGTGGCATTAACCCATTCTGATGAGGTAACCGTTGTTGCAACAAATTGTTCACGAGGCTGGAATGGTCTCCAGGATAAAAGTTGGACTGGTTAACCCATTGATTTGGTGGTCGGCTACTCATAGAGGGACCATGACTAAACTGAGACATATTTCCACCAAAATTTGAACCATGGTGTAAACCAGTCAACTGAAGCTGAGAATTAGAGAAGGGAGACAAATTTGACGAAGATAATGCCATCTCAGGTCCACCAGCAAGATATGGCATATTCGGGTGGCCTGAGGGGTGGTTTGGTGAAGCCTGAGGAGACATGCCACCAGGGGGAGGAAATGATGTAAAAGAAGATTTTGGCACTAGAATTGGCTCGCTGGAGAAATGTTGGTGGTGTTGGTGGTGCTGCTGTTGTTGCTGCTCAGGGTATGAAGATGTTCTGTACAAAGACTTCGATTCTGCAAGGCGTCCAGATGGCTGCGACGACCATCGTTTGCCGTCCTGAGTGTTTTCGGGGTCAAATACTTGTGGATCCAACCAGTAAGGAAAATCATCCCCTTGTGCCCATTCAGCAACGGATGAACCTGAAAAGAAAGGCCACACACGGAAAAAAGAAAATTCAATTGACAAAGCCACTTGGAAGAAAAAAGTCATATTGTCACATAGAAGAAACTTTAATTTTTGCCAAAAGGAGAGGAAACAGGTCCCATTCTTCTGATTTAAAAGCTCAGAGTACCCACCAATTGGCTCAACCAATAATTTTTAGCCCCTTGAAATGGTCAGCAAAGATGGATGGCATGGAGTTAAGTCGTGTTAATAGATATATTTTTAAAATTGGTAAGTTACAATCAAACCCAATGGGTCTTGAACCCATGGCCTCACCCTCCATCCCATTATTATGGGAGGAGGAAGTGCCAATTGAGCTAAGCTCATTGGAAAAAGTTAAATAGATTACAAAGTGCGATGAGCTACATCTTAGTGTGGTGAATCTGTTTCAATAAGATATCAGCCAAAATGTTTAACCGCCAGCAATAAGCAGAATAATTGTTCAGGGTTCATTTTCAAGCAGCAGTGAGATTGCACCAATAGTTTTGTTCCAGCATACAGCCAGTTCATCAATCCTAGATCCAACTGTTTGGTACAACAAAAATAATAATAACCAACCTTAGTCCAAAAATTTTTGGATCGGCTATGGATTCTCAACAAACCAATCCAGTAGCCACACATATTCACACTTTGTTACCTCCAGATCTAACTGTTGGTAAAAACAAATTTGGTTTGATATCAATTTTATAAGAAGTTGACTAAACCTGATGTTAGTTGGACATTTGAGTGGAAGCTTTGAATGTTAATATTACATAGTAGGACACGAGCCAAACGTGCATTGTCATTATAGCATGCTAATAATGTACAAATACATTTTTTTATATTGCATGCAGCAGACATAAGTAAACATTTCTCTCATACAATCATGATGGCTTTGCTCTAATGGAAAAAAATAAAAATAAATAACAAATTGTTAATAATAGCCATAAACTTTTTCTTTTTTTTTAAATCCTACTAATTCAGAATGTAAAAGCGTCAATGTCACAAAATGAACATAAGAAGTGGACACAATTACATACATACTTGACTCACAAAGCCATTGTCCCTATTTGGGAATGGGTACAGATTCCACTTCATCTAGGGCACATGCTTTGGAAACTTTGCTTATTTGCTTTGGCTTTAGACAATTTGGAAAGAGCAGATAAATAAATAAAAAGACAATAAAGCAAGTGGAAGTGAATGCAGAAACATCAGTGTAAGTCTATCTCCCTGAGAGCTTTATGGGTTTTTTGCATCTCTATTTAGAGAGCACTTCATCATTGGCTTTCTTAGGAATTCACAGGCTAACTAGGAGCTTTTTAAAAACAATTACTGTTTTGCATGAGGAGCTATTCATTGGCACTATTAATGTGTTCCCCGCTATTTTTTTATTGGCAAATTACACACCCAGTGGTTCTTGAACCCATCTCACCCTCCATCTTGCTATTATAAAGGGAGGAAAGACCATTTGAGCTAGGGCTCATTGGCATGTTTCCTGCTCTTTTCAGCTCTAGTCCAATTATTACCATCTAAATCATGTTTCTATATTTAAAATATGGTACATATTGGTCCCAAAACTGAGAAAAGAAAAAAACCAATTCTGGGCAGCATATTTCTCATATTCACATACATGCAAAATGGGTAAGCTGAAACCATACATTTTCAGTCAAAGTGAAACTTTCCAGCCAAATTCTTTTGAAGGCCTTTATTTCAAATCATGCTATGTATGTGCAGAACACGAACACTGGACTAGATAAAGAACAAGTTACAACAAAATTTCTTAACAAGGAAAGCCATTAACACGGTACTAGGTATCAGTCATTGAAGGATGTTAGCAAATGTGGATGGCAACAGCAAAAGTAGCAACAGAGCCAGCAGTGCTGACAGAAGCAGCAGTGACATGGTGGCAGCATGGTACTGGCAAGAAGTAAAGATATCTCAATCAAGACTAAACCCTTGCAGCCTCCAGCCTACTGGTACAGCCCATACTTGGGCAGGCTTTGAATAGATATCTCAAGGTTGCCAAGGCTGGTAGAAACTTCAGGCTTTAGGTCAGACATTGGTATAACAAACAAAGCATTAAAGCCTAGACCACCTTTTTTTACTTTTATTTGTATGCCCCCACCCTAATCACCACTTCGTTTCAACCAACTTTTTTTCTTGCTGCAAGCATAGCCTTGCCCCTTAATTACCCCCCACCCCCCCCCCCACAAACAAAAAAAGGAAAAAAAAAACACACACACACTAAGACGCACTAAATCAACTGACATGGTTGAGATGCCAACTTGCCAATCCGACTCGGACTTCACTTGATCTACTATAATTTTAATTTTCTTTTGTACCTTTATTTTAAATACATAAAACATTTTTCTCTTAGAGCCCTTACATATATTCAACAATTACCTTCAGTTTGTCATAAAAAAAATGTATGTTTTTTATATCACTTACCATGCTAACTACAGGTTTTTATACAATTACCTTCAATTGTATCACAGGTTTTTATTAGACTACAATCATCACTTAACATGCTAACTACAGAATGATCCTACCAATGTAAGAATTATCTCCCAATAGTATTCCTGTTTCTATCCGCCAGGGTGCAGCATAGTGATGGGAGGCTTGGGATGAGCTGTAGACCCAAGCATCCTTGGTTCTAGCAGGTGGGATCATGTATCCATGCTTTATTCCCCAAGAGTGGGTCCAAACTCCAAAGGGCCCTACGGTGGTGAGGTTCCACGTAATTCAAATATATATATATATATATTGATAGTCTTCCGGTTTTGATAAGTAAACTACCAATAGTCTTCAATAACAAAATAGTTAGGACCTGTCAGATTTACTTGATATAATTTAATACTTTCCACTTGAGTCAGGGAAGTTTCATTTTCATTATTACTTCCCAGCCTTCTTGGACTAGAACTTCCCGATATGTATTGGAATTGTTTGGTGAAAATGCATTTTCCCATTTAAAGAAAATCCCAAGTTGACAACAATATGACCAAACATTACAGGGGGATAGAGGACATCAACCAGCAAATGATTGATACCAACCAATAGTTCACAATGCTTCCACCAAAGTTCACCACACGCATGAAAATGGGAGCAAAATGCATTGACCACTATTTTTAACAAGCAAATATCCAAATACATTATCAACAAACTCCCAAAATTTTTACGGTTCAAATGATAGCCTAGGATAGTGGCATCCTTTGTGATTCCCCGTGTCAAAGGTTCAAACCCCAACCCCCCAAACTATTTACCTATCAAGAAAAAGGATAAACTCCCACAATTTTTTTTCTGATATGTAAAACTTCCACAAATTAACTCTAACCCTAAGCAACTGAATCTATATTATTGTATAACTCAAGTATAATGTTGTGACTTCAACTTGTAAGTCCTCCAAGTTCCAAGTGCATTTAATGATATTCAGCAAAACCAGAGGTTAAATGCTTTACCCAGAGTTCTGTGTTCCATCTAATGGCACAGACCAACAATAAATTATATCAAGGATCTCCCTAATTATATTTGTACCTATCCAGCTACCAATAAACGCTACCTTATTCATATAATGGTTATTGCAACGTTATAAGAACAAAAAGTTACATAGATTGAAAGAAGTCAGAAGAAGGTGAGAACAAATAAGAAGTTCCTATGACTTATGCCCAATTATATTACTGAAAAAGAGAGAAAAAGATGTGAGGATTCCTAAATAACCAAGTTTGACAAAAAATTCAAATTTTACCAGTAGTTAACAACATAAGATTCTGCAACTATTGAGCTCACCTTCTCTGGATCCCCTATCACCAATAACTCCTGTGCTTCTTGGTCCACTAACAGCCTTGTTCAACTGAAGCATAGAAGAAACTAGGGTCATACATACCAAGACTCATCATATAACAATGCAGGGTAAAAGATAAACCAAATTATAAGAAGGCAATATTATCATCATTTTGAACATAATACAAAATTACCCTATAGACACAGACATCCCACCACTAAGTTTACATGTAAACCAAATGCTAAAAGAATAAAAATCAACTCATACTTTTTTCTTAAAACTAAGTTACATATAAACCAAATGCTAAAAGAAAACTAAGTTACATGTAAACCAAATCCTAAAAGAATATAAATCAACTCTACCTTTTTCTTAAAAGTAACCATTTCCGATGTATTCTTTGCAACATGTTACAGTCAGGATACAGTCTTAATATTACATACACCACTATGGTATACATAACATTCTAACCCATATATTCATTACCACAATGGAACTGGAGGTAATGGGGGAAAGCAACTGGTATGGGAGTTTTTATTGGTAACTTACACATGCACATGGTCTTTAACTCTCAAACCCATAACCTTACCCTCCACATAGCTTACATAGGGAGGAGGTGCCATTTAAACCAGAGCTCATTGGCGCAAGCGGTATGCAGTAGATCCTAAGCACCCCCGCCCCCCCTTTTTGTTAAAAATAACACGAGTGTCTTGAACTTAACCTCAACCTCTTCACACCCTCTTCCAAGCTCTTACATGAGAAGGAGGTGCTATTTGAGCTAGAGCTCACTGGAAAGGTGGAAGTTGACAAAGAATGGGGATTTGACATCTGCTCGTTTTATCATAAGTTGCGAGATTCTTCTTCCCTTGTCTTTCCTTGGAAAGGTATTTGGAAGGTTAAGGTACCCCAATGTGTTTCTTTCTTTGTTGAATGGTGCATTAGGTTTTGTCGTTGTGGCGAGACAATGGACCATTTGATGCTACATTGTGAGAAGGCTCATTGGTTGTGGAGCTTTGTCTTTAGAACTTTTGGGATTTCGTGGTTCTATCAAGATCGGTTTTAGACTTTTTGGTTGGTGGAATTGGCTGGTGAAGCACACGTCTAACATTTGGAACTTAGTTCCGCTGTGTATGATGTGGTGTATTTGGAGGGGGTATTAGGGCTGTCCACGGGTCGGTCTGGGTGGGGTTTGTGCCCAACCCGCAACCGACCCGATCAGATCGGGTGGAGAAGTTTCATACCCGCCACAGACCGCAAAAAGCCACCACTCGAGTCAGATTGGGCTCGGGTGGGTGGCGGTCGGCTTTGATTTCGATCGAAATACAAAGATCAAACACGTAAGTTTGATTCCTAAAGAAAAAAATCAACAGATCTACAACCCAAAGAGAAGATCTACAAACCCAAAGAACAAATCCACAAATCCAAAGAACAAAAACCCAAAGAACATCCACAAATCCAAAGAACAAAAACCCAAAGAACAGATCCACAAATCCATAGATAACCGAACCTAAGAGATGAAATAGAAAGATTGAATCTAAGAGATGGAGGTGAAGACGAGCTAGGACGTTGCGGACGAAGAGCAAAGGTCGACGACGAAGAGCTTAGATCAACGTCAAAGAGGCAGAGATCGACGATGGAGAGGCAAAGATCGACGATGAGCAGGATTGGCGAAGGGTAAACATCGGCAAAGAGCAAAGATCGTGAGACTGAGAGGAGAGACTGAGTAAGAACTAAGAGTGAGAGGATGATTTTGGAAAGTAGGTCAGGTGGCTCAGGTATTGGAAGAAGAGACCCACACCCAATCCGCCAGAATCGGTTTTGAAAAGTAAGGACCCACTGCCGACCGCCAGAGTAGTCGGATTGGGCGGCAAACGGTTGGGTCCAGTCGGTTTGGCTAGGTGGGTCGGATCTGCGGGTTGTCTAGACAGCCCTAGGGAGCATAATCAGTGGACTTTTGAGGACTTGGACAGATCCAATGACCAACTGCTTGCTTCATTTAGTGGTTCTGTTTTTGACTGGTCTAGGGCTTGGGGACTCACATCTAGCGATTCTCTCCTTTTGTTCCTTAGTTCTCTTCTTCTTTGTAATTAATTTCCTTCTTCATTCTTTTTCTTTTCTCATTTTTGTAACCTTTGATTTGCTTTGAGCCCTTTTTGCATAAAGCAGCTCTTTTTTTTTTTAGTTGAGTTGACATAAAGCAGCTTTTTGAATATATATCTTTCTTACTTATTAAAAAAGAAAAAAAAAAGTGGTCCAAGGACCCAAGGATATGTGTGTGTAAAAGACATGTTGGAGGATTAAGAAAACCAATAAAGAAAAATGTCCCGCTTAGCTATGGCAATTATTTGACAGGATAATCTACAAGTGAAGTCTTTTTTATTTTTCCGAGGAAAAATCCAAAAAAAAAAAAAAAAAAAGGTTCACAAGCATAACCATAACCATAACTACAGATCATGAAATGTAATCAGTTTTAGGAGTCTGCCTTAGACTTAAAAAATATATCATCCAATTCCTAATCTGCTTGCTCTCACCTAAAAGAGCTTCGCTAGAAATTAAATATCCAACCTACTAGTTGACTTATTAGCAAAAGAAGATAAGGGATTCTGTATCTCAAATTGCAAAAGGTGAGACAGACATCCTATATTCAGAGAAACCTGCAAAGGTTCCACGATACTAATCTCCAGGCAGAGGCAGTCTCTGACAGTTTCAAACTCAGCTTTTTCCAAATAGATACACAGTAATATAAATCTTTAAGCCACTTCATATCATAAGTTTATAAATATAAAAAGTTACACTCTTCAGCACCAGCATGACCATTATTAATATCCAGTAATCTCACCTTTGAGAAAGTACTAGCAAGATCATCAATATCAGACAGAGATCGTAAATCCTCACCCTGCAAATCAGGACAGATGAGTCAGTTCCCTTGAATTTTTGCACTTAAAACAATAGTTATTAAAAATTACATATCTAATTACTAGACCACTAATGCAAATGGTTCAAGGCCAAAAGAGTAAACCAAAAAAATCAATTTTTTGCAATACACGAGATTGTGCTTCTTTCAAGAACTGGTTAATCATATAAAGACGCATGTATAACTAAACACCTCATCAGAGAAAGATGAATATTAAAACTACTCTAAAATAGTTTCTACCTCAATCCAGTGCATGTTCACCAAAATGCATGTTAGAAGCTCAAATGTTGCTATTGTTATTCACATAAAACTAACATGTTTTTTGGTTGAGATGAAAGGAGAGGGAAAGAGGGAATAGGAAAAGGCATGGAAGTAAGGGTATTTCCCTAATTTAATCAGAATAAAATAGAAGGAAACAAAATGTTGGACCCCCTCTCTTCCAATATCCACCAAAACCATTTCCCAAATCTCCATAACCATTTCCCTAGCAATGCTTGATTAAAACACACAAGCCTCCTGACCCCTAAACCACCAACCTCAATAGGTGAACAAACCTTATTCCATGCCACCAAAGCCCCCCACAAGAAATTCCTCCGAATTCTTTCTAGTCTATCAGCCACAGAATTAAGTGATAAAAAGAGATTAGTAGTATGTTGGAAGACTTGACAAGGTACTCTTCAACAAAGTGAGTCTACCTCCCTTTCATAAGTGAAGTCTCTTCCACCTGGAGGGTTTCTGAATTTCCATTCCATCTTCTCCAAAATGGGATTCCAAATGGAAGTTGCCTTAAAGGAGCAATCTAAGATCTTCCTACCTCCAACAAAAGAATTTTGAGCCTTACAAATGAGTTTGTCTAATATCACCCTCAATCTAGTAGCCAACACCTTAGACAACAACTTATACACGCTTCCCACTAAGCTGATAGGCTGCCGGAAATCTTTGATGTTTAAAGGATTATGTTTCTTGGGGATTATGGCTAGGAAAGAGGCATTTAGAGACTTCTCAAAAACACAATGTCAGTGGAAATGCTCAAAAAAAGAGTCATAACATCCCCTTCCACCACCCTCCAACCTTTTTGAAAGAAAGCCATAGTGAACCCATCTAGATCAGGAGCTTTATCACCCTCCATCTCCCTCAACATCTGAATGACCTCATCTTTAGAAAACTCTCTCTCAGGCGTATGCCTCTCTTCTTCCTCATTAGACGTAAAATCCAACCCGTCTACAGTAAGGCACCAAGTTTCCGTCTCCTCATATAATTCTTGATAAAATTGGCTTGTATAATTCTTGATAAAATTGCTCCACCTGAATATGCACTTTCCGCTTCCTCATAAAACAAATTATCCAACTCAATGCCTCTAACATGATTAGCCCTTCTACGGGAGTTAGCTAATCTATGAAAGAAATGAGTATTGTTATCTCCCTCTTTCAACCACAATGCATGGGACTTTTGTCTCCAAGAAATCTACTCCAAAGATGCCAACCGATCAATTTCAATTTAAGCCGAGTTCTATGGGTTTTTTCCTTATGCGAGAGACCCTATGACTCTTCTCTAGCATCCAAACCCAATAACTCAGTCAATAAGCTCTTATTCCAAAAAGCCAAATCCCCAATTTCTTCTTTATTCCACTTCTTCAGATCTTCTTTAAGTGCCTTTAATTTTTTAGCAAGAATTAAACTTGGTGAGCCTGTGAAGTGATAACCATTCCACCACTGTTAAAATCTCCCCACAAAAGCCTCTGCTGTAAACCACATATTTTCCAATTTGAACACTAAACCACCCCCCCCCCCAACTAATACCATGGTTTTTAACAAACCAGATCAGCTGGTTCAACTGGGAACCAGACCCATTTTTCAGTTCTTTGACTAGTCTGGCTTTTAAAACCAGGACTAAAACCACCAACTACCACCAGAAGAGGACAAAATCTGAAACAACACGTGAAAGAACCCTCTGAATGACATCTATAAAATGATCTTCCCAATCGACTACTACCAAATTCCAATCAGTTCTGGACGTAGATGGTGGATCAGAATCCCTAAACCATGTATAGAATGCCCCTTCCAAAGGTAAGTCAACCAAATTATTATTCTCAATGAAATTTAAGAATGCACACATGGTTGAGCTATAAGAGTCACAGCCAAGTCGCTCACCCAAATATCTTATTATGTTAAAATCCCCAATCAAACACCAAGGCATGACCCACCTAGAGCACACCCTTTCAAGCTCCTCCCACAATGCGCCCCTGTGACTATCCTCATTAGGACCATACACTCCCATGCAAGCCCATTCAAAACCATCCACTACACCCTTCAATAACACTAACTGAAAATCGGCCTACAACAACATCAACCTTCTCAAAATCCCTTCTGTCCCAAACAAACAAAACACCCCCTCCTGTGTGATCAGCATCTAAAACAGCCCACGCAACAAAAAGGCTACACCATAAGCTCCTAAGTCCTAACAATAGCAAGATTCAAAGAATCCAGTTTAGTTTCTTGGAAGCAAACAATATCACACTTCCACTCTGTGTAAATTCTTTACAACAACCCTATAAAGGGGATTATTCAACCCCTTAACATTCCATGATAATAATCTCAAACTCGTGCATAATCACTAACTGAACCCAACACACTGGTAGAGCCTCTTCCCCTACTACCTCAAGTGTAATGCCCATCATAATTAACTACAGAGATCAGCCCTTTTAGCTCCCTAATCCCCTTTTTCCCCGAATTAACAGGTCGCCAAGGAATACCAGATTTTTCTAAATCAACCCATTCTTGCTCAAGCAGCCAAAAAAGAGCTAACTATTTTGCCTCCTGCTTCACAATTGGAAAACCCACAAATTTACAAAAACCTTTCATTTTCCAGGACACCCATTCCGAAGGCTCTAACTCAGCCTCCACAAGTTTCACCCTCTTCAACATCCTCTACCAATACAACCTCCATATTTTCCTTAGGATCCCACTGGTAAAAGGTGCACAATCCAAAGTCCCATACTCCTCCTCACAAGAGTGCTCAACATTATCACAGTCACTATGTTCCACTAGAAGAAACAGTAACTCAGAATCCTGTTGAATAGGCCCAAAGCGACGGTCACAATAGCAGTGGCAAAAAAATAATTCTTCAGGCTATACTTATCTGATCATTCATTGTAGACATGTTCAAGTCAAAATCCCCACTGGTTCTTATTTCCCATTCATTCATAGCATACATTTACCAATATTCCAAATAATGAAATTTGAAGCTAATACAGAAGAAATCATACAGTGATTCCCAAAATATTGAATGAAGTATAGCAAATTAATTTGAGAAAAATGCATATCATAGATTAATAAGCAAACTCTAATGCCAAGAGGCAAGCCTTCTATTGCACTAATCACCTCAATGAACATCTATTGCACTAATCACCTCAATGAACACAGATCTTTGAAGATTGACATGCATCTAGGCAAAACAGCCTCACATGAGCAGAGAGAGGCACTTAGGCTTAATCTGGTGCAGCACAAAGGCTTCATGGCTTCATCAGTGCCTCGCTCAGCATGGGCTCTTAAAAAATCTAGCCAGCTATAAATAACTATGGTCTTATTCAAATAATATTTGTATGAGCAAAACTTCTAAATTCTTTCACCCCACCAACAAAAAGAAGAGAGAACAAATCATCCTAAGAAAGTAATATTACATATAAAAAAAGCTAAGAATATAGTATTAAAAACACTTTGTTATAGAAAGTAGAGGACAAAACCTCCGGTAAACAGGATGCATCCACAAAGTTCACTAAAGAATTACAACATAGAGGAACACTATTTTAGATGTCAAACTCCCACACAATAAAATATCATAGATGGCCTTTGCAATGAAGAATTACGATTTTTTTATAGATAATAACTACCATTGACATGGAGAAAATACTATGTACACAAGGTGTACACTTGAATTACATAAAAGAGAGAATATATAACCTACAAGTAAATTTGCATCACTATTTTCCAAAGTGTGGGATTACTAGAAAAATGATCTCAAAAACAGGAATTTCAACTCAACAAATGAGACTTCCAACTCCAATAAAGGTGAGTGTTCCTTTTCTTCCATGTTGCCACATTAAGCCTATGGAATCCAAATTCCATTCAAAAGAATTTCCAGGTTTACCAAATCAATTCCTTCGTACAAGAAGCGACCCCACAACACCCTTAAGCATCACTCAATTGAAGGGGGAAAAAACGGATGTAAACTCTAAACCAAATAAATATCAAAACAAACTTACATTCCAAATGAACAGTTTCCAAGGTAACATTCAATCATCCAATACCATAAATAGAAGGTAACAAGAGAGAGAATATTCAAGGGGAGAGAGGTAAAGAAAAAAAAATTATTTCACCTCTTCTCGATCATACAGAAATTCCTCCTCCTCTATCCCAGCCACAGGCAACATATCCTCTTCTTCTTCTAACCCGCCTAACTCAACTTCCTCAACAACATCTTTGCCAAAAAATGCATACTGTGATGCATCAAATAATGTACCTCCTGCATCACAGACAAATTCAAGTAAAAGACACATCAATTCTCCAAACTCTCGTTCAAAAAAATAACCTCCAAATATAAGAAAGAAATTTACAAATGCAATTAATTATTCACAATGATAGAACAATACACAACCCACATATGCGTATACAGTAGGGAAATCAGAAATTCTTTTAACCAATTTTTTCAATACAAACATGTTCCAATTTTCCCAAAACATAACAAAAATGTTTTGCTAACAAACACAGAAAAACACAAAACTGTTAAAACCCAAAACCCGCTGTCACATTCACTTAACAACAAAAATAAAATTCAAGTTGACCATGAATTAACAGTTTATACAAACAACATATGGTGTAACACAAAACATAGCCAGAAACTCAAAAACCCACCAAACTGAACCTTAAACTGACATTTGACTTGAACTATATTTTAAGATCCTCATTTAAAACATACCCAAATAATTAAACAACCAAACAGACAATTAATCTAAGCCAAACCAGATCTAATAAAAACCCAAGATAACCAAAAAAAAAAAAAGACAGAACTTGAAACTGAATAACATGAAAGCAAAACCTGAAGGATTGTTGTCTCCATGTTGATTAAGATCTTGAGGGTTGGGGGGCTCTTCAATACCACCCCCAATACCAAACCCATCCATACCCACAAAATTTTCTTTCTTTCTTTCTTTCTTTCTTTTTTTTCTTTTGAACTATAAATCAAAACCCAGAAACTGAAAAACCCTGAGAACAACTAAATCTACAAATGAAAGGAATTAAAGTAAGAATTTTTCTAGGAATCTGAAAACGGTATAAATGGAAACCCTTCACAGTGAAAAAAAAAAATATGGGTTTTTTTTTGCTTAACGTTAACAAGGCAGAAGAGAAGATCTGTGAAGTGAAATTGAGTACTACAGTTATTTGAGAGAGAGAGAGAGAGAGAGAGAGGAACCCTAGAGAGATAACGATAGTGATATTATTGATAGGAGAATAAAGAATAGAAGTTGGACGGTGGAGAGGAGAGAGATTGAGAGAGAGAGAAAGAGGGAGATGAAATATTGTTGCCAAAAAATAAAAAAGGGTGCAGTTGTTGTTGTTAATGTTGTTGTTTCTTGTTGTGAGTAGTGATAGGGTTTACAAACTTTTTTTTTTTCTATTTAGGATTGTTGATTGAGAAATGCTACGTCACAATATTTTTCACGATAAATTTTAAGTAACGAGTTATTATTAGTAGATAAAAAAATAATTTCAGTTATGAGTTCAAATTAGAACCAGTAATAATTTATTACTTAAGATTTATTGGAAAAATTGTTATGAACTTAGTAAGGATCTAGATAAGTCCCATGCAATACCCTACAAATCTACCATGTTTTGCATATGATTCAAGGCTTTTTGAATGATCGAGATGAAAAGTTAAAAACTTAATTTTAAATCTCAACCATTAGAAAATTAAAGAGTTACTCTTTTTATTTCATTGGATAGAAGTTTTCATCATCCCATGCATACCTAGCCTAGGGTATTGCATACGATCTAGAGATAAGTTTATCATTTTCCTCACTCTTATTGCACACTAATTATAATCATAATAAAAGTCTTGTGTTCAAAATTCTTACCCATCATTTTGGGCAACCTCAATAGATTTTTCCTAGTAATTACTTTGTGTATGCCGGCATTCAATTACTTTGTGTATGTGGGCATTCAAGATTACACGTAGGTGGCAAAATAGTAGTGTTTAAAAATAATTGTGTCCTGGCGTCCTGCACTTCTTCGGGTGTTGGTCGCTTTTTTGTGCAACAAGTTTAAAAGGAACAAAAAAGAAGTTGAAAAGAAGAGGAGAGGACTCTCCTTCTTCTTCTTTTTTTCTTTTTTGTTTTAAATTTTTTGGCTTGTATATTTGTTTATTTGGTTGGCTTTTTTAGTTTCTCATTTTTCTTTTTCTTTTTCTCATCCTTTGGGTTCTTTTACTGCCTTTTTCTCTTTTTTTTTTAAAAATGGGTTCTTTTTTTTAATTTTTTATTGAAGGGTTGTATTTAGTAATTTGGTTTTGTCAAAAGGAGACGTGTCAAAGAAAAAGAGACCACAATGGGATTAGAAGGGTATCTTAGGAGGATGATGTAAGGTTTTTCTTCATCAAATGGTTTTCTTTCATGGGATTGGAGGAGGAAAAGAAGGTATATGCTTTTGGGATTTTTAGTATTCTTCATTTTAATTTTTTTTAGTCAATTTTAATCTTTAGAAAGAAAAGCTTAAGAAATTTTTTTTCATACGGTCATAAAGATTAGACCTTGGTAACATGTCTAACTACTAATTTTTTCAGGGTTCGGGTTGACTTACTTGAGTATGTGTGTCAGTGTGAGGCATAGTAAGGGCGTTTTCAAGTCAACTTGTAATTGATTTTCAAGTTGACCAAGATTTTTAGTTAGGCCAAACATTAAAAATTGGGAATATATTATACATTGAAACGAGCTTGAACCCAATAGCCTGCATGTTACACCACACGGGGTGTGGCTTAATGACAGGAGTCCTCGTTCTGCACTCAGAGAGGAGCGATTCAAGCGATAATTAGGCACGTGTCGTACATGTGATATTACCCATTATTGTCACGTGGTGTGAAGTCGATGAGCCCACACTGGAGACTCCCTTTTTCTCATTCAGCGAAAAAAAAAAAAAAAAAAAAATAGCTTGCATGTTACCCCAAAAAAAAAAAAAAATGGTATGATTTGAACCAAAGTTAGATCAAACCGGAATATAACCCAACTTGACTCACTCATCATGGCTTTAATATAAAGTTTTTGAGTAATTATTTTATACTTCCCTTCCTGGAAGGGAAATGACACTCTATCCTAAATTTGAAGGGAAAAAACACTTTCTCTCTTGAGAAACAATTGACCAAATTTTGTTAAATTAATATTAAAAATGTTCCAAATTTTTATTATTATTATTAAATAAAATTTGAGTTTAGAAACCATGGTTGCGCCAAGTGGCTACTCTCACTAATTAGTAAATTAATTTTGTATTATTTATTAGGATATATTTCCTCAAACTAAATGATAAATTTAACAATTGTTTAATTTAGGTAAAACAGTATCATTCAAATTTCAACAAATTTAAATTCTATTCAAACTAAAATTTTATTATAAAAAATTTCTAAACTTAGATCTCACACAACAGCTCACGTTTTTTTTCTCAAAAAGAAAATCCATGTTTTGACTAAAGATAAAACTTTATCATCTAAGTTTTACAAATTTAAAATCTACTCCAACTAAAAGTTGGACTTAGAAGCCGTAGTTGCGACCAGTAGCTACTCTCACTAATTAGTAAATTAATTTTATATTATTTATTATGATATATTTCCTCAAATTAAAGAATAAATTTAACAATTGTTTAATTTAGGTAAAATTGTATCATCTAACTTTCAACAAATTTTAATTCTATTTAAACTAAAATTCTATTATAAAAAATTTCTAGACGTAGATCTCACGCAACAACTGACGTTTTCTTTCTCAAGAAGAAAATCCACGTTTTGACTAAGGATAAAACTTTATCATCTAAGTTTAACAAATTTAAATTCTACCCCAACTAAAAGTCTATTATCAACATTTTAAGAATAATTAATTAGTAAATTAAATTTATATTATTTGATAGGATATATTTCCTCAAATTAAAGGATAATATTTAATAACAGTTTAATTTAGATAAAACTTTATCATATAAATTTCAAAAAATTAAAATTATATTCAAACTAAAAGTCTATTATTAAAATTTTCTAAACTTAAATCCCACACAACTCACATTTTTGTTTTGTTTTTTTTTTTTTTTCTCAAGTTGCATCTTATTAAATTAATATTTTATTAGGATATTAAGCTACAGGGCTCTTGACTAAAAGATTTTATTCAAACTTTATAAAAATTTTCTAAACTTAAAAAATCTCACGCAACTCATGTTTTTGTTTTTGTTTTTTGTTTTTTTCTCAAGTTGCATCTTATTATATTAATATTTTATTAAGATATTAAGTTACAAGGCTTAACTAAGTGGTTCTATTCAAACTAAAAGTCTATTACCAAAATTTTCTAAACTTAAATCGCATACAACTCACGTTTTTGTTTTTTTCCTCAAGTTTTATCTTATTAAATTAATATTTTAGTAGGATATTAAGCTACAAGGCTCTTGACTAAGGAATTCTATTCAAACTAAAAATCTAGTATCAAATTTTTCTAAACTTAAATCCCACATAATCCACATTTTTGTTTTTATTTTTTTTCCTCAATTTGCATCTTATTAAATTAATTTTTTATTACAATATATATATATATATATATATATATATATATATTCAACCATGATTTTTCAATACCATCTCTCTTAACCAATATGCTAGAGGAATTTTACTATAAATAGCAAAACAGTGGACAACCATTTAAGTTCTTGGTTCTCTTAAGTAAGATTTTAATTTTTTTTTATTCTCAATTTTTGAACTCTTTTGTGTATGTTTTGATTTTGGGTTTGGGTTATTGTATTTAATTTATGAGTGTGTTGATTTTTTTAATTAGACTATCACTAGGAAAAAATCGGTATTGAGAACTATTTTATTTATTATTGTTTGTGCTAGTTAGAGCATAGATTAAACATAACCTAAATAGGAATGATCAAACTCATACCACATTTCATATTAAGAATTAACACAAATTACAAAGATAATTTTAAAAATAAAAATAGATAAACACTAACAAAGTCTAAACTCTAAAAAATTAGAACTTAAAGTAACTTTTTATTAAAATTATTTACCTGTAGGGACACGATTGTTCACGATCCAAGAATAACATTGGGCTCGTATGTAAAGGGTCCGAACAATATAATTTGTAGAGTGTGGGCTTGAAAGGCTTGACCTTAGTCACTGGACAGCGGTCTAATCGTGGTTTTTATGGAAGCTCATACAAAGGTGGGCCTGGCGTGAATGACAAAACCTTTCTTCAGTGCGACCTATGGGGTTTTTGTCCTCGGACCCCGTCCGAGGAGCTTAGTGTTCTTCTCATTCTCCATTTTTTAGGGCTTCTCCCTCTGGGGGATCCCCTTCCCCTTTGGTTCTTCTTCCCTTTTATACTAGTAGTTACTTCCCTTTCAATGTCCACGTGTAAGTTTTACTTTCTGAGATGGAGACTTGTCCTATCAGCCCATACCTAAAATGGTTGGGAGTAGACGTAAAAGTTGAATAGCATGGTGAAGAGCATGGGCCTGTCAGACGCAGAGTTCTTTATTACAGTATTGGCAGCTTTTTTCACTTGTCCTGTCCCTGCATTAAACTCGTCCTTTTTCTTTAGGTGTCTTGTGAGATGCTGAGCGTGAGATTGTCCTCGGCCACATCCTTGGGCCTTTTTGGGGCTTTCATTACGCGTCCTCGACAATAGGTCTCCTCGGCCTGGGTCTTGGGCCCTTAATGTAAAGTGGGTCGGGACCACAAATTCCTCGGCCCCACAATAACCCCTCAAAATCCTACTGCTCGACCTCGTGGTTGGGGAAGAGGGTTTTGGTGATGTTAGGCCCAAACCATGGCTTGCCCAGCTCTGCACTTCATTAATGTCGGGGTTTCTCCATTTGCATGGGAGGCGCGCCGGATTATGAGACATCCCCCTAGATTTACTCACGCGGCGTCCTCGACGTTTCAGTGTTCGAGGCGCGCCATTAATATGTCCCCTTCACGAGGCTATCCGAACTTTATGGTTGCAGACGGCGCTGGGAGTTGAGCAAAAACCGTCTCGTCTGTAGCATTTCTTGGGAACCTGCGTAGATTAAATGTCTCCAACTTGCCTTCTATATAAGAAGCAGGACAGGAGGTTACTCCCTTCACGTACAAAATCCTTTGGCCCCTTCAAATTCTCAACCCTTTAGCTGTGCTCCTAGTCTTCGTCTCCAGTGCAATCAAGCCTTAGAGTAATATGTTTGAGGCACGAGTGGGGGTGAAGGAACCACACCCGCTCCAGAGGCACTGGGTCTCTCCAAGTCTCAGGATGGCGCGGTCAGGGCAGGGGAGACAGAGACTCAAGACAATTCTCCATTTTCACAAGGTGGGAGCGATTCCCCCGCCTCTTTCAGTCAAAATCCGAAGCAGGTACTGGTCGCGTCAGATTTTTGGCGCGACAGCAGTGGGATTTCCCGTCATCAGCACTAGCCGCTCTATCGCGAGCGCTGCTAATATGAAGGCTCATCAACTTCCTGCGTGGCCACCTACAAATACCCTGCTCCCTGCACCTTTTCTTCAAAGGTGTTAATCCCATGTCAAGTTCTTTTGCTGCCTGAGTTATGGGCGTGTAAAAGTATTGAGAAATGGTTTCCTTAGACAATATTTTCGAATTGCTGCATCTCTCTTCTTTGCACCTCTTCTTCTGCTTCTTCCTTTCTCCTTTGTATCTTTTCTTTTTGTTTATGTGGTTAGTCTTTAGTATAGGCTTATTTGAGCTCCTTCATTGTACGTTGTACGTTGTACCATTTCTTTATTTTAATAAAAGATAATTCTGTTTCCTTCTAAATATTTTTCTTTTTTGCAGTAATTACTTCGTGAATGGATGTATTCCATGCATATTTTTCTTTAATAATGCTTAGGGCAGGAAACCTTGTAACAAAAAGCTATTAATCTGAACTTATTGAGACTATCAAACATAATAATACCAACCAATAGGGGATTAAACTTATGAGACTAACCGAGACAACGGCTGAGTGCTCTATAATGCGCGTGAGGTAGTCATCCGAGAATAAGAAACCCAAAATAAACCATCCGAGAGCGTTGCCGAGTAGTGGGGAACTTTGGCCGTATTTTGATAACACCTGGTCTCTGATCCAAGGACTGAGGTACGGTTGTACCGGGCCCCAACACATTCGCATTAGCTCACTTGGTATTGAGGATCCGAGGATAGACCGGGACTTCCATTCGGTCTAGGGATTAACCCAATTATCAATGGGTAATCCCTTCTTGGGACAAAGCTCGTAGGCCATACAAGGTCCGGGTGGTGTCCAAAACTCAGTGTTTTCCTTCAAAGTAGTTGGTTTCCCCATAGGCTTAAGTCCGAGGACCATACAAGGCCTTGGTTCTGTCCAAAACTCGTAGTTTTTCTTCTAAGTAGTTGGTTTCCCCATAGACTTGAGTCCGAGGACCATGCAAGGCCTTGGTTCTGTCCAAAACTCGTAGTTTTTCTTCTAAGTAGTTGGTTTCCCCATAGGCTTGAGTCCGAGGATCATACAAGGCCTTGGTTCTGTCCAAAACTCGTAGTTTTTCTTTTAAGCAGTTGGTTTTCCCATAGGCTTGAGTCCGAGGACCATACAAGGCCTTGGTTCTGTCCAAAACTCGTTGTTTTTCTTTTAAGTAGTTGGTTTCCCCATAGGCTTGAGTCCGAGGACCATACAAGGCCTTGGTTCTGTCCAAAACTTGTAGTTTTTCTTCTAAGTAGTTGATTTGAGTCCGAGGACCATACAAGGCCTTGGTTCTGTCCAAAACTCGTTGTTTTTCTTTTAAGTAGTTGGTTTCCCCATAGGCTTGAGTCCGAGGACCATACAAGGCTCCAAAACTTGTAGTTTTTCTTCTAAGTAGTTGGTTTCCCCATAGGCTTGAGTCCGAGGACCATACAAGGCCTTGGTTCTGTCCAAAACTCGTTGTTTTTCTTTTAAGTAGTTGGTTTCCCCATAGGCTTGAGTCCGAGGACCATACAAGGCCTTGGTTCTGTCCAAAACTTGTAGTTTTTCTTCTAAGTAGTTGATTTGAGTCCGAGGACCATACAAGGCCTTGGTTCTGTCCAAAACTCGTTGTTTTTCTTTTAAGTAGTTGGTTTCCCCATAGGCTTGAGTCCGAGGACCATACAAGGCTCCAAAACTTGTAGTTTTTCTTCTAAGTAGTTGGTTTCCCCATAGGCTTGAGTCCGAGGACCATACAAGGCCTTGGTTCTGTCCAAAACTCGTTGTTTTTCTTTTAAGTAGTTGGTTTCCCCATAGGTTTGAGTTCGAGGACCATACAAGGCCTTGTTCTGTCCAAATAAGTATTCCCCATAGATTTGAGTCCGAAGACCATACAAGGCCTTGGTTCTGTCCAAAACTTGTTGTTTTTCTTTTAAGTAGTTGGTTTTCCCATAGGCTTGAGTCCGAGGACCATACAAGACCTTGGTTCTGTCCAAAACTCGTTGTTTTTCTTTTAAGTAGTTGGTTTCCCCATATGCTTGAGTCCGAGGACCATACAAGGCCTTGGTTCTGTCCAAAACTTGTAGTTTTTCTTCTAAGTACTTGGTTTCCCCATAGGCTTGAGTCCGAGGACCATACAAGGCCTTGGTTCTATCCAAAACTTGTAGTTTTTCTTTTAAGCAGTTGGTTTCCCCATAGGCTTGAGTCCGAGGACCATACAAGGCCTTGGTTCTGTCCAAAACTCGTAATTTTTCTTTTAAGTAGTTGGTTTTCCCATAGGCTTAAGTCCGAGGACCATACAAGGCCTTGGTTCTGTCCAAAACTCGTAATTTTTCTTTTAAGTAGTTGGTTTCCCCATAGGCTTGAGTCCGAGGACCATACAAGGCCTTGTTTCTATCCAAAACTCGTAGTTTTTCTTTTAAGTAGTTGGTTTCCCCATAGGCTTGAGTCCGAGGACCATACAAGGCCTTGGTTATGTCCAAAACTCGTAGTTTTTCTTTTATTTTGAAGATTAGCCCCTCGACCAAGGTGGGGGCCGTTAGCTTGATGTTGGAAGCCCCTAGAGCTGCCCGTGCCATCGACACTGTGAGGCGTAGCCCCTAGCGGAAATTTATGTCGGGACAACAACAGCGTGTTGCTGGAAATGGAGGAGCTTTCGCAGACCCTTGTTTGACAGAGGCTTGACTCCGCCACCACCTGTGCCAACGCGCAAGCCTTCCTACAGACGGCGCCAATTGTAGGGATACGATTGTTCACGATCCAAGAATAATATTGGGCTCGTATGTAAAGGGCCCGAACAATATAATTTATAGAGTGTGGGCTGGAAAGGCTTGACCTTGGTCACTGGACAGCGGTCTAATCATGGTTTTTATGGAAGCTCATACAAAGGTGGGCCTGGCGTGAATGACAAAACCTTTCTTCAGTGCGACCTATGGGGTTTTTGTCCTCGGACCCCGTCCGAGGAGCTTAGTGTTCTTCTCATTCTCCATTTTTTAGGGCTTCTCCCTCTGGGGGATCTCCTTCCCCCTTAGTTCTTCTTCCCTTTTATACTAGTAGTTACTTCCCTTTCAATGTCCATGTGTAAGTTTTATTTTATGGGATGGAGACTTGTCCTATCAGCCTATACCTAAAGTGGTTGGGAATAGACGTAAAAGTTGAATAGCATGGTGAAGAGCATGGGCTTGTCAGACGCAGAATTCTTTATTACAGTATTGGCAGCTTTTTTCACTTGTCCTGTCCCTGCATTAAACTCGTCCTTTTTCTTTAGATGTCTTGTGAGATGCTGAGCGTGAGATCGTCCTCGGCCACATCCTTAGGCCTTTTTGGGGCTTTCATTACGCGTTCTCGGCAATAGGTCTCCTCAGCCTGGGTCTTGGGCCCTTAATGTAAAGTGGGTCGGGACCACAAATTCCTCGGCCCCACATTACCTATTTTATAATTTATAATTACTATTTATTTAATAATTTAGTTTTAATTAATTTTTAAAAAATTTAACTTACATATAAATCTTCATTAAGTCGTGCATCGCACAAGAATAATACTAGTTTTAGATGAAAATACAAATAATATTACTTGTCAACATGACAACTCATGAAAATTCTTTAAAAATTACTTTTAAGTAACATGACTAGGACTATTATGAAGCTCAGTTTTTTGTTAAATCATAATTTAAAAGTATGATAGATTAATAAAATTAATTAAAATAAATAACACAATTGCGTTTCTTTTTAAAAAAAAATTCAAAATTTAGAAATAGCATTCACATATATTGAAACTTTGGCAATAGGGTGATATCTTAGTAGAATTTCCTTCTTCTTTTCTTTTTTCTTTTTTTTTTTTGGGCCAATCAAGATATTCAGGAAGCACTCGGTTATTCTCATGGGTATTTGTAGTCCTCATATACCGTACATTGTGAGAAATATTTTAGATGACCCTAATATGCTTGCTAGAAATTTTAAACCCTCACATATACCTCGTAAGGTCTTAGAAACCATATAAATCCATTGGGATTAAAATATAATTAACTTAGTGATAGTGTTCGTGGAAAGGAGAGATGTTTGGCATCTTCCCCGACAAGGGTGGGAATAGCCATCAAGCTTACCTGTTACCTACATATCCGGATAATTACATTGGTGATAGAACTTTGTCTCTGCTGTATAATTCATGCCTATGAGATATCCACCACAACAGGTTCATATATATTATAGACTGTTCTATAAAAATATAATAAATAAAAAATGCTTCAAATTGGTTTATCCTCATGCTTGTGGCCTCAATGAACATTGAAGTGGATTGTCCTTGTGTGTTTGGTCTTGATGAAAGTTAAAATGGGTTACCCTTGTGCATGGGTGAAATTCTTGTGCTAGCTCTATAGAGCAAGTCTCTTATTGATATGTGGGACTTACAGGTGTAGAATCAACATCCTTAGGAGAGACCTGTTCCATGGCAAGGAGACATGAGATACTTCAACGTGTATACAATCTCAATCTTAGGGCCGACTCAACAACTTTGGGGGCCTTAGACGAAAATTTTAAGTGGGACCTTTTTTATATTTAAATATTAATCAAATAATATATATTGAATTTTTTTATTTAAAATCTATTTTTCTTGCTTTTTGAGATGCAAAATTGCTAATTACGTTTTTGTATTTAAGTTCTTCTAACATTTCTTTTTCAATTGATAATATAGCTAATCCATTTAATCTTTCTTGTGACATAGTAGACCTTAAATAAGATTTTATTAATTTTAATTTTGAATTTTTGAACAATTTATAATTAAAAATGATAATTTAACTAAAAATAAAATTTAAAGTATAGAAAAATAGAACCTAGTTATTGAAATTTTTCTAAAGTCATGGTCACTTTAAAGTATAAACCTACACAAATAAAAATTAATTTATTACGTGATTCAATAAATTAGTGTCACTATAATACAAATGAGTTGATATGATACACATCAAATTATTGATTGGTATGATCATTTATAATAATTGATAAAGTAAAAAAACGTGTTGTCCTATGACAGTGGGCTGTGCAGCTTATGCAACCTGTGCAGTGTGCAGTGTGTAGTGTGCAACTGTGCAGCCTGTGCTCGCACTACGTAGTTGCACACTGCATAGGCTGCAATGGGGCCTTTTTAATGCATTTTATTGACCAATAAAAGTACTTAAAATTTTTTTAATTAAAATATATAGATAAATATATTATATATATAATTTTTTTTTTACAAGTGGGGGCCTTCTTTTATTTGGGAGTCTTAGGCGATTGCATCAATTGCATCACCTATTGAACTAGTCCTGCTCAATCTCAATAAAAGTCCACACTCATTGAACCGAAGTTGTGGGAGTGGCTAGCCTCTGGACTAGTTATGGTCTTGGAACAAGTATTAGCATTGCATTATTTTATTCATTTTACATAAAAAATTATTTGCTAAGTTACAAATCACATCTAGGCAAATATGAAAAAGTCTCTGGACAAAAGATCAACTCAAATAAGACTAACCTTTTTTCAATAAGATTGTGTATGATATCACAAAAGAGCTATTAAAAAATCTTCTTGGAGTTTTGGAGATTAAAGAGTACAAAAAATATTTGGATTGCCTGCAATGGTAGGGAGGAGAAAAATGGTGAGTCTAAATTATATAAAGGATAGGGTTTGGGGGAAATTGCAAGGATGGAAGGAAAAGCTCTTTTTCACAATTCGAAAATGAAGTTTTGTTGAAGGCCATGGTTCAAGCTATTTCTACTTTTGCTATGAGTTGCTTCAAATTGCCTATAGGTCTATTTCAAGATATTGAGATGCTTATTTGAAAATTTTGGTAAGATCAAAGGGGTGAAAGAACGAAAATTCATTGGAAGAAATGGAAAGTCTTATGCCAACCAAAATTGGAAGGGGGATTAGGCTTTAAAGACTTATGCAAGTCCAATGAAGCAATGCTGGCCAAGCAAGTCTAGCATCTAATTCACGACACAGATTCCTTATTTTATAAAGTATTCCAGGCAAAATACTTTCCAAATATTTTCATTTTTGAAGCAAAGTCTGCCTCAAGTTCGTTTGCATGGAAAAATATTTTGCACTCTAGAAAAATTATTGCAAAAGAGGCTCGTTTGAGAATTGGAGATGGTAAGTCCATTGGTATTTTTCTTGATTATTGGCTTTTAAATTCTGCAGAAGGTAGAGTGGTTTCTCCCCCAAATTTACTGTCACCCGAAGCCAATGTTGACACTCTCATTGATTCTCTCATGGGTTGGTGGAATTCTCATCTCATTGATCTATGTTTTTATCCCCCCGAAGCTCAACATATCAAATCTTTGCCCCTACGTTCCACTCCACAACCTGACATCCTCATCTGGCCGAAGGAAAATTCTGGAAATTACACAGTGAAATCCGGATACAGGTCACTCATGGAGTCCTTTACTCTTGAATCAGACAAACCAGTAATTTCTGCTGCTCAGAAGAAATTTTGGAAGCAAATTTGGAAACTAAAAACTCCAGGTAAGATAAAGCACTTCCTGTGGAAATCATATACCAACTCTCTGCCCATTAGAGAGAATCTGGTGAGGAGGACCATCCTTCATGATCCCATTTGTCAGTTATGTTCCAATGAACTCGAATCGGTATTACATGCTTTGTGGAGTTGTGAGAAAGTGCAGCATGTATGGAATACAGATTTTGGTTGGGTAGACAGAGCAAAAGCTGCTTCGGGCCCTTTCTTAGATTTGGTTCAACTGGTTCAGGAAAAACCTTAGGCAGTCCCCCTCTTCGCAGTGACAGCTTGGTCTCTATGGTACCATAGAAACAAGATTGCAAGCTTTGCAAAGGAGTATCTTCGGGGCTTTAAGCCAGTAAATCCCACAATGGCAGATGAGTTATGCATAAAAAATGGTGTCCCCCTCCCTCAAATTCTATCAAGACAAACTTTGACGGCGCTATGTTTGATGAATCAAATGAAGTTGGTCTTAAGAGTAATTATTCATAACTCTGCAGGTGAAGTCATGGCTACCTTGTCAGAAAATATAAAAAGGCCGCCATCAGTTGTGACATTGGAGTTACTGGTAGCTAGGAAAGCTGCAATTTTTGTCCACGAATCAGGATTCCATCAGCCTTCTTTTGAAGGAGATTCTGAGATTGCGATTAACTCTTTACAAAGTAAAGCGATATGTCTTATGTAAGCTTATTACAAAGCTTTTCCTTCTCTCATGTTGTTAGGGAAGGAGGGTCATCAAATAGCTCATGACCCATAGTCCGACCAGAAACCCAACGGCCCATGAGGCTAATGGGCGGCCCAGCCCGTTGTTATTGAGACCCATGGGTAGCCCACTAGTTGAGTGGGTCAGGCCGTGGGCTAGTTTTTATGCCCATGGGTACCCGGTGGGCTAGCCCAGTAGCCCAGCTGATTAGCCCAGCCTGTTGCCCAGCCCAATAACTCATAATTCATAACAAAAATATATAGGAGGTGTATGAATGATTGATCTTGAGATATTATAGAGGAATTCCTTAAGAGAACTCCCTCAACCACTAAGATACTTAAAGTAATTGTGTTAAATTTAGTTTACTAAATATATATTTTTTTAGTAGTCTAGCAAATTTGAATTAACCATTTGACATTTTTTTTTATTAAAGATAAAAATAAAAAACTATTCAAAGCCTTAATAAAAATTTTAAATAGGTTTCTGTCAACAAAATAAAAAATTATATAGATTTGACTAAAAAAAAAATTGTAATTAAGTATTAAATTCTTTGATTCTTTCCTTTATAAAAATAGATTGATTATTCCCTTATAAAAATTGATTTTTTCCTTATAAAAATAATAAAATAATAAGCTAACACAAGCCCATGGCTAACCCATTTGGTCCAACCCGATAGCCCAGCTCGCTAAAAACAAAATGGACATTGCCCATGGATAAGGTCATAGGTTGGAGTTTTCTCTTTTATCCCAGCTCGACCCAGCCCGTTAACTAGTTGATAACCCATTATGCCCAGCCCATTGTGCCCATGGGCTAAGTAAAAATGGGCCGGCCCGACCCGACCCGGCCCATTGACGACCCTAACGCCTTAGCCCAGAAAGCAAGGCTTCTGTTTCACCCAATTTAATTTCTAATGCGTCCGCTGATTTACCAATTATTTGAATAATATGGAAGCAATTATTTTTTTCTCAAAAAAAAAAAATCCTTTATATTGGCCCAAAATTAAATTTTGCCTTGTAAGTTTCAATTTAATCATTTTAGTCATCCAACTTTATTGTTATTCAATGTAATCCACTTGTTCAAATCTATCAAATTGTATTGTTAGCATGCTAAAATGATGTCATTTAACTATTTTGTGAGCTTCTTAGATAATAAAAAAAATTAAATAAACAAATATAAAATTATTTTTTAGGGATAATTTAGAGCTTTTAGCCGTTTGGAACTATTTATTGATTATGTTATTCCACAACCAAAACTTTTATTTATTAATTAAGTACATTATTCGACAGTATCACTATTACTATTCTCTTAAAATAATTAAAATTTTGGCATTATCCACTTGAAATTATCTAATGTTCAAACTAATGCAATTTAATCTTTCAATTAAATTGTAATTAATTGTTTAAACTTCTTATACAATCATAATAAAATCTTACAACATGTTCACAACTAATCAAGTTGTTAACCCACCCTAGCTAAATAAAATAAATAATAATGTTGTTTTGATTTGTAGTGAGTTCCAATATGATCTTTATTATTTTAGTTTTAACTAAAGTGGGTTGACAACTAATGTTATGAAAATGTTGGAAGATTTTGAGTCTATGATAATTATGTTGTTTTTTTATTTTTTTAAAAAACCTATGATCTAAGCATTGTTTTGCACACACAAAAATCACAAATTAATCATTGATTGCACAATCACAACTTGTGATGTAAATTTTGAGGTCAAGGTCATTTATGAAATTTTAACCTATATAAAATTATCATTTTATCCTTAGTGCTAAAAGGTTTCTATTTTTAATTTTTATTAGTCGCTAACCCGTGCGATGCACGGAAAATTTATAATGCTAAAAGGTTAGCACATCAAATGCTTTTATGTCAATTTTGCAAGAAAAATAATTTGAGTGCTAATTCAAAAAAATTTATTATCTCACAAAGACATATACCTAATTCTTAATTTGGGTAGGCCAACCAAGGTTGAAAGTAAAATATATATACATAGTGTGATTGTCATGTAAATATAATTGATATAAAATATAGTTATTACTCCAATGTCACCAATCACAACAATACAAAGAAAAGTATATAGCTTGCAAATTCAAGAATACTATATTTTCCTATAGAAACTGGTAATAGAAATAGAAATAGCTATCATCTGAAGCTTAGATAACACATTACCAATGTAAATCCCTACAATATGTTATATATGTAAAGCTTTTATATATATATATATATATATATATTTTATCAAACTATTTACAATTACATACTAAACTTAGGCAAGAAAAAGAAAAAGTAAAGAGAAGTTCATAAGCAAAATAAAAATCACCAAGAAATTATTAGCTTGTGAATCCCCACTCCTGATCACTTTCTCTCTAAAGGCTAAAGTCTAAACCTCTCACACTAAATATCGAATCTATGTTTTGTTATGAATCGAAGTAGTTTATAATATATTCTTTATAGAAAGCTTCAAGTATCTTCCCAACCAAATTGAAAGCATAAAAGTTAAATAAGGAATAGGAAGGGAACCTGAGTCTCACGATTCTTTGCTGCCACAATAGCCAAAGAGCTCGCTCAAACAGTGACTTTTATATGAGTGGTGTTTCCCTCTGTTAATCTTTTAGTGTGTCATGTTTTGTGGAGGAAGAACGTTGTATATAGGAAAACTAATTAGGCTAAACATCATTAGAGAGTGTTAAGCCGCTAAGATAATTGCTAGGGTTTTGAGATAGGAAGAGAAAAGTCCTAAATGTGTGTCTCTCTTAACTCCAATTATTAGCCTAGGCCTCACCAGTTATATTATTACTAAGGTTTATTGAACAAAAATAATTTTATATAAATAAAATAATAATTTTATTTATTGTGCTGACGTGGAAAATTGTGAGAGTTTCAGAGGTTTCGGTTTTATATATATAGATTATGAAGGATTGTGATAGTTACAAAATGAATATTTACACATCAGCTATCACAAAAATATGCCATTTTAACATATATAAAAGCTAATTTATTATTTTAGCACACCTTTTACAGTTCACCTTGCATCATATCTTATATTCTTCAATTCAATACATTAAAATAATATATTCAACGCATTAAAATAATAGTAACTCAATCTTAGCTCAATACAAAACACAACCCAGTGGTAGTGGCCACCAACCAACAACCACCACATTCTCCACAAACCAAAACGCAAAAAAGTCAACAACCACCACTGACAAATAGACCCACCACCTGAAGAACCTAGCAACCACCACCCACAACCTAGCCACCATGATCCACAACCAAGGTTGTCAAAATCGGGATCCTACGTAGGATTGTTAAAGGTAGGTGGGATCGTAGATCGTAGGATTGGATCGTGAATCCTAAGATCCTATATATTTTCATATTTAAAGCAAAAAATGCATTTATAATGATTTTGTATGTTGAATAATCACGTAAATTATAAATTCATCCAAAAAAAAAAAAAAAAAAAAAAAAAAAACTAAGATTTGCATCATATGATGTAATTTTCATGCCATACATCGCTAAGTCTATACTAACGAAACAAATATATTTAAGTTTTGATCCAATGTTTCTAAAAAGTTTAATAAATGTTTAATTAGCAACCAAATACCAAAATATTTATCAAAACATATGGAAAATATTTTCAAAGTTCTAAGTTCCAAATTCGAAATCCAAAATAAGTTAGGAAATGGAAACTAGCTAACTACAATATGAAATTCAAAAGCAAGATGAATATTAAGGTGAAGTAAACATTTAATTATTCCCATTCTAAGATTCTTATAACCACCGTCCTAAATTCCTAATCATCATCATCCATTTTATCATCTATGTAGACATTATATATTTGTATGCTAGAACTGCAAAAGACATCAAGATACAATTTCACACTCAACTATTCAAGTTATACCACTCAACAACAATTAAAGAGCAAGCTCAAAAAAAATCAATCAATCAATATACAAATACAAGCATAGCTGATAAAATTATATTATAAAAATTATTTTAGTAATATTAGAACACAAATTAGCATATTGATCAAACAAATTTAACGACATTATAGCTTAAAAGGCAACAAAGCTAATTCAAATTCTTCATTAGAAATGATGAAGCATTCCTTCATTTTGATTATAAGTGAACTAGAAATTAGAAAACATTTGCTTAGGTTAACATAATTTTTAAAAATAAAAAAAATAAAAAAGTCACACCATCACAACATGAAAAATAAAAACCTTCAAAGCTTCATCAAAACCAAAAAATTATCCCATAAAAAAAAAACCAAAAATTTATGTTTTTGGTAGGATCAGTAGAATCCCATACAATCCTGCATACGATTCTACCATTTTTAAGATCCTAGTATGATCCTAAATGTTTTAGTGAGGTGAGATCGTAAAATCGTGCGATCCTATGATCCAAATCGCGATTTTGACAACCATGTCCACAGCCACCATCGATGGAAACTTACACCTAAAGAAACCCAACAACCACCATTCACAGCCCAAAAAATTCGATCCACAATCCAGCCACCAAGATCCACCCCACAACCACCACAAACAAAGATCCATACCTAAAAAACCCAGCAACCACCATTCATAGTCTAGAGAAGCCAATCTACAACCAATCACCACCGATAAAGAGACCCACAACCAAAAGAAACCGAGCAACCATCAACACCACCACAATCTACCACCACCATCAAAGATAGAGGGGGACAAGAGAGGAGAGGTGCCTGCAAAAGAGATAAGAGAGGAGAGTGGAGATATAAATGTGTGAGAGAGAAAAGAGATTTGATATTTTCTTAGTGAGGTGGATGCATGGCGTGGTGTAGGGAGGTGGTTGGCTTGGTGAGGTGGAGGCATGAGAGAGGAAGAGAGGAGATGCTAGGTGAGAGTGGGAGGAAGAGAGTCTAATTTTCTCAAAGCAAATGGTAGAGAAAAGTGTAAAGTAGGTGAGAGGAGAGAGATAACTAGAATAAAAAATTAATTTTTCTTTTTAGCATTTGTGTCCGTACCCTTCTAAATTCAAAATGAAACTATTCATCCATGCCAAAAATTTTGGCATTTAAAACATCTCATGTGAGAAGTTTTTTAGAGTCTGGTGTGTCAAATGTCAAATATTTGACATTTGACACATCTGATGCTAAGAGCATTAACATTAGATGTTGTATAAGTATGCTATTTTCACACACCAAAACACCTATTTTATTATTTTAACACACCATTTTACAGTTCACTTTACATCACATATTCTATTTTTCAATTCTATACATTAAAATAATATATAAAAATATTAAAATAACATTAAAAAAAACCATCAATATAAAAAATACAAAATAAAAACCCACTCCATACACAAACACAACTAGTAACAAACCCACCACCATACACAGCATAGCTCGCCATCACTACCCATAGTTACAACCCACCACCACCAACAAAAATCCACTAGCCGCCACCACCACCCAATACTACTATAAAAAAAATCCCCAAAATCAACACAAAACTATCCCCAAAAAAAAAAAAAATGAAGAGATGAATCAACTTTATTTATACAACCCAATATACAGAGAGAAATGAGAGAAAAGAGCTTGAAAAAGAACCAACTCACCCATAGTCACAATCACATGGAATCCACGAAAAAAAAAAAAAAAAAAAAACAGAGGGAGATCAGAATAAGAGATCTCAACGGCAATGGCCAATCTCAATGGCAACGGCTTAGGTGGAGAAAAAAAAAAAAAAAAAGACAAAGAGGGAGAGTGATAGGGAAAAAAAAAAGAGATAGAGAAGGCGCAAAGAAAGTGACAGAAAAAAAGAAAAAAGGGGAAAAAAAGAAAGAAAAAGGGAGAGGTGGAGGTTCTGGAAAAGAAAGAAGAAGAAAAAAAGGAAGATAAGTGAGAAGATGAAGTGATAGGTGGAGAAAAAAATAAGAAAAAGAAAGAGAGAGAAGAAAGAAAGTCATAAATGAAGAGAGAGAAAAGGAATAAAAAACTATTTTTTTAGCATATTTGTCCATACCGTTCTAAAGATGGAATAATACTGTTCATATGTGCTAAATATTATGACATATAGAACATCTCATGTGAGGGATTTTTTGGTGTTAGGTGTGCCAAATGCCAAATATTTGGCATTTGGTACACCTAATGAGAATGCTCTAAATGCTCTTATAAGTAGCAGGAGTACCTTAACGAGTGGCATTGTGAACAGTCATAAATGAAGAGAGAGAAAAGGAATAAAAAACTATTTTTTTAGCATATTTGAATACTGGAAAACTGACTAAATATTATGACATATAGAACATCTCTGTGCCAAATATATTTGGCATTTACCTAATGAGAATGCTCTTAATGCTCTTATAAGTAGCAGGAGTACCTTAACGAGTGGCATTGTGAACACGCTAAGGAAACTAAAGACAAATCTCACTTGCATAAATACCCTTTAAATTGAGAATGGCCTAAGCTAATAACATTATAAAATTCAAACTTAGCCCAATACGCTAAGTAATAACTAATGTGATCCCAATAATGCTACGCTACTTATGGAGAAAATATTTCACAACTATCGTAGTGATAAGCTGTGAATGATAGATAATAAAGTGAAAAATATAATAAATATGACAAAGTTTATAGTTTGAAGAAAAACCCTTTAAACTTTTCCTATATCTTTTTATTAAATGTGAATTTTGACAAATTCACCATTAGATTGCATTTTATTATTATATTCTCTATGCTTGCAAAATTTTAAAAATATTAAAGATCAATAGCTAATTAGCTATGTTATCAATCAGGGATGCTATCTTCGAAAGTGACTCGCATGCTGTCTACCTTACACTCACGAGCTCCACTCCCACCCACGCTTCAATTGTCAACATCTTTGCCAACACTCACCACAAGATGCATGGATTCAGTACTTTTAATTTTTCACCTGTTAAAAGACAGGGTAATAGACCAATGCATCTCCTAGCAAGTTTTGCTAAAGGAATTGATTCTTATGTAACTTGGTTAGAGGAAACTCCCTCCTTTATTAAGTCCTCTACATTAAATGACGCTATGTATTTGTCTTCACTTCAATAAAATTAACGTATTTCTTATCCAAAAAAAAAAAAAGTTTAAATTTTAAGTTTTTATTGTCTTAAATTATGCATAAAAAATAAATTTATGATTCAAAGAGTAAATAATATCCGATTTAAATAGGGGTGGCAAAATCAACCCAAATCCATTTTCCCACCCAAACTCACCCAATTATTAATTGGGTTAAATGGGTATTAACCCAATTAAACTCAATTAACATTAATGTTTATTAGGTTCTAATTGGGTACCCAATTAGACCCAATTATGATCCAACTATCATTTTTACAAATCATCCAACTCTAAAATGCCCCAAAACCACTAAAATGACCAAAATACCCCCTTAACCTAAAAAATGACCAAAATAACATCTAAACCTAAAAATGACCAAAATACCCCTAAAACCTAAAAAAGGACCAAAATACCCCTTAAACCTAAAAAATGACCAAAGTACTCAAAAAAAAAAAAATTACCAAAACAACCCAAAACCTACAAAATGACCAAAAATATCATCGAAACCCAAAAAATGACCAAAATACCCTCAAATCCCAAAATATGACTAAAATACCCTCGAAACCTAAAAATTACCAAAATACCCCCAAAACCCAAAAAAACGACCAAAATACCCCCAAAACCTAAAAATGACCAAAATAACCCCAAAACCCATAAAATGACCAAAATACCCCTGAAACCCAAAAAAAAAACCAAAATACCCCCCAAAACCTAAAAATTACCAAAAATACCCCCCAAAACCCAAAAATTACCAAAATACCCTCGAAACCTAAAAATTACCAAAATACTCCTGAAATCCAAAAAATGACCAAAATACCTCCAAAACCTAAAAATTACCAAAATCCCTCTGAAACCTAAAAAATGGCCAAAATAACCCCAAAGCCTAAAAAATGACCAAAACAACCCCAAAACCTAAAAAATGGCCAAAATAACCTCAAAGCCTAAAAATTGATCAAAATAGTCTAGAAACCTAAAAATGACCAAAATGCCCCCTAAAACTATAAAATGACCAAAATACCCCCTAAACCTAAAAAATTACCTGAATACCCATGAAATCTAAAAAATGACCAAAATACCCTCAAACTTATAAAGTGACGAAAATACCCCTAAACCTTTGAAATGACCCAAATAAACCCAAAACCTCTAAAATGGCCACAAATAACCTGAAACCTCTAAAATTACCAAAAATACCCTGAAACCCCTAAAACGACCAAAATACCCCTCAAAATATCTAAAATGACCAACATACCACTAATCCTATAAGATGAACAAAATACACCCGAAGCCTCTAAAATTACCAAAATAGGGGTTTGGGGTATTTTGGATGTTTCAAGGGTATTTTCGTTAAATTAAAGGTTCTAAGAGTATTTCAGTCATTTTGTAGGTTTTGAGGGAATGTCACTAAGTTTTTAGGTTTTAGGGGTGTTTTGTTAACTTTTAGATTTTGGGGCCATTTTTTGTAATTTTCTAGGTTTTGGAGGTCATTTAATAACTTTTTAGGTTTTGGGAATATTTCAATCATTCTTTAGGTTTTCGAGGTATCTTAGTCATTTTTAGGTTTAGGGGGTATTTTGGCAATTTTTTATGTTTAGGGAGTATTTTGGTCATTTTTTAGTTTTAGGGGGGATTTGGGTAATTTTTTTAGGTTTAGGGTGTATTTTTATCGAATTATAGGTTTGAGGGGCATTTTTGTCATTTTATAGGTTTTAGGGTATTTTGGTCATTTTTTAGGTTTTGAGGATATTTTGGTCATTTTAAGGTTTAGGGGTTATTTTGGTCATATTTAGGTTTTAGGGGTACTTTGGTCATTTTTAAGGTTTCAGGGGGTATTTCAGTTAATTTTTAGGTTTCGAGGATATTTCGATCTTTTTTAGGTTTTAGAGTATTTTGATCATTTTTTGGTTTCTAGGTTATTTTGGTCAATTTTTAGGCTTTGAAGTTATTTTGGCCATTTTTAAGGTTTCGAGGGTATTTTGGTCATTTTTAGGTTTCGGAGTTATTTTGGTTAATTTTTAGGCTTCAAGATTATTTTGGTAATTTTTTAGGTTTCGGGGGTATTTTGGACTTTTTTTGGGTTTTGGGGGTATTTTGGTCATTTTTAGGTTTCGGGGGTATTTTGGTCATTTTTTGGGTTTCAGGGATATTTTGTCATTTTTTATGTTTCGGGGGTATTTTGGTCATTTTATGGATTTTGGAGGTATTTTGGTAATTTTTAGATTTCAGGGATATTTTGGTCATTTTTTGAATTCCTAGGGGTATTTGGTCATTTTGTACGTTTTGTGATTATTTTGGTAATTTTTAGGTTTTAGGGATATTTTGGTCATTTTTTGGGTTCTGGGGGTACTTTGATCATTTTGTACGTTTCATGATTATTTTGGTAATTTTTAGGTTTTGAGGGTATTTTGGTAATTTTTTAGGTTTTAGGGATATTTTGGTCATTTTTTGGGTTTTGGTGGTATTTTGATAATTTTTGGTTTCAGGGGTATTTTGGTTATTTTTTGGGTTTCAAGGGTATTTTGGTCTTTTTTTGGGTTTCGGGGGGTATTTTGGCCATTTTTTAGGTTTCAGGGGTATTTTAGTAAATTTTAGGTTGGTCGAGGGTATTTTGGTTTAGGTTTCAGGGGTATTTTAGTAAATTTTAGGTTTCGAGGGTATTTGGTCATTTTGGGGGTATTTTGGTAATTTTTTTGGGTTTCAGGGATATTTTGGTAATTTTTTGGGTTTCAGGGGTATTTTGGTAATTTTTTTGGGTTTCGGGTTTATTTTGGTCATTTTTTGGGTTTCGGGAATGTTTTAGTAATTTTTAGGTTTCAGGGGTATTTTGGTCATCTTTTAGGTTTCGGCGGTATTTTGGTCATTTTTTTGAGTTTTGGGGGTATTTTGGTAATTTTTTTGAAGATTTTAGAGTATTTTGGTCATTTTCATTTTAGTAGCATTTTGGTAATTTTGATAATTGAGTAATTGGATGGGTTGGGGTTTACCCATAATAATTGGGTTGGGTTAGATTTGGGTTAGAAACAATTAGTTAAATGAGTTTTAATGGGTAAATGAGTTTATATATACCCACCCCAAATCCACCCATTTGCCACCCTTAGATTTAAACGAAATATATGAAATTTAACAGGTGTATTAAGAACTTAAAAAATATAATATTCACTTTTCAGAATTTCAAAAAAAATATGCGATCATGTTAATTGTTTAGTGGAAAATTGGGGATTTCTCCCACAAACTTTGACAACTTTACAAAAACCGGACACCTCAAAACTTATACGGAGGAATCGCAGGGTTTAAACCGTAGAAAAGGGTCATTTCGCAGGGTTTAAACCGTAGACAATTTGCAACCCCAAATCCAAGAGCGTGGCCCTCCTTTCCCTCTATTTTTCCAGAGAGATAGATAGATAAACCTCTCTCTCTCTGTAGCAAAACAATGGCGAGAGCAGCGTGCCTTCACCTTGTTCCGGCACTGGTGAATCCATTGAAGTCATCATCTCTGTCAAGAAACCACTCTCTCCTCCTTCTCGCAGAGAGGTGTCACTCTCTTCAGCGGCGGCGATTCTCTTCCTCAGCCTCCAAAATAAGCATGAGCCTTAGAGCCGGCATCGTTGGCCTCCCCAATGTCGGCAAATCCACTCTCTTCAACGCCGTCGTAAGCCCCTTCTCGCTCTCTCTCTCTACAATCAACATGTATATATGCATGTGTTCAGTGATGGAGTCAGGGTTTTAGTCCAAGAATTTAGTACAGACAATGGAAATTTTACAAAATGCAATGGAAATGTTAGCTCTAGTTAGTTTCAGTTTACTTGATTGGTTTCAACAATTTTTGATAATTTGAAATCTTATTAGCTAACCCAAAAGAGAAAAAAGAAGATTTTTGGTAATATTGATGAAATCTTAGATCTAATACAAAACAATGTTCACGACATTCTAAATTTATAATGTCAGGACTAGAGTTATGTTTTTGATGGGGTTTTGCTGTAACAAACTAACGTATGCATGGAGCTAATGAAGTCGTTCTTATGGTCACTTTATATGACTTCTTGCTTTCTTTTTGATAAGTAAGAATAGTTTTATTGAAAAAAAAAAAAGACTACTTCGTGCAAAAAGCGCACTAAGTAGCCAAAAGAATTATTATGTACAAAATGATAGTGACTCTATAAAAACTAGAATGGAATGTCTAAGTTGTGAAACCACAAGCATGAGACCAATCAAGCAAAGTGCCTACAAATGAGGCTAGGAGCTGATCCCTCGTATTCTCCGTATCCTCAAATGTATGACATAACGGGCCCAATTTACAAATATCAGGCAAATCTTTTCCCATCCAGCTCCTCCACCCAAACGAAAGATCAATCACTCTCTCTGGTAAGACCCAAGAGATTGCAAAAGATCTAAAAACAAATCTCCACAACTGTTGGGCCTTCCAGCTTTTACATTGTACACTTTAGCTACTTGTTTGTTCTTGTATTGTTACTTTATTGATCAAGTTGCTTGATGATTAATATTGAAGTTCTGGGTATTATCTATGTTCATAATCAGTGTTTTGAGGAATACATAATATTACCATATAGTAATTTTTTATGTGTAGGTTGAGAATGGAAAGGCTCAAGCTGCTAATTTCCCTTTTTGCACAATAGAGCCAAATGTAGGGATTGTTGCAGTTCCAGATCAGCGGCTTCAAGTACTTTCTGATCTTAGCAAATCTAAACGAGCGGTCCCAGCATCCATAGAGTTTGTGGATATTGCTGGGCTTGTCAAGGGTGCCAGTCAAGGCGAGGTGACATACTTTGTCTTTTACCAGTTCTAGTTTGCTTTTGGTGTCATCCAATATTCTATGTTGATTTTTTCTTTTTTGGTATGACCATTTTCTGTCTTTTATTTTTTACTGCAATTAGCTTGTTATGCATCAACTTATTCTTTTTTAAATTTCTCATTCCAGGGTTTGGGTAATAAATTTTTATCACACATTCGTGAAGTGGACTCCATACTTCAGGTTTTTGCCTTTTATAACACATTCATATTCATTTATGGATTTATCATCTTTGTTTTCCTCTACTTATAATAAAAGAGTTATCTTTGTTTTCCTCAGCATTTTTTTATTTAACGAATTTGTCATGTTGCATAACATCAATTTTTGCAATAATTTGATGTAGGAACAAAGTTCTGGAATTACAATACAGGATAACATCAATTTTTCTGAACTTTATCTTTTTTTAGCATAATTTCACCTTGGACAATCTTTTGCCTAAGCTGCTCGACTTTTTATTTGTTATTTGTTATTTATGTTGATATTAATAGTGTTTACGCTCTGCTACCACGAGTCATCTTTGCTATTGAAGTCATATACTTAAATTTTTTTTCTTAAACTATGGGCCATAAGATCTTTAGTGATGCTTAAAGCAGGCATCATGTGCTTAAAGGAGGGGTGCAAGTTCTATTTGGTTCAAATGGCTGTGATCTTTACAGAAATAAACATAAAAGTTAGTAGAAGGATGTTTTCTTCTATGATAGCTGACTTGGTTAAATCATTTTGGCCTTCCCGGGAGTCATGTCACCTTTTGAAAAAGAAAAACGCCAGTAGTAGCTATCCAGTCATGAAGTGTCTTCAAATAGTAGTAGCTTTTTCTCTGAAGTTGTTTTCCCACAATCTTCAAAACTACAAATATATGTTCTCTCCAAATATACCACTTGATGCATAAAGGAGGCATTCTATATGTTTGTTCATGGTGCCTACCGAACCTTCCTTTCCAAAAGTAAATAAATCACCACCTGTTTAGGCATGATCCAATGCAACCCAATATCTGTAGGATCCTATCAAGTTTGCTGTTGCCGCCGCCCCTGCTGCTGCTGCTGCCAAGGAGGAAGAGAAGAAGGAAGAGCCTGCTGAAGAGTCGGATGATGACATGGGTTTTAGTTTATTTGACTAAAACGCGATAATGGTGTTTATTTCCTGATGGTTTTACATTAGAAAGTTTTTTTTTGGGAGAATTTTTAAGTTAATATGCCATTTTACTTAGACTTGCAAAATATTTCCTCCAGTTGAGGGAAATTATTAATTTGGATGTCATTTTGCAGTTTTTTTTTTTTTTAAAAACCTATTAAAAAAAAAAAAAAAACTCTCCCTTTTGTTGAAATCCTCAACTATTTAGTGATGTAGGCCAATTAAAAAAAAAAAAAAAAAAGAAAAGAAAAGAAAAGAAAAAGGGAACAACATGACAGCCCTAGGCTTCACCACCTAAGGCTGCTTGGAATTACCACCAAGATAGAGAGAAAAAAAATATCAATTCCATATTATTCATCAAATTCAATAATAAAATAATGTTTCCTCTAGGGCCTTTGAACAGGGTCCCAAATTTCATTGAATAAGGAAGGGAAATCAAACCTAATTAAGGTAACAACTGAATCCTTTAAAAACCCTCAAAATAAAATAAATTTCAAATCTCATAATTAGGACCAATGGAATCAATCAACATTAATTTGGTGTCCGCACAATGTCAAGTGGGTGATGAATCCAGCAATGTAAATTTATCCTACTTCTAGATTTTAAAATAAGACATTAATGATGTTGTCCCGGAAAATTCCTAGGAGGCTTTGGTATGACTGTTAAAGAAGGAGGAAAGAGGGGGCCAGAGGGGGATGGGACTGATGTTGGGATGGAATGGCCTTTCTATCTTTAGAATGGATTTTCAAAGAGGAAAAACACAAGATTATTTGCTTCTGCAAGAAAGAAAAAGAGACATGAAGAGCCTGGCATATTGCATCAAGAAAGGGGGAAAAAAATAGAAAAATAAAATGCCTGGCTTTGGACTTGTCTAAACAATTTGAAGCTTGTGACATATCTTAGAAGAACGTTTCTCAAAATCTTTTGCTACTTAGATGTCATATGATACAAATGGGTGATGATACTTGGAGGTAAAGTCCGGTGCCGATGAAACTTTCTGCGTAGTGGGAAAAAGACAATTGGTTTGAACTTGGTTTTGACCACATAGGCATGAGTATAGTTGTAATTGGTGCAGTGTGATTGGCTTTTTGCCTTTTTTTTTTTTGCACTGCACCAACCTCATTGATGAGACATTTTCTAAGCCACTCCATTTAAGGCACTGTGCCTACAGGTTGATGTTATCAGCTTGGGTCAAACGGTCAGTGTGGTCTGGTTGGTTGTGCCAATTAGGTATTGGGCTGGTTTGTTTTACACATGTAAAACCTTCCAAATCAAAATTAAAACCTGAAAAAACTATAATTTTGAACAAAACAACCCATCAATCCTCCTAATCACAATCTTTCAATCCAAAATCCCTAAAAATTCTTTAATTTCCTCAACAACCCTTTACCCACATAAGCTAATAGGCCCAATCAAACACCAACTCACTATTGTAATTTGAAATAGGCAAAATCCAAATACACTGCCAGTGTTGCTTCAATTCTCTACATATGGGTCATTCGAAACCACCACTAGCACCAACTATGCCTAACTAAAACACCCACACAACTCAGTTGTCAGCTTAACACCACAACCTAGCTCTGCCTCACCAGAACCAAAACCTGCAAGACTACCAACAAATCACAACTAAACAGAAAAAACCCCCAAAATTTTCTATGTAGAAATTAGGAACCCTCATGCCAATGAGCTCTAGCTCAATTGACACTTCCTCCCCTTGCAAGTGCTAGGTGAAGTGTGAGGTCGTGGGTTCAAGACCCACTAGATGCGTGTGTAACTTATCAATAAAAAAAAATAAAAAAAAAGGAAAGAAAGTAGAAACCCTTACCTGTGTGAACTTGAGGGAAATGAGATGGAATGATGTATATCTAGATTGAGGGACAAAGGTGGTGAGGAGAGATGAGGTCTAGGGTGGAGGTAGTAGATTTGGCTGGAGCAAGCAACAATAGTGGTGAGGAGAGACAAGATTTGGGGCTGTGGTTGCAAAGTTAAATGTCAGATTGAAATTGCAAGGCATGGTGGAAGCTAGGGGATGCAGTTGGGTCAGGTTATCAGGTGACAGATGCCTAGACTCTATATTTGACCGATATAGATTGGATTTGACAGTTCCTGACCCACTTCTGGCCAAAGTAATAGATAAAACTGACTGCGCCTTATTGGGATGGGTCGAATCGATCAGTTTTGTCAGGTTGGGTGGATCCATGAACAGCCCTAGGATGGATGTTCTATTTTTCAGTGGACTAGGGTGTCACTCTTTTATCTTGTTGTTAACTATTAGTCAATCATTTTTACTCATCGAAAATTTTCATGTTAGAAATCGGTGCAAGCAATGTTTTGAGAATATCCCAACTTTGTTAAGGGTAAGGTGGTGCTATTAGTACACTTGTAATTTAATTTATTAAGATGGTGCTTTTTGTTACTACATATCTGTTTTATGTTATAAATGGCCTAATGATTATTCTTTCAGGTTGTACGCTGTTTTGAGGATAATGACATTGTTCATGTGAATGGGAAAGTCAATCCAAAATCTGATATCGAAGTTATAAACTTAGAGCTCGTTTTCTCAGATTTGGACCAGGTATTGCTAATTATAGCTTGTTCTACATGTGCCTTTTTGACGTAAAATCAGGAGCTATCTCATCAAACTTACTAAAATCATTTTGTGGACAGTATCATGTTGAATTTGATCTCAATTTCTTGTTTCCTGGTATTACTATGATTTGACTGGTACCAGCTACAATGTATATACACAGTTTGGTTAAATGATATGCTTCCTTGTTGTACACATCATGTTTTTTTGGTTTCTTCTTCCTTTTTCCCCCTTAGAAATATTATTCGTTTGCACGATTTTACTGTTATGGTCATACGGTTTTCATTTCATGCAGGAGATCTCCAAGATTCCTCAATATTTGTGGAACTTGAACTAATTGCAGCTTATAAGTGGTCCTGCCTTTGTTTTGACATTTCTTACTAGCTGCCCAAAGCTTGTAGATTATGGAAAAAAAGATAGCTGTCACAAAGACCTATAATAATATAGGAATTGTTAAACTTATTTTCTTATTGCCTCTTTTGGGAAGGCCAAACCCTTGTTTATAAAATGCACCTACAGTTCAGGCAACTTGGCTTGGTCTATTTTACCGTTACATTAAGGTAAAATTAAGCAGCATTTGTACTTCCACATTGGTTCCCCCTTTTTAATAGGTGTTGAACGATGATGCTTTTATTCCTAATGGCCCCCCTTTTTTAAAACTCCCTGCATGTATGGATCTCTCGTAATCTTGTACGGATCCTAGTGATGCGTCTTCTTGTTATATTGTGCCATCCTAGGTAAAGCCTCATCATAGTGGTATTGAAGTCCTCAGTACAAAACCCAGTTTATAGCTAACACTAACTGACAACACAGAGAGAGAGAGAGAGAGAGAGAGAGAGAGAGAGAGCCTGAGATAGCAGCAGCTTCAAAAGTTATAAGCATTGGGGATGATCTGATACACCCTATCCAACTTTTTAGCCGCCATGTCATCGGCCTCCCTCTTGTTATTCCAAGTGAACAAGCTACCAATAAAAAGATAGCCTGTTAGTCAGCCTTACAAAGACACTTTGTGAAGTCTTCATCTTAACAGTTATAGTTATGACCTATTTTTTCACTAGGATCTCTAATACTATAAAAATCCCCGGTAAGAACCCACGGCATAGTTCCAACTTGTCACTTGAAGGTAATGATATCCAATCATAACTTCTTCCTATGTGTAAACCTCCCTTCATAACTTCTTCCTGATCAGACACTCATTTTTTCAATTTTCTAATTATTAGCTCCTTTCCAACAAACCCAAATCCTCCCCAAGTCACTCCACACATAATTGTCAGCCATTTCCCAACTTGGAATAATACTTTCCTTCACTATTAATATTTACCTGGTTAACCTTAGTTTGAATTAAACACAGCAGGCATATGTTACAACTTTTCACTAAAAGTACTAATAAAGCCTTTTATGTCAGTGCCCATCCCATAAATCCTCTTTACTTGGTTGCAGTTCATAGATGAAATTGTCAGAGAAATTTTTGTTCAGATAACTAATAGTTTAAGTCAGTTCATTTTAATGGATTGAACATTGTTTCTAATAGTTTTCCTATTACCACATAACTGTTTTCTGATATCAAACGTTTCATTTTCTGATGCATTGCTTGGTGCAACAACTCCAGGGTTTGTATACTTAGATGGGGTATTAATCCCTCAATTGCCTTTTGCCTTCAAGAACATTGCTTGAAAGTTTTTTCTTTTATTTAGTGAACAGACATTCCTTGTTCTGATCATCTTTATGGGCTCTTAGTTGTCATTAATCATATGTTAATAGCTCAGAAGGGTGAGGTGAACTGATAGAACTAAATTGTATCCTTTACAAGAAGTGCAGATTGAGAAAAGAATGGAGAAACTCAAGAAAGGCAAGGCGAAGGATTCACAATCTAAAGTAAAGGTAAGATGATCTTCCATTCTTCCAAGTTAAAATACAAGTATTAGTAGCTTGTTATCATTTTCAACCTTTCCTAACCCCCACCAAATTCTTTTCCTTTCTCGCCTTCTGTATTTTGAAATATGTTAACCTAAAGTGTTTCAATTTTTTTTTCCTAGGAAGAAGCAGAGAAGTCTGCCTTGGAAAAGATTCAGCAGGCACTTATGGATGGAAAACCAGCACGATCAGTAACTTTGACAGAGTTTGAAAAGGATGCTATAAAGCATCTTTGCTTGTTAACAATGAAACCAATCATCTATGTTGCCAATGTTGCTGAGACTGAGCTAGCTGAGCCTGAAAATAATCCTCATGTCAAAGAAGTGATGAATGTTGCATCAGAATTACAATCTGGACTGGTGTCAATCTCAGCACAGGTCTGTTGGCTACTTCTGAACAGAAACCTTTACAATTTTAACTAGTAATAGTTCTCTCAGCTTGGGCATCTGAGCATGTGGGTGGGCTTGTGCATGCATGAGCTAGGGTATGGGGATTGAATGCATCTTCTGCTAATGTTTCATTTGTTTTGTATTAAAAAAAATTTCAAATGTAAAATGTTTTCAACTGAAAACATTTTTGTTTTTGGTGTTTGGGGGTGTTCTTGAAAATGCTCTGAAAATCATTTTTGGTGTTTGTTTTGTTGTAAAATAAAAAACTTTTCTGTGATCTCACAACCCACCAAATCTAAGCACAAACCACCAAATTGACACATACGTGACCAAATCCATCTCATCAACCACTCAAAAAATGGGGAAGCCAAAAAAAGATCTGTTGTGAACCCAAATCGGGAAGCATGAAAAATCAAGATCAACATTGGTGTTGGCACTAACCTAGATCAGCTTGGGTGTTTGCATTGTGATGGGCGGTAGGTTGATTGATTGGTGGTGCGTTTGTGTTCTCAGTGGGTGGCAGATCGAAGGAAGCTTCACCATGTGGGGCGGGCTCTCGATTGTGGCTGACCCATGGAACTTGATCATGGCCAGTGCAGCCACCGATGGCTTCCTCTCCATGTGGCAGGGACTCAGCTCGTTCAGATTGGAAAGAGAGAAGGTTGGGGGCGGGGGGTGGATTTTGTTGCAAGACAGCCAGGGTGGGGGGTGCGTGCAAGCTCAATAATTTGGAAAATATTTTAGTGGAAAAATTTTGGTAAAATATTCTACATATTTTTACAAAGGACTTTCCGGTCAATGGAAATCATTTTCAGATTTGAGCAGATTTTACAATAAAACAAACACCTGAAAATGCAGATTTTACAATAAAACAAACACCTGAAAATGAGAAAGATGTTTTTTCGGAAAACATTTTACTACCAACAAAAGGAGTGTGAGATAAAATGTTTGTCTTTTTAATTGTTTTGATAAACCCTGTGCTGATCTTGGTCTTCCTTATCTTAACTATGACATCAGGCAAGTAAACTAATGACTTTTTTACCTGCAGGTTGAGTCAGAGCTTACTGAACTTCCATATGAAGAAAGGATAGAGTATTTAAAATCTCTTGGTGTCAGTGAAAGTGGTCTTGGAAACCTAATTAGGGCAACTTATAGCCTTTTAGGGATGCGTACATACTTCACTTCTGGCGAGAAGGTACGAAGATAAGTTTGGGAAGAGTTTTTTGAATGTTATTCATTTTATATATTAAAAATTTGTTTTTTAATAATTGTTTTGTGCAGGAAACAAAAGCATGGACCATACTTTCAGGTTAGCTTTTGTTCTGCTGGATGTCAAAATGTTGTACAATGATGATAAATTCCTTTTAGTGGCCCTTGAATTACTCCAAACAAGCACGAACATTTGTCTCAAGAATTGGTCAGATATGAAAGAGAACTTATCAAAAGAGAATTACTATGACCAATAGTTCTCTCAGAGATTTTTTTTCCCTTTTGGTGGCTTTCTTTCTTCATATGGGAGACATCCTATATTTTTGGATAAGTAATAATGATTTTCATTAATAAAATGCAAAAGGGTGCTACCATAGTACACAAGATGCATGCAAGAGTATAGACCAGAGAGTAAAACTTAGATATAATACCTTAAGGTGCAATGCATTAGGTTCCCTAATTAAATTCAACCATATATTTGTATTGAATTTAATTGTCCTTGAAAATGATAACATTGTTTGTGTTTTATTGGATAATGCAACCAAGTATTTGAATTTAATTGGAGAACCTAATGTAATGTAGTACTATACCTAAGTTTTTCCCTAAACCAAATGTATAAATTACGGGAAAAAAAAAGGTAATTTCTAAAGTTCAGCATGTCTAGAAATCAAGAAAACTTGTGGAGAGGCCTTAGTCCACTCATGGAGAGGCCTTAGGACTAGATGCTTCAATCTCTTTACCCTTTTTTTTTTTTAATCTTCTCTCAAACATGTTTTTCATGATCTAAGGAAAACACTAGCCATATTCACAATATACTCCAAAAGTATTAGTTACATTTTGGCATGACCATTGGTGTGGGGAATCACCACTAGCTGTCAGTTATCTAGATTTGTTTCGATTTTGTAGAAATAAGAAGGCAAGTGTGGCTGAGCTTTTGAAGTTCACTAATGGGGTCCTTTTTTGGGATGGAAGCTTCTTTAGGGATTGTCATGTTCGGGATTTGGAGGCTGTGTCAAGCTTCATGGTTACTATATATGGCTCATCAGTAAGGGGGTTTGGGGAGGACAAAATGTGTTGGAAAACAAATAGAAGTAAGGGATTTATGGTTAAAGATTATTATAGTCTTCTAGCGGGTGCTATTGATAGTTGTTGGCCATGGAAAAGCATTTGGCAACAGAAGATCCCTGCTAGAGTAGCTTTCTTTGTCTGGACTGCTGCTTTGGGAAAATGCTTGACAGTCGACAATTTGAGAAAAAGGAAGATTTGGATATTGGATTGGTGTTATATGAGTAAGTGTAATGGTGAATCAGTTGACCATCTTTTTCTTCATTGTCTGGTTGTTAGGGATTTGTGGTCTATGGTTTTGGTCTATTTGGAGTAAGTTGGGTTATGCCACAATCAGTTATCAGACTTCTAGCTTGCTGGCTAGGCCGGTTTGGTTGTCATCGAAATGGGAATATATGGAGAATCATTCCCCATTGCTTAATGTGGTGTCTTTGGAATGAGAGAAATAGTAGATGTTTTGAAGATATTGAGAGATCCATACCCAACCTTAAGCTTTTTTTCTTTAGAACTTTATTGGATTGGCTGTCTGTTTTGCAAAACCAATCATTCTCTTCTCTTCTCATTTTTCTTGATTCTTGTAATTTTTATTCTTGATTGTTGACCCCGTACACTCCCTGTGTACTAGGGTGTCAATTTTTTTTTTTTTTTTTTTTTTTTTTTTTTTTTTTTTTTTATATCAATAAAGTTTATTACTTATAAAAAAAAATTGCTTATATAGTCCAAATTGACCAAGTATCTTTTTGATGTGGGACTTAGCACAAGCCCACACAATGCCTTCATAGTTCAAATCCACACAATCCGGGATATCACAATACACTGTACCTTCTCTCCAAATATGATACATCAAACATATAGGAATGACTGTCAAAATTTCAATTCCTTCTCGTTTACCCAACCTTCCTTTCCAACACTCCAAAAGCCTAATCATCATTCTCAGCGTCACCCTTTTAATCCCAAACAAACAGAACTCTAAGTCCCACCGTTCACGAGCAATGGTACATTGTAAAAGTAAATGATCCATTGAAATCCCCATTTGCCTTGCACATACTCTTTTTATTTTATTTTATTTATTTATTTATTTTAAATATAACTTCAGGTTTTATTAGAAAAATAAAAGGGAATAACACAAAGGATGAGTCAAAGCCCTTTCCAAAGAAAACAGATTGCAACGCAAGAAAGTCAATAAAATTGACGAAAGACATAGGTGGGATGCTGGCTAGAGTATGCATCCAATCAAAACCAGTTCATGATCACTATCTCTTGTAAGAGTCTTTCAATTGCCACTGTCCATATGAGAAAAGCCACTCTTGGTGAAGCTTTAGTTCTCCATATGCTTCTCCAAGGAAATGATTTTTTGCACACCACCCCCCCCCCCCCCCCCCCCCCCCCCCCCCCCCCCCCCCGGTCTTTCAAATTCAAAGCTTTATAATAAGTTTTGACTTGAAAACCCCAGCTTGTTTATGGAAGCCAAATCATCTTATCCTCTTCCATTGAATTAATACAAACAATGTATAGATCCTATAAAATCCAAACCATAGACTCAAGCTTCCAATGATGTCAAGATCAGAATAAAGTGGGTTTAAATGAATGCCACCATTTGTCCATTCTAAAAAATCTGGCACCTTTGCATCTCTATCCCTTGCTATGTTATAAAATTCAGGATATGCATCCTTAAGAAAAGTGTCTCTACACCAAAGTCCTATGTTGCGATTGGATAAACCGGAGATGGCTTAAACAATGTATATTGAACTCTTTATTCATATCTTTGCTGTCGTGGTCAGATTGTCGTCTGATTTTCGTTCTTTATTTATTTAGGAATGACTGCACCTCAAGCTGCTGGAGTTATCCACTCAGACTTTGAGAAAGGTTTCATTCGAGCTGAGACTGTGAGTATCAGAAGTAGAAGTTTTAACTACCTATGTTTAAATATGTTTAAGTTTGTTGCTTTTTTTTTTCTTTTTTTTTGGTTAAAAAAAAAAAAGAATTGTATGAAATAATAATATATGGTCAACTTAAACAAGCATGAAAATTCTTTGGCATCTCTCTTAAAAATTTAACACTTAAATTTCAGTAATTTTCCGAGGGGAAATTTAATGGCCACGGAATCTTGATTCTAGAAATATCATATCTTTTTTGTTTTAGTGACATGGAACTTATCTTCTGAGTCAAATACAATCAGCTGCAGAACTTTAGGTATATAGTGATTCAGATTGCAGAGGACCATGAAAAGAAGAGAGAATTAAACTTTATTGACCATTAGTATGATTTCAGGGATGGATTTCTCTACTTTATAAAAATCAAGAGACTTTAGAGTAAGGTAATAACTGCAGGATTATAAACACTTTAGTCTTTTCAATTTGACCCAGCAGCTAGGTAGCCGGTGTTTGGCTTTCATTTAAGGGGTGTGGTTACTAGTTTTGGCCAAGTTCAGTGGCTCTTGACTGGTCCAAGTCTTAGCTCTTGCTTGCTTGCCTAAAATCATTTTCTTTACATATGATGTATTCTTGTAATTGACAGAATGAGCAGTTCTTTTGGTTCCTTGTAGTGCTTTAATGTGGTGTGATGCCAAGACCCTACCTAGTGTGATTTTCAGTTCTTTCTAAAAGAAGAGAAAAAGTTATTCTATTCTTGCTGTGATGTAGCCTCTCACAAACAGTCCAGCCCCAAATTCAAGCAAAAGCTTAGCCTTTTCTCACTTATTATAGAATCTTAACCTTGTAACTTACACCAACCTCAAAGATCATTATTTTCCTTATGTTTTTATGCTGATTTAAAGATCATGCATTGGATTTTTCTGTCAGACTTGATGTCCATAGCTTTTGTTTCATGGCTGCGCTATAGTGTTTTTAGCCTGTCACTCTCATTTGTGATACAAACAAGTTTGTTTGACTGGAAACTATTGCGTTATGTTTTTGTTGATATTTTTTCTTCGACATGTACATGAGGTACAAAACTGGTAACAAGATCATTATGTATCCAAAAAAAAAAAAAAAAACTAGAAACAAGTTCATATAGAAAATTGTACAAAGTGCTATGCCACTGCCACCCACACAGACTTGCATTGTTATTACCTAGAAGAGTGCTAGTACAGACATTGGGTAAACACAATGTTCTATCATGTCTTTAGTAGGAAAGTTGTCCCATTCCACAAAAATATCTTCATGAAATGAAATTATACACAGCTATGTCTATGGAGGTACTGTAGTTTGAATGGAAAGAAATCTTACTCTTTCAGATTAATACTAAAGCTATTCACTTCAACTGAGCAATATTTGATTACTACATCTCCATATTATAGATCTACTAAAAGTGTGTTGCAAACTGCACATATATTTCTTTCTTATTTTTCTTACAATAGCTATGATAAAAAAAAATAATAATAATATATCAATTTTTTCTCAGTTAACCAGTAGGCACTCTAGAATTTGACTGCTTATCCATAGGCAAATGGAATATTTCAATTGTTTATTGAAGTATCTGCAAATGTTCTAGGGTCAAAAACTATCATCCTTTCCTGGCATATTATTTTTGCCCAATATCTGGTAATATGTATAATGATGACCTGACTGATTTATCAGGTGGCTTATGATGATTTTGTTGCTGCTGGTTCACTTGCTGCTGCAAGGGAGAAAGGACTTGTGAGTTGGTTGCTTTTAATGAACATTTACCTTTTTTGTTGGTTAATAAATTCATAAGACAAGACAAAAAGAAAACTTCTTTCTGAGGTTCTGATACTCATCATGTTTAGTATTGCATAAATTGGATATCATCTGTAAATGATGGGTTTTATTTGGAGTCTGTTGATTCACAATTCAAAATGAATTACTAGCTAATGAATAGAATTCAAAGACACATGAAACTGCATTAGCTTCAGTACTGTACAAAATCACATGCTAACATGTGAGAATGAGATCATCCAAGGATCAATAGTTTTTGGCTGAGAGCTATACTTGGGGGAGAGATATATCTTCTGTTTGATCAAGTTTATATATATCTGCCTAGGAAAATATTACAGAATTTCCATATCTGGGAAAAGTTAGAAATTAGACAAGTTTGTGAAAACATTTTGTGTTGATATTTTCGTATGTTTGGACTAGTTGTGAATTCCAGTGTGTTCAACAAGTAATCTACCTAGGAGGAAAAGTGAATTTTGTAATGAATCCAGTAGTCATGTTTATATTATGAAAGATCTATGACCCCTATAGTTGTTAAATATGTTGGGAATGTAAACGAATTCCCAGATCTATGAGATGAAAAAAATAGAAAGAAAAAATTACTCACACAAAAGGCAATCAAACTTGACACAAGAAATTAAGTGGTTCGGCAATTTGCCTACGTCCACGGAGTTGCAGTGGTTTCACTATTTTTAGGGAAATTATATAAAATGTGGCATTACAATTTTCTCCAACTCAACACCCCAAACCCTAATTTGAAAAAACGGTATATACAACAGATTCACAATGGGCTAAAAATGGGCCAAAAAGTTTCTGGCTTAGGCCTATCAGCCCAGGTTTCCATTCTATGGACTAAACTTCAGAAAATCTCCCATTAAAAATTGTAATACTTTTTTATCAGATCGGGTTATAATCCGGATCAAACATAAATTAGGTTCCACATTGCCCAACACTTTTATATCGGGGGGCAGTGGATGATTTCTTCGGAATTGTTATTGCTACTTCTATGCACCAACTGAACAAACAATTTTGTCTCCTCACTTATTGACCCATTGTTGGTACTAGATGTGTGCATTAGTAGATGGAATAGAAGTTATTGTTAAAACAGAAACCCAAGGATTATGTTCAGAACTTGAAAGTCAGAAAACAAATTTTTCTGACTTGAAGATGCTTGTGTGGAAGGCTGCATTGAGACTTTAGTCTTCTGTAGATTTTGTTGATTATTTATATTTAAATATTTCTCTTTCCTTTTCTCTCTTCTTGGCATTAAAGTTGCTGTTGTAAAACTTCAATAATTTAGAAGGTGCCGGCTTGCCTGGTTGCTAAAGCGTCTAGTTTTTCTGTTGTTGTATCAAAGAGTCAGGATTGAGTCTTGTCTTCACCCTAGTTGCCAAATCTCTCTTTTTTTGGTGGGGGAGGGGATGGTTGTTGTGGATGGGACCAGCCTTTGGACCAAAAATAGAGAGCTTCAATGATTTCTTGTTGTTTTCACTGCTGGGTTATTGTTCCTCTCGTACTCATCACTGTCTCCAATTTCCAGGTGATTGGAGATAGAAATCTGTTCCTTCAGCCTTCCAATTCAGAGATCTTCCTCGAACATTTTATAATAAAAAAATATGACTTTATACCTAGCAACATTAAAAAAAAAAAAAATAAATAAAAATTCATTGATTGAAACATGCATGACATATGATATGTATGTACGGTGAGAATGTGAGGGTTACCGGTAACAAGGGCTTTGCAATTTATAGAACATGGCATGCACACACACACATTAGAAGAAAGAAAAAAAGAACTCTCCAATACCATACTGATTAGCTGTGTTATTTTGATATTGCAGTTGCGATCTGAGGGTAAAGATTACATTGTACAAGAAGGAGATGTAATGCTGTTTCGTTTCAATGTATAACGACTGTATTATTGTGGCTGAAATTATTTGGTTATTCCTCAACCCAACAAGCTGGCCAGTGATCCAGGTTATGGTTCATTAAAAATTTTGGTGGCCCGAGAATTCATACAATGATCAAAGTGCTGACCAATATGGTGGATTATTCTTTCACTTGTATGCAAGAAACTCGATAGTAGTTCTTGTAGAGTAAATATTTGAGTTGATTTTATTTCAAGGTTACACAATTAGGAAATTGAACATATTAGAGAAAAAGAAAAGGAAACTAGAAAAAGGAAAATCAAAGTGAAGTCAGTGTATCTTTGGTTTTTATCAACCTTGAGGGGCATAATTAGTTTCTATTACAATAATTTCTTCTGTGAGAATAAATTCGAACCTCTTTCTTCTGTTTGTGAGAATTCCTTTTGATTTCTGGTGTACTTTGAAGCTGTATTGCATTTTTTTCTCATTGCTTCTTGTTCATCCACTTGCAGTTGTGCTCATTCTTTTGGGAAGATTCTAAGTGATTTGGCAATATACCCCAATAATTACATAATTGTCTATGATTAAGCATGCTATAGGGACACTAATCACACTCAATAATACAATGATCTAGCTGGCTCGTCCCAGACCAAATGTGAACGTGTTGCTAAAATTTGACAAAAGCGTGGAATTACCTATTGGACTATGATTGCAAGTTTGCAACCAATCATTTGAGGAAGGACTATGCTTTACTCTCCTTGAAGAAACTATGTTTTTTGACTGTAAACCGCAAACCAAAAGATTATTAGAATTAGATAAGAGGATTCTAATATTGAACAAGTTGAAGATCAGATGTCATTTTCTTTACTGATTGGATATGGTTTGTGTTTGATGTTGTTTTCTCATGGGTCAGGGGTCTTATCTTTGCCCTGTTTTAACTCTTCATTGATGTGATTGATGATGCATTTTCTTCTAAGCAAGTGAGAATCCTAGCTGTTTTCACTTGGAAGCAAAGTTGATACAAACCTCATTTGATTTTCCTAAAAGCATACCATGTCCTAGCAGTCTCTGCTGGTGGAGGGGTCCCCTTGTGCTTATTTATTTGATAATGATGGAACAGGTTTTCACACTGATGCAAAGGGGTCCCCGGAGATTTGGAAGTATTTTCCATCACACTTCATAACACAACTTGGTGGGCTACATGAGTTTGATGTATCAAATTCCAATCACTTCCTGACCTTCACTGTCCTTTGAAAAAGCTGCATGTTCTTCCTAATTAATCTATCCAATCAATCCTTAGCCTTAGGCATTAGTCCTTTTGATTTTGATTTTTGATTTTTGGGTGAATACTGGAATTCATAAATAAAAGTCAGGTGCAAATAATCTTAGGATAACAAACACTTTGGCCTACACCAAAAGGGCAGGTACAATACAATACAAAACAAAACTATCATTTGAACTACTTGCTTTCGCTAATAGACCTAACGCAATGATTTCTTTTGATTGGTTTTAAAATGAGAAGACACAAAGATTTTTTCTGTGTGTTAAGTAATTTGAAGGAGGGAGAGTGGCCAAGGCCTATTAAATATAATGCAATGGTCTTAAAAATTAATCTTAAAATTATTTCAAATAAATAAAAAGCAAGACATGTGTAATGTATATAATGTAAATTCTATCGTGGGTTCCAGTTAACTTAATTGGTAAAGTTTCCGATGGTTGTAAAAGAGATTTGGGATTCAATTTCTGTCAACACCAAAAACTGATTAGTGTCTTGGTCTAATAATAAATAGCTATTATTAGGAGTGGACGCCATAAGTTAAAACTCTCAAAAAAATAATGTAAATTCTATAAGATGATTGTGTGAAATAAAATTAAAGATTAATATAATGTCACTTCACTTTTAAAATATTAAATTCTTATGGTCAATTGTAACGTCTAACAATCAATGCAATTGCCAATGACCTTAGATTAGGTGGCACATTAATTTTTTTTTTTTCAATGAAAAATTCTAGGGTTTGATTCTCCACCCCTAACTTAATACAGGCGGATTAAAATAAAATTATAGCAGAAGTTCACTTAAAATCCTACTTGGTTGAGTTCATACTAAGTGTGTCAAGTCACATTTATATACATATATATATATATATATATAGAGAGAGAGAGAGAGAGAGAGAGAGAGAGAGAGAGAGAGAGAGATAAGTTTAAGTTTAAGTTGCATCTAGTGTAACATTTTGTTGAGAGGAATACTAAGAATATTACAAATTAACGTGTCAATTTTTAAGCACAATATTAAAAAAAAAGTAGTTTAATAGTTTATTTATTATATTGTTAATGTAACACCAATTACACTCATTAACATGTCAATTTGTATTTTTTTTTTTTTTGTAAAATTGGTAATAACTTTAACACATTCTTTTTGTTAATATTACATCTTTTTTTTTTGAAAAATTAATATTACAGCATTTAATTTTAATTCTTTTATTGAGTTAATATTTCAAAAATTACACTGTTGTATTACACATTCTATTTATACTTAACATACATGCCAATTTTTATTTAATTTGAATGTTATTTACTCTCTGACTCATAAACACGTATTTTATATTCTATATGTAATTTTAAAATAAGTAAAACTTGAAATTAAAAATTTATATATGGGATCATTATAAATTTAAAAATTGGTCATAATAGAATGTTGGGACACTTAAATTTTCCAATCAAATAACTCATTGGAAAATATTAATCAGCTGCCAAATTCACAACATGGGAATCCTATGGTGCATCACAAACTGCCATTGCCTTTTATATTCATGATCTAAGAGTTCAAATAAATGACAGAAGCTTCTTTAAATGGTTCTGAAACTTTATTCTTATTCTTACTTTCACCAAAAAAAACTTTTATTCTTATACCACACTGTGCTCCTACTGGTTCTTATGACAAATTTTTTTCCAATTTTTTTTTCTAGATTTTTGTTTGTGTCAGGTTATTGCTCCCTCTCCTTTCCTTTTTTAATCATACACTTTATGTCCATCTCTCGCTCCAATTAAATGATCTTATTCTGCTCCTTCATAGAAAGGGAAAACATACTACTTGTAAAAATGGGCAATATTCTACCAATCTATCCGATCATAACCAAACAAAATAAGGAGAATTGCTACGATCACAACATTTTTATAATACTTTCACAGTAAATCTTAGATGGTAAATTGCTACTACTTCTAATTTGAATCCCCATTAAAATGACTTTATTACCTATTAATATCAACCTGTAACAACTAGTCATTTAAGATTTATTGTGAACCACCGCACACCCTTGGTGCGATGGTCACTCTACAAGTTTAAGTGCTTGTGGGGTGTGGGGGGCAAGGGCCGGGGTTCAATTCTCCAGGAAGGAGTTTTACATACATATACACTTAGATTAAGTTAGAGTAGAAATTCTATCTTGTATAAAAAAAATAAAAAATAAAAAATATTATGAAACTACTATAAAAATGTTGTAAACTTAGTATTTCTCCAAAATAAAAGCTCCACACTAATCTCAGTTATCATGTCTATTTTAGCATTGTAAAGATTTATACCTCCATCTTAGAATGAGGATGCCGTTAATTTATATCCTATCATTCGACAAAAAATATAAATAAAAACCAGTAACTACGATTCCAGACCAGCAAAAAAAAAAAAAAAAAACCTTCTTGTTAGTAAGGTATTTGGATAAGTCTTTGTAGTAGTATTTAGGTAGTGTGAATCCTCTTAATGCCAATAATAACAATTTGTACAAATCTTATCCATCCAGAAGAAAATGGACAAACTCTTGAATTTTGATTGACAGGACAATAACACAAACAGAAAGTGCTGTGGCTGAGCTTGGTTCCCGGGTCTCTCCAAACTTAGCAAGAACCGTTGTTGTCAGTTGTCACGTTTACTCATCTCAGCACATTTGGCATCAAGTCGCATCGGTATGACAGTGTTGCTTTTCTCATGCATGATAAATTGATAATAAGGTTATAACCAAGCAATTATAATGCCCAATATCACTTCATGTTGATTAGCTAGCTTTATTATCATAGTCTATTTCAAATATTAATCCAGCCATGAGCCAATAAAACTTTTACAACGTTGGTTCCAGTTAACTCAATTGATAAAATTTTGTTAACTAAAAGATTTGGAAGGATTGCCTACATCTAAAACCAATTGGTGTCTTAGCATGATGATAAAGAATAATCATAATGTAAACCTTATTTATATATATAATTCATTCCAAGGAACTACAAATTTTACTATATAATGTTTATAAACAATGTGTTACCAACAAAAAAATAATAATTAAGGTATTATTATATTCAAGGATGGAGCCACTCTCTGACTTTGGGGGGTGGGAGGAGGGGTTGCAATGGCCCCCAACTTAAAAAAAATATACACACATGTAGCCGTGGGTACTAATTTTAGCAATTTTATTATATAAAAATTACACTTTACCCCTTTTTAACAATATTACTGATTATTTTAAGAGTAAAGTTATAGCCATAAACTTTTCTATAACATTTTTATAAACTGTTGAGGTAGCGAGTTTTTATTGGTTTGTATTTAGATCCAAAACTTATACCAGTTTTTTAATTACCAATAACCAGTTACCATATCAGCAATTTATTTAAAAGTTTTAAACTTTAGCGTTCTTCTCCTTTTGAAGACCATAAAAAAAAAATGTATAGATCTAAAATCTAAAATGAAATATATAAGCTCAAAAAAACTAGCCCAGCAACAAAAATTACCAATAGTAAAGGCAAAAAAAAAAAAAAAAAAAAGAGAAAAGAAAGGAAAAAAAAAAAAAAAGCCCAATCAATCAAGGACAAAGTTTAGTTACAAAATTGGTTGAAACCTAAACTTACCCAATAAAATAAATATTACTATATATTTTGAAAATATAACCGTTGAATTGCATGTTCTTTATGCTTATAATACACATGTCAAATTTTGTGTCAATAAGATATTATTTACTATATGATCTATAAACTTATATTTTATACATAATTTTAAACTACAAAAACTTGCAATTTAAACAATTTATTGATGGCATAACTATTAATCTTTAATTTTTTAGAAAGTTTGCAAGCATAGAGGATATAAGAAGAAGATGTAATCTATCGGTGGATTTGTCAAAATTCACCTCCAATAAAAAGATATTGAGTAATGTTGTAATCTTAGGCTACGATCAATTTTGTAGTTAAATTTTGTCCATCAATCAATTTATTTTTACCCAGGAATAGACGCAGACATCAATGTCAAAGAGACAACGACACACCCAAAAAAAAAAAAAAAAAAAAATCTCAGCGATTAAGTAGTAGTAGAGCCAGTGACTGAAATCGCTATTCACAACCAGCAATAGAGTCATCCCCTAACTCCAAGTCCTAACTCCGTCACTGATTATATTTGGTTGTCAAATTAGTTTGTAAAAATAATGTAATATTTTTAGTATTTTCCAAGTGATAATTTCAATCCCAATATTAGCATATACCGATAAGCGAATAGTAATTTACTGGATTTTGTACGAATTGCCAACGATATAAGCCAGCCACAACTCAAGCTAGAAGCCTAGAACTAACAACTTGAAACTAACTGAGCTGTAGATGCTCTTGTTAAAAATGGCTGCAGATAAGCAGAAAATTTTGTAATCCTTCGTAATAAGTCATAACCCACTTATGGATGAATATTTTATTTGAGAATTAGATACTCAGTTACTTCAAGTCTTCAACTATTAATGTATCTTACCATTGAATATGGGATCTAAGCTTTCATTTTATCCTACAAAAAAAATTAATTAGTGTTTTGATTTAATGATAAAAATCAATCATGATGAAGTGAACACCATAGATATGATATACTATCGTATTAATAAAAAATATAAAAGGTTAAAGTTTGACTACAAACATAGTTAGCTAATGGCAATAATTCTTACTAAAAAAATTAACATGACTATGTATTTTGAAATCTAACCGTTAGATTACATGTTCTTTATGTTTTTGATGTAGATGTCAAATTTTGTGTCAATCGAATATTTATTATTCGATCTATACACTTTTTTTTTATGCATAATTTTTTATTATAAAAACTTGAAATTTAAACATTTAATTGTTAACATAACTATTGATTTTTGATCTTTTAGAGATTTTGCAAGCATATATGATATAAAAAGAAAATGTAATCCAATTGTAGTTATTGATTACAACCAAGTTTGTAGTCAAATTTTGTTCAAACATAAAATAAAATAAAGAATTAGATACCTTTTATATAAGTTCTACCGGCTTACTTTAGTTCTGGCCTTTTGAAGGAATATATGAATTTCCCGTTTACCCAAAAAATAAAGAAAGAAATAATAAAGCCAAGCTAGAGCTAAGCTAATAGTTGGTACTTGGTACATGGGCAGCAAGTCAAAATCAACCTTCTTAACAAAATAAAATTTAAAAAAAAAAAAAAAAAAACCTTCTTAATAAAATCAAGCCTGAGCTGATCATTAATAAGTTGGTTACCTAGTTATACTTTAATTTGCTTATTGGTGTCAATAAAAGTTTCCGAATAATTTTTGGATTTTTGAGAGGTGATAGGATTTTGGCGGAACTAGGAATTTGTCCTTAAGGGAATCGAAAAAAAAAATGATGATTAAGTAAATTTTCTTTATATACATATATTCCTACCATGTATAATAAGTATAAAATAGTATTGTAAACACAACTCAAGATATAAATTAAGAATTTAATTGCATTAGGATAATTTCATGAAGTTAAATTAGTTTAAGTAATTGATATATACAACTCATCACAAATATGATTATACTTCTATTCAAATGAATATGAGGAAGTGAGTTCTAGTTAGTTCAACTGGTGAAATCTTTGATAGTTGAATAAGAGATATATGATTCAATCCTTGTTTATACCAAAAACCGATTGATATCTTAGTTTGATGATAAAAACCTATCATTAGAAACGGATGCTATAGGTTGAAACTCTAAAAAAGAATAAAAATATATATATATATATATATATATATGAGTAAACTTAAATTTTCATATAAAAATCATATAATTTAACATTAATATTACATATATCTTAATTAATTAAGATTTGAAGACCATAAATATATATACTTAATGATTAAAAAAAAGTCTTGGAACCATATATGTATATAACAATGTCTATTTAAGAATTTTAAAAATATCTCTACCCTTAAGTGGCTCTGCCATTGCTCAAATAAGAAAGTCTGTAGTATACTTGATTCAATTTGGACAACAAACTAAGGTTGGAGTTATAACTCAATCATATTGCCACACTCTATAATGTCTGATGTCTAGGGTTTGAATCTCCCTCCCACTATTTACTAGCAAAAAAAAAAACACTAAGTAACAAACCAAACTATTTAATTACGAGAAATGATACGTTTATAACATTTTTACAACAAATTATATGTGACAAGTTGTTATTGTTTTAATTTGAATCCACAACTTAAATTAATTTTTTGTCCATCCGTAATAGACAATAACAACTTGCCACTTATGATTTATTGTGAAAGTATTGTGAATATGTTGTGGACATATCATTTTCTTTAATTATACTACCTAAGTTCCAAAAGTCCCTTCTCAAAAAAATAAAAATAAAAATAATACTACCTAACCTACGTCATTAGTCATTAATAGTTCCAAAAGCTTAACTCGAATAATTAGGAAACATATGGGAGTAATTACTCAAATCTATTAAATTGGATTTAGTTATGGATCATCTAAATTGACTAATCGGGAATGGCAATTTATATAAATATATATATATATATATATATTTTTTTTATTACATCATTTAATTTTAATATTTTTATTTAGCTAATGTTTTGAAAATTGCATTGTTGTATTACACATTCTATTCATACTTAACATGCATACCAAATTTTATTTAATTTGGATGTTATTTACTTTCTGACCCATTAAAAAATATTTTATATTCTATATGTAATTTGAAAATAAATTAAATTTCAAATTAAAAAAATTTATATATGAGATCGTTATAATTTAAAAATTGGTCATAATAGAAATTTTGGACACTTAATCATTGGAAAATATTAATAAGCTGCCAAAAGTACAAGGAAAAAAAATACATTAGCAAAGATAATTAGGGAAAATAAGATGTCATACATGGAGCCTAAAATTAGTCATATACATGTTAGATTATCAATTAAGAGTCCGTTGATTAAAGCAGTTAATAAAGTCCGTTGAGAACTTCCAATTATACCAATTTGGGATTTGTTATAAATCATCGTAATCTTTCCAATGTCTTGCTAAATACGGGGGCGACACGATGAAATTTGAGAACTAAGGAATCTAAATTAAGGCTTTTAAACTTTTTAAATATTACTTAAATAATATTTTTTACTTAAAATTTATTTCTTTAAAACAAAAAAATACTAATTTAATTTTTGTGTAAAGTTAACACAATACAAGTAAAAGAAACCATATCTATTTGATCAATCAACCAAATACTAAAAAAATTATAATGAAATTATATTTTTGATATCTCTAAATAATTTTAATTATAAATTTATTTGGTGCTTTTCTTTTCTAATTTTTTTTTTATTACAATTACTATATGTAAGGACACAATTCGTAACGAACCGTAACAGTATTGGGTTCGCACGTAAAAAAGGCCCAAACAATATCATTTGTAGAGCGTGGGTTTGAAAGGCTAGGCCTTAGTCACCAGGCAGTGAGTCTTTTCATGGTGTTCATACATGGCTAAGTCATTTTCGCCCTAGGAGTCTTTCTCCTGGAGACAGGCTGGGAGGCTCTGGTTTTTGGCCATTTTCGCAGCCCCCTCTATGAATTGCTTACTTTTCCTTTTATACTCACCTGTATCTTTTATCCTTCGTCCACGTGTAGGATCGACATTCCAAGACTGATACTTGTCCCATCAGCCCATACTCAGAGTGGTTAGGGGTGGTTTGTAAAAGCTGGAGAGTATGGCTCTGTCAGGTGTAGAATATTGAATGGCAGTAAAGGCAGCTTTCCCTGGTCATTACACTTTCCAGCATACCCCTTTCTATTGGCACCGATATTTTAGATTTTTTCCAAAGTTGTTTCTATACCATTTTTGCCCTTTCTTCTCGTGAGATCTCGATTATGCCGAGGACTGAACCGTCCTTGGCTGTGTCCCAAGGCTACTTCGTATTTGTATTGCCGAACTTGGGCCATCATCTTCCTCGGCTTGGGCCTTTGGATCCCAGCAAGTAAGTGGGCCTGGCCCATGGATCATTGGGCCCCACACTATATATATACACATACCCACACACATAGAGCAACATAGAAATCAAGGAGATAACATAAATAAACATTTTGTTTCTTCCCATTCAAATAACTTAATATTTTTATATTTATGTTTATGTTTTACTTTTTTTAACAAATAATTATTAAATTTTTTTTTCAAACTATAATTAATATTTATTATTAAAGATTAAAATATATTCAATTACAAGACAAATTTAACACATTTTTAATTAGTTTCGAATGACTATCAAAACTACATGGAAAAAAATACGTTAGCGAATATAATTAGGAAAAATAGGATGTCATACAAGGAACCTAAAATTAGTCATATACATATTAGATTATCAATTTAGGGTCCGTTGATTAAAACAGTTGACAAAGTCAGCAGAATACTTCCAATCTATGCTAATTTGAGATTTGCTGTAAATCATCGTACTATTTTCAATGTCTTGCTAAATATAGGGCTACTTGATGAAATTTGAGGACTAATGAATCTAAATTGACACTTTTTAAAATTTTAAATATTACTTAAATAATATTTTTTTTACTTAATTTTTTTAAAACACAAAATTACTAATTGAATTTTGTGTAAAATAATTATAAATAATTTTAATTATAAATTTATTTGGTGCTTGCTTTTTCTAAAATTTGTTTTTGTTACATTTACTATATATACACACACACATAGAGCAACATAAAAATCAAGGAGGTAATATAAATAAACAGTTTGTTTCATTCAATTCAATTAACGTATATATTTATGTTTATGTTTTACTTTTTTAAACAAATAATTATTTAATTTCTTTTTCAAACTATAATTAATATTTATTATTAAAGATTAATATATAATCAATTACAAGACAAATTTAACACATTTTTAGTTAGTCTTGAATGACTATCAAAAGTACATGGAAAAAAAAATACATTAGCAAATATAATTAGGGAAAATAGGATGTTGTACAAGGAACCTAAAATCAGTCATATACATATTAGATTATCAATTTAGAGTCTGTTGATTAAAGCAGTTGACAAAGTCTGCAGAGAAATTTAATTTGTACTAATTTGGGATTTACTATAAATTATCGTACTCTTTCAAATGTCTTGCTAAATATAGGGGCGACTTGATAAAATTTGAGGACTAAAGAATCTAAATTGAAGTTTTTTAAATTTTTAAATATTACTTAAATAATATTCTTTTACTTAAAATTTATTTTTTTAAAACACGAAATTACTAATTTAATTTTTACGTAAAGTAATACAATACAACTAAAAGAAACCATATCTACTAAATTAATCAACCAAATAATAGAAAATTATAATGAAATTATATTTTTGATATTTCTAAAGAATTTTAATTATAAATTTATTTGATCCTTCTTTTTCTATTTTTTTTTGGGTTACATTTACTATACATACACTGAGCAACATAGAAATCAATGAGGTAATATAAATAAACAGTTTGTTTCATTCAATCAAAATAAATTATTATGTTTATGTTTATATTTTAATTTTCAAACAAATAATTTTTAAACTTTTTTTCAAACTATAATTGATATTAATTATTAAAGTTTAACATATAATCAATTACAAGACAAATTTAACACAGTTCTAGTTAGTTTCGAATGAGTGTCAAAAATACAAGGAAAAAAAAATATGTTAGCAAAGATAATTAGGAAAATAGGATGTCATACAAGGATCCTAAAATCAATCATATACATATTAGATTATCAAGAGTCCATTGATTAAAGAAGTTGACAAAGACAACAACTAAAATTACGAAGAGCTTCCAATCCATACTAATTTGGGATATGTTATAAATTATCGTACTCTTTCCAATGTTTTGCTAAATACAGGGTTGACTCGATGAAATTCGAAGACAAAGGAATCTAAATTGAGGCTTTTTATATTTTTAAATATTACTTAAATAATATTTTTTTTACTTAAATTTTTTTTAAAATTCAAAATTACTAATTTAATTTTTGTTTAAAGTGACACAATACAACTAAAAGAAATTGTATCTATTACATTAATCAACAAAATACTAGAAAATTATAATAAAATTATATTTTCGATATCTCTAAATAATATTAATTATAAATTTATTTGATGCACACAAGATCCTGATTAAGTTTATCTAAAAAAAATGGCATAGTAGCGCAACCTTTCACATCATTGTCTCCACGGATACCATGGATGGAAATTACGATTCCAGCACAGCTGAATCTAAAGGAACTGGTATACCTACACCGGTTTGAGTGTAACCCTATTCTTCTTGTCATGATCGCAGTTGCTAAGCTTTGAAAGAAACAAGTAGAGAGATATAGAGAGAAGGAGCATATTGTAAAAGCTATTTAGCGTAGGCTAGAGATATGCTAAAATATAATTGTGTTAAAAAAATTGAAGGGAATTGCAAATAATGGGCATTTGAAGGGTTTGAATAGCTGATGGAATTGCTAGGAAAGTGAAAGAGTCAAGAGAGGGAGGCTGAACTAAAGTGAGACTTTACGGTATTTTACTCAATGAGAGAGAGAGAGAGAGAGAGAGAGAGAGAGAGAGAGAGAGAGAGAGAGGTGGAAGTTGAAAAAAATAAAAATAAAAAGGAGAAATCTCATGTTTTTCCGCATAAGATCTTTAGTTATATATATTTTAAATAGTATTACACCACTCAATATTTTTTTATAGGATGTAAATTTTGAAAAATCTATTATTGGATTACATTATCTTCATATATGCAAAATTTTGAGGTGATCGAATATTAATAACCATGTTATCAATCAATTGTTTAAATTTGAGTTTTTGTAGTTTAAAATAATGCATAAAAATGAGTTTATGGATGAAATGGTAAATAACATCCGATTAGCATGAAAATTGGCATATATCTTAAGAACATATAGAATATGCAATCCAACGGTAAGATTTCTAAAATATAAAGTCGATAACAAGTTATTGGATAGTATAACATGTTATTGGATAGTATAACATTGCAATCCAACGGTAAGATTTCCAAAATATGAAATCAATAACAAGTTATTGGGTAGTGTAACTCTAAGCAATGTTACACCACTCAATATTTTTTAATTGGATATGAATTTTGACAAATCAACTATTGGATTACATTATCTTTGTATATTCTCCATGTTTGCAAAGTTTCAAAGTAATCAATAATCAATAATCATGTCATCAATCAATTGTTTAAATTCAAGTTTTTGTAGTTTACAATATTGCATAAAATATGAGTTTATAGATCGAATAGTAAATAATATCTTATTGGTATAAAAATTAGCACGCATATTAAAAACACATAGAATATGTAATCCAATGGTAAGATTTTCAAAATATGAATTCAATAACAAGTTATTGGGTGGTGTAACATTACTTAGAGTTACACCAGGTGTAACTTGAATCCAACCCATTTATATATATATATATATATATATATATATATAACACACACTTTTCTCTCTTCAAATTTTTTCTACCTTCTTTTTAAAGATAATTTAGACAAAAGACATAGGGGATGGAGAGGGAGGGAGTGAAAATTTTTCTACATTTTAAATTTCTTCTCTATTCTTTGTTTTCCATCTTATAATACAAATATCTAATGCTTCTAACATATATTGAGTGATAAAATATATATCTAAATTTTGATTCACTTTTTAAAGGTAATTAAATTTTTTTTTTTTTGGTTGAACCAAGTTTTTATTGATATCTCATATCACAAGCTATTGCAAAATCTACTATAACATTTTAAAACTCATTCCTTACTCCATATTTCCTTGGAAATTGATCACTTATTTTCCCAACCTGACTATCAAGGCTTCCCAACGTGCATGTATGTGTACATGTACTATTTCATAAAATAAAATAAAGTGTAAAAATTTGTTCTAATATATATATTTATATGTTTCAGTTGTGTTAAATTCTTTGATTCATGGACTAATTCTATTGTAGTCTTTAAAATTTTTATACACTCTTCTACTAGGTTAAGATATTTGCGATAAGGTATATGGTAGATATTATTGGAACCAGTCAACTTCATTCTAAAAGTGCATCTAACCAATGGTCCTACGAAACATATTGTTTTTTTGTCTATGCAGCGAAAAAGAAGAAGAAGGAGAAGAAAGGTTTTTCTGTTTTTAAATCTTTGGAAACCCCTATGCAATGTCAATTTTCATTTGCCTTCACAAACCACTTTTAAACCATCACATTCTTTTTACTGTTGGAGCTTGATTTGTGCTTTTTCTTAGTGTTGGTCCTTTTCCCCATCAAGAGCTCTTATTGCTTTGTTATGCCAGGCTTGTCAGCCAAAGTTAGCCACAGCAATTGGTCAACCTTATCCATAGCATTCTTAATTCAAAAGAAAATGACGAATGAAGAGTAAAAAAAAATCATTTGTTGCATCACTTTCTCCCTATCCCTAACTTTCCACAAAATCCAAATGCTCATTAAATTTTCATTATTCTGATGATTTGTATCTTTTAACCTTGAGTTGCATCAATTAATATTCATCTTGCTTAGTACTATATATAGTTTTTCTCAATCTTATGTGTATGTGCCGCTCGACCTGGAATTACAGCACTCTCATTTTCAGCTCTTTTAGTCACCCGTTAGCTCTAAAACAATTTCTCTTCTTGTTTTTGCATCACCTTTGTGTTGATTCTTTAAATTTACTTAAAAGTATAAGTAGTTATTAGTTGTATTTTAAAAACATAATTAAAAAAATAAATACATATGAATAAGCCAAAATATATATATATATATATATATATATCAAAAGCGCTGCATCCAAACATTTTATAATTTAGCTTTTGGGGGTTTTAGTTAATTCATTTGGTAAAATTTTAGATGGTTGAATAAGAAATTTGAAATTTAATCTCCACCTACACTAAAAACCAATTGGTATCTTGGTTTGATGATAAATAGCACAATAATTAGAAGTAGACGCTATATGTTAAAACTTTATAAATAAATAAAAAATCTAGCTTTTGGTTTATTTTATGATTTATAATTTCTTTTTTTAAAAAGCTTTAAAATGTTGCATATAAACTAAGAAACTTAAAAAGTCGAGTATCTTGTAACTTAACTAAAACATCATAGTATTTTCAACAAAAATGTTCAAATTCAAATCCACTCACTCGTTATAATTATCAAATTGATATTAAAAAAAATTTAATAAAAAAAGGGAAACCAAACATACACTTGAGCCTACTCTTATCCAATAGTTTTTTACACGTTGGATATGACATGATCTTATCCATTACATAAATATATTAAAATGTGAAAAGGGAATTAGGGACTCCCCATGCCTAGGTTGTATTGTATTTGTATGTATGTATATATTTTCAGACATGCCTTTTTTGCGCAATCGGCGCAAACCGCTGTCGTCGACTATGGTTTTTCCTAAATTTACAAAACTCTTATTGGATACCAAAACCAAAATTGAGGAGAACCCATGTGGAAGGGTTTGGCTTTGTGACAAAATCTCCACGTGCATAGAATTTTTCACTGGACCATTGAAGACGAAGCATTTCGTCAAGCTTCCATACTTGTGGGACACCATTCTCTCGTGGCCTTTTCTCACTGATAGTACATACTCTGATATACAAATACAAGTTGCACCCTTTACTATATATATACTTTTTATTATCTCATCGATCTTCATCACAGAATGATGTGTTTTCAAGAATTATTTCCCTCAAATCCGTGACTACAAGATAGACTGAGCAAATCCTTTGTATATACTGCAGGATATATAGAACTAGCTAGACTATATATGTCATGTCATTATAACAAATTCAAAAGTTGAATTTCAAATCACATAACATAAATTTCTACTATGTGGTAAAACTTTTTCCCTGTTTTAGATAAGAATAACTTATCGTTAAAAGTCGCCAAAAAAGTCTTTGTGATTTAAACAAAGTTGTTGTCAAAGCATGGAAAGGCAGAGCAAGTAGAGGATTCTTATAAGTTCTCATTAACGTGGTACAGCTGGGTTACATTAAAAACTTTAAATTAGGTTTTACTGTAAGAACCGAAAAAAACAATCTAGAATGAAGACTGTTTCCGGCATATTTTAGCTTTGAAAAAGCCAGCCTTGAATTTATTTTCTCTGAAATATAGCTGTGTCAATTGACTGAGTACATCTTGTGGCTATTAAGTCAAGTTCTTAATTGCTTGTAAGTTAAAAACTGATAGTGTCCTTGCAATATAGTTATTACAAGATCTAGTACAATACAAATTCCAGTATCTAATACAATGAACCAAATATTTTCCAAAGTGATGCAAGAAATGTCATTTTCACATGTGTACTGTTTTATAGCTAAACATGTGGTTCTAATTTGGTTGATTGGTAAAATTTCTCATCATCATCGAATTAAAGGATTAGATTCAAATTTCACTTACATTAAAAATAAAGTTATTGGTGTTTTGACTTGACGGTGAAAAATAATCATAATAAAATATTATAGGTCATATATTTTCGAATCTTATTGTGTCTATACAAAGTAATGAATGATATAAATGAAAGAGACGACATTTTTATTATTATTATTATTATTTATTTACAAGGTAGAATTTTTACTATAAGTGTGAAACTTTCTCTTGGAGACTTGAATCTTAGCTCCCTCCCAAACTAAACTTCTTATATACTTACCCAAAAAATAGGAAGTTACCCAAAACGAAACTGCCTCTTAATTGAGTTATTAATGTTTATATTGTCACTCTACCAAACCCTTTGCAATCTTGGTTTGCTAAACTTCTTATATACTTACCCAAAAAATAGGAAGTTACCCAAAACGAAACTGCCTCTTAATTGAGTTATTAATGTTTATATTGTCACTCTACCAAACCATTTGCAATCTTGGTTTCTCTCCTGTGACTGGGTCAAGTGATGAGTCAAGCAGGCACCGATTGGACTCACCAATCCGAGCCTTAATTGACTTGGGAGATAGAAAAAACAATGGGCTCGTACTATGGGTGCCTGACTAGTTACAGTAGCTTATGTATGTCAGTTTGTGCGTGTAAAATTAAGCCCCCACCATGAATTTATCAAATTAAAAAGATGACTTGTTTTTGTCACTTAAACAATTGTCCGGTTGTAAAATAGACCCCACAATTTTTCTAGCACCGGAAAACAACGACCTTGCACCCACTCTCTCTTACCCTTTTAAGTACTCCACACTTTGTGAGTGTAAATTAAGTCTCCTCCTCTCTAATTCTCTCTCTCTCTCTAAAAAAAAAAATGAAGAAGATCAATATGATACTTAGGAAGTGCAAGAGCTTGTCAAGGCAACTAGGGAGATCTTCATCATATAGTAGCCTAAGGTCCAAATCCTCAAGAGATGAATTATGGGGTGGTGGTGGTGGTGGTGGTGACCACATGCAAGATCATGATCATGAGCACCATGAAACTATATTCGTGGGAAGCACAAGAAAGAGGTACGTTATTAGCTCCAAGTATTTAAGCCATCCTCTTATAAATGCTCTAATAGACAAGACCAATAAGCAAAAAGCAGGAGAGGAGAACAATAATATTTTGGTGGTTAAGTGTGAAGTTGTTTTATTTGACCATCTTTTGTGGATGTTAGAGAATGCGGACCCAAATCTTAGCTCTGAGTCCTTGGAAGAATTGGCTGAGCTCTATCTTTCTTGATGAGGCCCATGCAACTATAGCCTATATCTCAAGGTCCAGTCTGGTCAGAAAGAAAGAAAGCTTAATGGATATTCATGTTAGGTTGTGACTGCATCTGAGAACTTGTAATGGTTCAAATTTTCATTCTTCCATGGTGCAATTATATGTCATTCTTATTATTGATCTCTGTCCTAACTCGATCTTTGGAATCGATGGACCCACTGCTTGATGAATGAATATCATGAAATGGGTTATTCATCATTGTATTAATGGTTTTTTTTTTTTTTTTGGTTGTTGATAGGAATTGTATTAATGGTTTTTTGTTTTTTGGTTTTATTTCATTATATTCTTTATCCTTACTTTTAAATTAATAATAAAGTTTACTTGAGCAGCTAAATTTTCATGTCTCACCATATTGGTAATGCATTTTTAATTTTGTTGAACAAGTTGGTGTATTAGACACACTACCTTTCTCTTTGAATCAACTACAAATTTTAGAGGCAGTCCTCTTTTATCAAATCCATCTATACCTCTAAGTTGAAAACCCTAGATCTCTCTCTTATCAATGAGAGAGAGAGAGAGGGAAAGAGAAAACATAGTGATGGGATAATCACAAATGAGTGGCACACTTGATCCTTAATCAAGCTTTATGAAGTGGAAATGAGTATTCGAATTTTTTCTTACCTTCTGTTGGTAGCACGATAGCATATATTCACTTATCCAGAAAAAGGTATAATAATAGAATATATGCTAGAGGATTTGAAGCATAGAAGGTCTCCAGCTGGCTCTTCCAAAGTCCAAACGCCAACCCTAGAAGCATGGTATATTAGTGTGTGTTGAAGGTTTGTACAATAACCATGATATTATTATTAAAGAGAAAATATTTTGGTAGCAATGGTATTTATTACTTTGAACTTCCAATCAATTTGGTCATGATCGTTAAATCACTTTTATTTTTGTGTGCATTTTCATGCGCTTTCTCCAAATACCCCAAAAAAAAAAAAAATCAAATTTATTAATCTCCAATTCTGGAAGACACAAATATCAATTCAGAAACTAAAACAAATCCTTATTTGAATCTAGAATTACTACTATTTGAAAATAGCAGGCACCAAATTAAGAGCAAATTAAAAATAGCATGGACCAATTTGATTGCAACCAAAATATAGGAGCCAAATTAACTAGAAAATGAAAATAAAAAAGACTGAATTGAATGCAACTAAAATGACCATGCATACATCAAATTGACAGTAACCCTAATATATAGGAATGAAAATGGTATTTTGCCTACTATTAATTTATTATTATTGAGCTCTTATGGGCTTGTATTGGTTATGTTTCTTTATTATACGGGCGGGCCATGATGGGCTCTTAATACGTGTTTTTGTGAGTTTATAAGGTTTACTGTTCTGAAATGTGTAGGTGATGAGATCTTAATGCGTTTTGAGTTTAAGGTTTACTGTTCCGAAATTAAGCCCATAAAGAGAAAAAGTATGAACTTTCGTATTCATTTAAAATGATTCAATTTCGACCTTTTGAAGTTGTTGTATGATAGGATAGCTTCACTATCAATGTTATCAACTACATTTTTTTCAATATAGATAATTAAGCAATCATTAAACTACTGATCACCCTTTCAATTACCAACATTTTCCCTACATAAGTAACAACTTAAACAATATGCATTACCTTTTTGAAAAAATGCATCACATAAATCCAACATATTTGGCTAAAGACTAAAGCAAGTACTAACAGATTAAGTATTTGAAAAAAAAATGTATTTTTTAATTAAAAAAATAGCGATTTTAAAATATGCCATTTAAAAACACAATTTAAAAAACACAACTTAAACGTTTGATTTGGGCTTTTAGGCTAATTTGTTTATTTGGGAAATTTTTAAAAATGCTATGTTCACAATATTTTTGCAACACTTACACAACAAAGTCTAAGTGATAAGTTTTTACTAGTTATAATTTGAACATACCACTGAAATTATTTTTTTATCCACTAGTAGCAACTTGCTACTTAGGAATTATTACGAAAATGTTATGAAAATGTTGTGAACATATAGCATTTCTCGGAATTTTTGGTTAAACATTCAACAGGCCAAAATTTCAGAAAAGTTGAATTTAAATTTTAACGGGCTCAAATTTTTATTTGAGGTGTTCAAATCTTTTAAGGCGGTCAAGCTTTTTTTTTTATTAGGTGGTCAACAACCCATATTTATTTAAAATTCAATTTTTTTTTTAAGGTATATTAAAAAAAAAAATCAAGCAGGGTGGTCACGTCACCCCTATTACATATAAAACAAAAGTTCAAACAGGATTTATCAAAGAATATAAGTTTTGAAAAAAATTGTGGGTAAGTCATTGGAAAACAAATAATACATCCAAAATTAACAATGTCAATTGTAAAAGAAAATAATGCAAATAAATAAATACGGATGATAAATAAATAAATATATATATATATATATATATATATTACATAAACCCCACACTCACGTGCAAAAGAGGTGGGGGTGTCTTCAAAAATTATGGCAGCAAAGAGTGGGTAAGATGCTTAAAATGTGGGACGTGTTTATCAAGAAAGAAGAAGAGAGTGGGTCTGTAGCAAATAGTCTCTTGCTATGTTCAAACAACTTAGCTATTAGCTACAACCCGCAACACGTCACATAGACAAAGGAAAACAAAAATGGAAAACGTGAAAGAAGGATTGCCATATGTCTTTTGCAGTTTCAACTTCTCTATAAATTGAGATGACCAAAACATTTGAAATGGTGGGCACGAAGAAGGATTCAAGAAGTCAAAAGAGAGTACAGAGTCGAGAAGGTTTTAGCTGGTACACAGCAGACCAGACTAGACAAATTACACGGAGAGAAGTTAGGGAAAAAAAAAAAGGCTTTAGCAAGTTAATAAGCGGACATAAGTCACAGAGGGCTTCACGAAGATAAAAAAATAAATAAAGAGAAGTTGAAAAAAGGCTTGTGCTTTCCAATTTACCGAAGCAATAGGTTGGGGCTTCACAAGTCCTATTGTTCTGTAGCCCTCTCTCTCCTTTTCCAAAACTGAACTTTTGTAGATTCGGATTTCATGAAGAGTTACTAACTCCATACATGGAATCTGGAATCCTTGACTCCCTCAGCAGATCTTATTAGAAAATTACCAAGTAAAATTTTTTGCCAAACTTCTATCCAATGACTTCTCAAAAACCAACGGAGTCCTTGACTCCACTTATTAAACAAATCAATGGAGTCCTTGATTCTACTACAATTAATTTTATAGAATTTTTTACTCCACCACATCAAACAATTAAATAAAGTCCTTGACTCTACCATTTCAAATAATTCAATGGAGACCACTGCACACCTTGGTGCGATAGTCATTTCACAAGTATTAAGTACTTGTAGAGTGTAAGGGGCAAGAGCCGAGATTCAAGACTTTAGGAGGAAGCTTTACACACATATACCCTTAAATTAAGTTAGAATAGAATATTTATCTTATATAAAAAAAATAATAATTCAATGGAGTCCTTGATTCCATCAATTTAAACAATGGAGTCCTTGACTCCATCATTTAAACAAATCAATAGAGTTCTTGACTCTACCAATTTAAACAATTTGGAGTTCTTGACTCCACCAATTTAAAATAATATGTTTCAATGGAGTCCTTGACTCCCTAAATTATTTTAAATAGAGTGGAGTTTCTAATTCCTTCAAATTAATTTAATGGAGTATATAATTCCAATATGATTAATTCACTTGGATTCCTAATTCCTCAACCAAAATTTGAGTTTCTAATTCCCAAAATAAAATGATCAAAAAATTGGTTTGAGAGAAATTTCCAATTCCAAGTCTCGAAATATTATCGTAAAAATAAAATTGCTTCAAAGGAATTTTCAATCCCTCAATTAAATTTAGGAACTTCCATCAAAATATCATTATTTGTTAAAATTCCTACAAAGAGCCAAATGAAAGAAAGGAAATTTTTTTAGACATTCAATTTCTCAATAAAGAGAGCCGTTTGTTCAATTCCCACGAGAACATGGGTCCTTAATTCATCCTTGAGATTAAAATAAATTTTCACCCAAAAACAAAATTAAGTCAATGCTTAAATAAATACCAAGCATTTGACTTAAATGTCCATAATTTAAAGTGGACAAAATCATATTTGAGGATTTTAAATCTAAAACCTCAACTTAAGAACTACAAATTAGCTTGATCCCCACCAAGGGTATATATGCAACCTAAATGTATTATTGGGTGTAGTCACAAATAAATAAAAATACATATCCCCTCAAACAGAAAATAAACTTATGTGCGAAGACGACATGGTTGGAATCTAAGGGATTTCCCTTGAAACAAAGTATTATGATTAAGAGATACATTATCTGGAATGGGCACTACTCACATCAATAAAACTCATATGCCCAAACGCCTATAGGTGAAATTATGTTTGATGGATTTTATTTCAACACAAATATTTTTGTCAAACAACAAATGTAATAGGAGAGAACCTATGGTGCCCAATGTCTCATTCACTGATACAAAGGTTAGGCTAAAGCACATGTTCATAATCCAATTTGGCATATTTGCTAAGTTTCTCGCAAAAAAACAAATTGGTTATCTCATAAATTTTTGTATTGTGAACTCTTGGAGTATACTTCAAAACTGAGATAAAATCCAATTATATTTCAAATTGGATTTTAATTTTGATATAATTTTATGCCATATGTCTAGTCTAATTACCTTAATTTTGCTACCAACATAGGGAGCCGTACATTCATTTTTCTTGGCTCAGTTGCCAACCGTGGGAACACTAATTGTTGTGATTGAAGGACATCATTTCATTATAACAAGGTGGCTGATCACTGAAGAACTTAAATTTGACTGAGAATGCCCAAGACTCAGAGAGAATGAGGCTTATAATTTTACACTTAATCCAGTATCCCTTAACCATACACGAAAGTCTCTAAAAAACAAATACCCAAAAGTGGAAGAAATACTCTAAACACCTTTCCAAAAAATAGAGGCAAGCAATCTTTGCAAAAAATTTAATAAAAATCCTTTGTGTGTCCTGATCATTTACGATACAAAAGGATTTTACCGTTTTTTTTCTCCAAAACCCCAATTTGTGTCTTGTACAAGTTTATGTTTATGTTTATATTTTTTAATTTTTTTTAAATTATATATATATATATATATATATATAAAGTCAAAGATAAAAGAAAATCCAATTAGACTATAAAATTGAAGTCCAATTTTATGCTATATGTCAAATCAATTTCTTACTTTTGGTGCAATTATTTATGTTTTATCACTCATTGGAACAATCAAGGATTTTGTTAGTTTTATATTAAAGGTGAAACCACTTTTATATATATATATATAAAAGAGTTTTATGTCATATTGAACTTTTAGTTTTAACTTTTATATACTTTGAGACAACTCATTTGTTTTATTTTGTTTTTTAATTTAAAGAACCTTATCATTTGAAAGAGGGTGTATTGTTTTGAATTTGAATAAATATAATTCAACTATAATTTCTTTTAAAAGTAAAATATAAATTGGCAAGAATACGATCAAATGAGAAATAACAATGAAGTAATACTAATAAACTACACCATATTGCTAGAGCTATAACTATGTGATATCAAATCTAAGATGCTGACGACACAATAGACGAGTAAGTTGATACCAAGTGTTGCTATACTTTAAATGGGTTTCAATTTTTGCTAACATTCCATCTCATTTGTAAAATTTTGAATGTATAATACTTTCAACCTATTCAAAATTATTTTAAGTTCATTTAAATTAATTATTCTAAAACTATTTTTAGCACAATAGCATATATTCACCCATCGAGAAAACGGTATAATAATATAATAGATCCTAGAGGATGTAGCTCTTCCAAACACCAACCCTAGAAGCATGGTATGTATATTAGTGTTTGTGTGTGTGTTGGGGGGGGGGGGGGGGGGGGGGTGGAGCTTTGTCCCTACATTTTAGGGTCATTGTCAATTTTTTAAATACATTTTGGTAGTAGTTAATTTCGTCCTAGTTATTTACAATTTCTAATCGATTTGGACTCTTCCGTTAAATCACAACTTTTCTTGCGCTTTCTTGACAAGCAAACACAAATCAAATTTACTAATCTCTAACTCCAGTAGACACAAATATCAACTCAGCAGCTAAAACAAACCCATATTTGGACCTAGAATAACTGTATTAAAACTAATATGGACCAAATCAACTATAAATTGAAAATAACAAAGACCAATTTGATTGCTACCAAAATGTAAGGATCAAATTGACTGAAAATTGAAAATAGCATGGGTTAAATTGACTGTTACCAAAATGTAAAAACCAAATTGATAGTAAGGACAAAAAATGGTATTTGTGCTTATTATGAATTTATTATGGGTAAACTGCATATTTGGCCCCTAAACTTTAAGCTATATGTCAGTTTGGTCCATAACCTTTCAAATGTGTCAATTTGGTCCCTAACTTTTTGATTTTGTATCAAAATGGTCCCTAACGTTAAGTAATGGATGGAAATGTTGACATAGCTAACGGTCAAAACAAAAGAATTAATCTGCTATTGCCACCTATACTAACATGTCAACATAACCTTAAATATATATATATATATTTTTTTGTTATAATTTTTAAACAATCAGATAAGTGAGTAATAGTGAGGAAAATTTTGGGATCAAAATCCCTAACTCATGACTGTTGAAAAATTCGTTAGGGATTTTAGCCAAGGACCCAAGCCATGAAGGCAACACTCTAGAAAAGGAGTTCAATCCAAAGCAGGCAACTTCCAACTGGCCCAATAAGCCAACTTGTTGGGCAAAGAGCCATGAAAATTGCTGTTTTTGAAAGATAAATGAGGGAAGAATGATAGGTTTCCCGCTTGTGGAGCAATGGTTGCTGTAATACCCATGTGAGAAAGGTTCAAGGTAGTTACTCTAACGTGTTTGGCACTGCAAGAGATCACAATCTAGTTGCAATCAGAGGTAGAGGTAGACCAATTGCTTGAAAAGGTTTTGTTAGGGCCATCGGTAATATAGGCTTCGAGAGAAAGAAGAGCTAATTAGTCTGTGGTGATGTTGGTTTTTACTGTCACAGTTAAGCTAGCCATAAAATTAGTGCAATAGATACAACACAAAAAATAAGAAAAAGACAGGAATCTCCATAAGTTTCTATCTGTAAGTAGGTTGAGATGTGAGGCTAGATATATGTACAAAACAAGTGTGGCTGAAAGATGTGAATTTATATAAATGGAGAAATCAACTTTTTGATCCCAAATTTTTCTTTGCAAGCTGTGTTAATAACTTATCTGATTGTTTTTACTAAAAAATTTAATTTAAGTTAAGGTTATTTGACATGTTAGTATAGGTGGCAATTAATGTGGCAAAAAACTAATTTTTTTTTGTTTTGGCCGTTCGCCATGTTAGCATTTTTCATCCATTACTTAATTCCATGGACCATTTGACACAACATCAAAATATTAAGGACCAAATTGACACATTTAAAATGTTAATGACCATATTGACATATAATGTAAAGGTTAGGGACTAAATATGTAATTTATCCATTTATTATTATTATTGAGCTCTTATGTGCTAATATTGGTTATGTTTCTTTAATCTTTAGGCAAAAACACCAACTTGGTCTTTACATTTTGGTAACAGTCAATTTGGTCCATGTTATTTTTAACTTGTAATAAATTTGATCCTTACTATTAACTCACTAATGGAAAATGTTTACGTGGCAAACAGTTGGCAAACAGTTTACATGGTTAGCACACATGTGACTAATAAAATAGTTTAAAAAAATATTTAATTGTTATTAAAAAAAGCCACATCAACAAATTCTTGTCAAAAATGATCATATCATTAAATCATTGACCTGTGTTTTATGTTGTAAAATGCAAAAACCATGTCACTATGAAAGATTGGAACCTTAATTATTTAATAAGATTGTAAGTGTTTTAAGAACTAGGATTACTCAACAAAGAATTAACGTTGCTTTGCACCTGTGGTTAGAAATTTGTTCATGTGTAGAAATCGAACCTTTATGATTAAAGTTATGAGATACCAAAGCAAATACAACATCAAAATTAAAACCTTATATCTTCTTGATTTACCTTTTTCTCACCACCCAAACATAAAATTTACCATAAAACTAAAATCCATCGCAACCCAAAGCAAACACAACAACCCAAATCCTTCACAACCCAAATCCACTCATGGTGCTATCGAATTGCTCGTGGGTACGAATTTGATTGCAGTGGTGCTCGTGCTCTGTTGCTATCGCAAACCCATACAACAAAACCCCCATCACTCCTAATCGTAACCTTCCAAGCAAAACTGTAGCAATCCCTACTTACCTCCATTGCTTAAAGGGAGAGCACAGATGAGAGAAAACAAAAATAGGAGAAAAGGAGAAAGAAATTAACTGAGAAATTTTGTGGTGTGGGTTGAAGATTGAAGGGTAGAAAAGATTAGACCTGCGTTGTTTTGTATGATTTGATTTTTGGGGATTTGGGTTGGAAAGAGATAGTTGATTTACAGACCTATCTTGTTGAGGAAGGGCCAACCAAAATAAGCAAACTGAGAGATGGCCATGGAGGTGGTGACCAACAGGTCATAAAAGTTCAAGAATTTTTTTCCTGTCTCTAGGTTGTTGTGTTTGGTTACCAAGAAAGTTGAAAAAAAATTAATTCTTTAAATTCATCCAAAAATTTAATTTAATTTTTCTGACATGGATTTTTTATTGTTAAAATTGCTTATGTGGCTTTTTTAGTAACAATCAAATATTATTTTAGTAGCCAAATGTGTGCCAACCGTGCAAACTGTTTACTATGTAGACATTTTTCATCAGTGAGTTGTAAGGACCAAATTGACTGTAAGTTGAAAATAACAATAACAAAATTAATTGCTACCAAAATGTAGAGACCAAATTGACTATAATCTCAAAATATAGGGACTAAAATGGTGTTTTTGCCTAATCTTTATTATTTGGGGGTGGACCATGACAGGCTCTTAATATATGTTTTTATATGAGTTTAAGGTTTACTGTGCGGAAGTTTATGGGTGATGGGATCTTAATGTGTTTTATGAGTTTTTCTTTTTCTTTTTGAAAACTATAGTAACCCCACTTGTAGTTAGGTCCATTTTCACTTTACCTACCTGTGGTTTCAAACTTAACACTTTACCCACCTGAACTTCAATCTGTTTTCTCTCTGTTACCCATCTCACCCTCAGACATTAGAGAAACATCTTTTTAATACAAATCAGAACATAACACGAATAAAAAACACGAACCATTGAAACTCTTCCTCATGAGCCCTAGAAACATGAGAAACCCCATCTGAACAAAGACGTAGAGCTTCATGAAGTGGGTGAAAAGTCGGGTTTTTTAAGCCTCTTGGTGGTTCTATTGCAGTGAAATTTTGGATTTAATATATTCATTGTCCATATTTTTAGTTTCACTAGCTTTTTTTCAAGTGGGTTTTAAATATTTTTTTGAATGATGCATTTCACTGTAAAGGCTCTGATAATGGGATTTGTTTCAAGGACTAGATTGCCATGGCTTTTGGTGGTCTTATTGATGTAGTGATTTTTGTTCACTTGTGGTGGGGGTAGTGTTTGGATTTTGAGAAAATGGGTTGTGCTAACTCCAAAATTTATAAAAAAAGCTCTGCGTCTCTGTAAAGAACGGAAGAGATTCATCAAGCAGGCCATTGATTCAAGGTATGCTCTAGCAGCTTCTCATGTCTCTTACACAAAGTCCAGAAGGTAGGAAAAAAACTGATTAAAAAATCCAAATCCACAATTGAAATTCTACGGAAGATTGATTTTTTGGGTTCTGGGTATTCATTGAATTTCCATAATTATTGTCTTTCCATTTCTGGGTAGTATCAAAAAATCACCAATAATTCATTGTTTCGTATTTGGGTACTATCGAAAACCACATGAAAATAGGATTTTGACTTCTGGGTATTTGCTAAAATCCAGTTTTTTGGATCTAGAATACCCGGAATTCAATGATGGCAAAGAAATCAGGGTCATTGGATTACTGGAGGAATTACTTTAGGACAGCGAACTCAGACATTTTCGAGATAATCGACCATGCGATTACGGCGGCGACTTCGGATTGTCCGAAGGAGTTCAAATTAAGGAGAGATCGAATAGCTGAGGCTTTTCTTTTGTAAATTTTCTCAGTGTTTGGGTTGTGATAGGGTGGAGTTGCCTGTGCCTTGTGGTGGTGGTGAAGACGATGAGACAGAAGAAGAAGATGACAGTAATGGAGGTTGTAAGAGTAGTGGTTTTGAAAGAGGTGGGTGTGAATTTGAGCCAGGTTGGAGTAAGGAGAGCAAGAATAGCTGTTTATTTGTGTGCTATTCCTCCGCTTTGGTGGTGAAGACGATGAGACAGAAGAAGAAGATGACATTTGAGCCAAGTTTAGCTGTTTAAAGTTTTCATAGAATTAAAGAACCTTAACTTTTTAATTTTTGTTATGTTTATTTTTTCCTAAAAATATGTTTTTCTAACATTACAAGGAGAGTTGGGTAACAAATCTCTAACGGAAGTTACTTCAGGTAGATAAAGTGTTAAGTTTTAAACCACATGTAAGTAAAGTGAAAACAAGCCTGACCACATGTGGGTTTACTGTAATTTTTTTTTTCTATAAACAATAATACTTATTAGAACACATAAAAAAATAGTAATACTGGTATTTTAAACCAAGCTTATAATACATTACATAATCAGAATTCAACTACAAAAGAGCCTAACCTTTGTAAGGTTAGTTGTAAATTGGGATTATAAACCGTTCATACTAGATACATACAACCAATATGGGATAAACATTCCTATTTTTTTAGTAAAAAATAATATTTATTAGAATATACATGAAAATAGTAATACTCGTATTTTAAACCAGATTTATAGTACATTACATAACCAGAATATAACTACAAAAGAGTCTAACATTTATAGTTGTAAACAAGGGTTATAAATAGTGAACACTAAACACACACAACCAATATAAGATAAATATCTTTATTTATTTTTTAAGTAATCAATAATACTTATTTTTTATTTTAAGGATTACTGTTCCGAAATTGGGCTCATAAAGAGAACAACTATGAACTTCCGTATTCAATTAAATTGATTCTCATTTTGGACCTTCTGTCCGAATCCATTAACAATTTTTTTTTCTTTACAATTAAAATTTGATTGAAACATTCGTAAAATACACTATTCAATAGATCTTGTTATTTGATAAGGTATTATTAAAAAAAATAAAAATAAAAAGGTTTAAACACTCCATTTTTTACTAATATATATTTTTTTATAGAGTTCAGGGGTTCAATTTTCAATTACACTAAAAGTTGACTAGTGTTTTTGTTTGATGATAAAGAGCACAATTATCAAAAACAGATATCATAGGTTGGAACTCTATAAAAAAATAATTTTAAAATATTTAAAGTCCATCTAAGTTACTTATTCTAAAACTATTTTTAGCACAATAGCATATATTCACCTGCCGAGAAAAAGGTATAATAATAGAATAGATCCTAGAAAAAGGTATTATTTTAAACACTCCAGATCATTTTTTTTAATTAAAATTAGATTGAAACATTTGTAAAATACACCATTCAATAGATCTTTGTTATTTGAAGAAGTATTATTAAAAAAATATAAAAATTTTAAACACTCTATTTATTTATTTATTTATTTATTTTATAGAGATCTAGAATTCAATCTCCACTTGCACTAAAAACCAATTGGTGTCTTGATTTGATGATAAAGAGTCCAATTATCAGAAGTAGACGTTGTAGGTTAAAACTCTATAATAATAATAAAAAATTAAAAAAAAAAAAAAAACCTTCATTTACTAATAGATTTAGATGAAAGGACCATATTATCTCATTTAGACAAAACCAGAACAAAAATTAAACCTTAGTTGACAGTTGAAATAAAATTTAAAAAACTAAATTGAATTATAACCTAAAAATAAAAATGGCATACCCACGAAGCAGTATTGCTGGTGTGAGACCTTGTGGGCAGCCTCTTGATGCCAATATGCACTCAAATAGTTATTTTAAATCCAATTGATCCTAAATATACTAACAGCACTACACATTTAATTTTAATTTATGCTTTTAAAAATGAATTCTTAATTGGAAATTGGAAATTAATTGTTGATGGTCAAATAATTTAAGCAGTTGGGGTTGCAATAGAACAATTTATACATCAAGATCCGGATTTCAATTTTTTTTTTTTTTTTACTTTCCTTTGTGGATGTTAATCCGAATTCACTATATTGATGGTGAAAATTGCTTCTCTTGAATTTGAAATGACACTTTTGGCTGTGAAACAATATATTCGTTTGCATGTTGATTTGTTAGAATAAGTTGATAAATTGTTGCACTTATTACCTATTTTTTTAAGATTTTCTCCCATCTCCCCGTGTGTGTATTAAAAATACTTAGTATTCTAAAAAAAAAAAAAAAAAAATGGTTTCATTCCTAATTTATGCAACGCCTCTGCTCTACATAATAAGAGTGTATTGAAAGAGATCACTTTTTTTTTTTTTATACTTTACATATTTTTGTTATTTTTGTTAGGACATGTGAAACTTGTTAGAACATATGTTATGTAATATTGACTAATCCTTTGACAAAACACACTTTACTTGTAATTGGGTAGATCTAGGATGGGTTTAGTACTTTAAGGAATAAGAGTTCAAGTCTAGTATTAAAGCCGAGCAAAATTGTCCAAGAAATAAGTGAAGAAGTGATGTTCATTAAAGCTCGATAGATATCTCGACAAATAATATCTATCAAGGTTTAATGTTTAATTCTCGACAACTCTCGATAGAAGCTGTATCTATCGAAAATTACAAAATTCAAATTTTCAGATCTGTTTTTCATGCATATCCAAGTTATTTGTGTAGGGTTTCTTTTCTCACAACCCTAGACATATATAAAGATTATTTTAAAGGTCGTCAAAGGTGATGCAACTTGATGCAAAGTGATTACTCATGCATATTGTGACTGGAGACAATTTGTCCTAGTTCATCTTTCTCTTGTAGAAGCTGCAGCGTCTTTGCGCCAAGAGTTTTGTAACCAAGGAACTTCTTGATATTCATCGTTTGGATGAACTAAAGAACTTTGCAGCCAACATCTTCCTCAAGTTGGTGTGTTAGTCATGTATTTGGATCCGTGCATCGATTGGTTAGTCACGTATAGGGAGCCATGCATTGAAAGGAGAGATTATCACTACATTACAACTTCAATAGTATTGGAGTAAGGGTTCAACAGTAGGTTAGTATTAGGTACTGGGATTTCTTTTACTTGTAACCGCTTGTTTTGATAATAGTAGATTCTTGAGAGTGGTGACCTTAAATTTACTCGGTAGAGTTTTGCCTCGATGGTTTTCCCCATTCGTAAACAAATCATCTGTGTCAAATTTATTTTCCACTGCATTTAATTTAGTTGGTGATTTGTTTGTGCTACCACGCTTATTGCATGAAATTGAATCTAATTAATTAACTTGGCTAATTAATTGATTAATTTACCAAAGGGGTCAATACATTCTTGGCCTTTCAATTTTGGTAACGAATTCATTTGACATGACGATTGAAAACAATTAATTTTTCATTAGTACATATTGATAGATTAAAAAAAAAGTTTAAAAATTTGAAATCCGGATGAATTCATTTGTTTTGGGAGAGAACAAAAGGGCCACTTTTGCATAGAAGAATTAAAAATATTTGAATTAGGATAAATTGTGGATTTCTTATATGTATAAATTGGTCCACTGTAACCACAAATACTTAAATTATTTAGCTATTAGAAAAAAAAAAAATTCCCAATTGCCTTCTGATAACTATGTATATGACTATATGGAACACTCGTGTATAATTTTTGAAATTAAAAAATCAATCTACATTTTTTTTTAAAGGAAAAATAAATTTAAAAAAAAAAAAAAAAAAACCTATAAGTGTATACCATGTTTTATGTTAGATCTAAACTTTTAATTTTGTTAATTAAAGTCTCAAATTTATGAATTTGTATACCATGTACATCTCCCTTTTTCATTTCTATTATTCGGGATAGTAAGAGATCATATCAAAGCTAAAAACAATTATGGGATTTGATAGTATAGTAGAAAGATTTATATATTTCTTTGTACCGCACCTAGGGACAGAACCAAGATTCAAACTTAGGGGGGCCAAAGTTCTTTATTCAAGAATTTTATAAAGTAAGAATATTAATAATAGAGGTTGACAACGATACTTTATTAGCATTAATTTTTGTATTTTTATTTTTAAATCAATATTAGATATTTATAATTTAGAGTTTTGTAAGTCAATTGGCACGTCTTGATATTTTCAAGGTCTGACTAAGGTTAGACCAATTCTTTATTCTATCCACATTATAATTTTTTTTAACAATCTATTTATTCTTTTCACATAATTATATACCTAATAACTTCATAATACTATATATAAACGGTTCTAAAACAAAAACAAAAACTATAGTTAAAAGTTCAAATCCATGTCTAGTATTACAATAATAAAACAACTAAAATAATGGTTAATCAACATAATGCAATAATATTCAGCGAAAAAAAAAAGGTGAGACAATTATTGGTGTCTTGGTTAAGGATTTTTTTTTTTTTTTAAATAATTACTTGGTTAAGGTTGAGGTAGCATAAAGATGTGAGATCTTTTCCTTTGAAAAATTGCCATTTTGAAAAAAATAGTAAAAAAAGAAAAGAAAAAATAGATCTCTTAAACAATCACATGATAATGAATGGTAACTTTGAGTCTTCAACTATGTAAATAATAAAGTTTTTCCTATCACTACATTAATTTAGCTAAAGCACAAAGTTTATTGCCAATAAACTAATCACACACATGCTTTGGTGGCAGTTTAGGTAAGGCACAAAACAGTAGATTGTTGTTGTTTCACATATGTATTACATTTATGCATGCATGCCAAGTGTGTCCCAAAGTTGTCTCTATGACTATAGGGACACTAATTGGTGTGTGGACGGAGTGACACTAATTGGTGTGTGGATGGAGTGATTAGTAGCATAAGAATTGTCTCTATGACTATGGGGTGGAGTCATTTGAGAAGGACAAAGAACTCTCAAATGAGAGGTAGAAATTGGGTAAAAATTATTGGGTTTTTGTGATTTGTTTTGCTAGGATTTATAATTGATTTGTTATAATTTTTTTTACTTAGACCGTGTCCAAAGATTTTTTTTTTTAATTATCTGAATATGTGAATTGTCCAAATTTGTAAATTGTCCAAATGTTTAGCTAAATGTTTTTCTTGATATTCTTGGGACAACTAGACAAGGGATGATTTGATAATTTTTTTCATTTTTGGTTTCATGGGTCAACTTGTAAATTTTTTAGGAGAGGGGGGCCAAGTATATTAATTTTAGAGCTAAAAGTAAATTTTTTATGCTAATATATATACTAGGGAATTTTTTTTCAAAGGTTGGGGGGGGGGGTGGGGGCATGGCCCCCCTCAGCCCAAGGTAGTTCGTCCCTAACTGCACCTCTTTTATATATATATATATATATATATATATATGGCCCCCCTTAGCCCCAAGAGAGTTCCGTCCCTGACTGCACCTCTTTTATACTGATATATATATATTTATTTATTTTGTAATTGTTGTATATAAATCTGTAATTTATAAAGAATTAAGATCAAACAAGGTGATATTTCTTTGCCTGATTATTAACTGCATCTGCATGCAACCTCATCTTTAATTTTAGTCCAGAAAAATGGTTTCATTACACATCATTGATTTTGATTTGAATTCTCGTGGAACTAAACAATATCAATAATTCATAATCGCACAAGATCAAACTCAATGATGTAGTTGCATTTTAATTGTTAAAAATTGGGGGACCATGACAATTCATTTTGACTGTTTAGACATCAAGAGTTGTTTTATGTGAAGTGATTGAAGATATCTATATATTTATATATCTATATATATAATAATAGGTAAAACTGAAAGAAAATCCAATTAAATTTCAAATTGGAATTGAATTACAGTCTAATTTTGTGCCACGTGTCCTATCTAATCTAAGTTTTTAAATTTTTGTACCAAGTGAGTTAATTCAATGTAAAAATTGGATTTCAATTAAAGTTTAATTTTGCGACATGTGTCCCATCTAATCTAAGTTTATTAATTTTGTACCAAATGAGTTAATTTAGTGTAAAAAATGAGGGGTCCAATATAAGTAAACCATAAAAAACATAATTTTTGAATGATTTTATATTTTTGAGCCCTTTTTTTTGGTAAAACTAAAAAAAATTCAAGTTTATAAGTCATATATATATATATATATATATAAAGATAAAGTTAAGAGAAAATCCGATTAGATTTTAAATTAGAATTCAATTAGAGTCTAATTTTGCGTTATGTGTCCCATCTAATCAAAAAATTTAAATTTTTGAACCAAGTTAGTTAGTTTATTTTAAAAATTGGATTTCAATTAGAGTTTAACTTTACGACATGTGTTCTATCTAATTGAATTTTTTTAATTTTTATGCCAAATGAGTTAATTTAGAGTAGAAAATGAGGAGTCCAATATAAATAAACCATAAATAACATAATCATATATCTATATATAAATTTAGAGGAAGAGAGAGTTTGAATGATTTTATATTTATGAGCCTTTTTTTATAACTAAAAACAATTCAAATTTATAAGTAATCTATCTATCTATCTGTCTATATATATATATATATATATATATATATACACACACACACACACATTAATAGGTAAAGTTTAAAGAAAATCCAATTAGATTTTACAATTGAAGTCCAATTTTGTGCCATGTGTCTTAAATTGTTTATTTCTAGAGAGAGTTTTATTTCTTAATTTTGGAATCAAATGTGGAACCATGTCATAAATATTCATTAAAGTGAGTTATTGTGTACAAAAACCAAAGAGTGTAGAATTAATGAACATAAAAATATTTTAAAAAATGGATGATTTACATTTTCTTAAATGAATGATTTACATTTTCTACCTAATAACATTCTTACAAGACTTTTTAAAGAGGTAAAAAAAAAATGACTATTAATAATGAAAGTTCAAAAACGTGTACAAACACCTTTGAACGTTTAGACCCCCAAATTACAACTTAACCAATTCAAGCAATATGTCAAACAATTAATGTGCGGAAACTTAACATATGCTATAATATGGAATTGGTAAAAACTATCTAAGCCAAAACAAAATATAATCCACAGCAGATAATAAAAAGGCAAAGATAGAAAGGAAGGAAGATGCAAACACAAAGACAACACGCGATGTGTTATCGAAGAGGAAACCGAAGCCCTCGGCGTAAAACCTCTCCGCCGCCCTCCAAGCGGTAAACAATCCACTAGAAAATACAGTTGGGATACAAGGACAGCAATAGACCCTCCAAGCCTAATCTACCCAGTGCACCTAAGCCCTCCAAGCTTCTTGCTCCAACGAGGTTGCGCCGAACCTTTTTTTTTTCTAGCTTCCCGGATTCCGCTACTAAACCGTAGCATCAACCAATGAAGATTAGTTCCTTCCTAACTGTTTTCCAGAAATCCAAACAGTTGTCTCACAGTGATGATGATAGTGAGAACCAGGTTTGGTATAATGCCTCTCAAGGATTTGACAATGGAGAGGAAGAGAGTTGAGGAATTTGAAGAGACTCTAAGGTATAGATTGTGGGTGAATCAATCTTGTTTTTCTTTAGGGTTTCTCTCTCAAAATTCTCTCTGGAAGCTCTCTCACAATCGTGGGTAAAAGGGGTATTTATACTGGAGTGGGAGAGGAATGTGAAACGTCAGGTTTTACAAAACCGGAGTGGCTCGCGGCTTGACCTTGCGGCTTGACTAAGTCGCAAGATCCAGTCGCGAGATAACCGTATGGCCAGTTGTCCTGTTTTGTCCTGTAGTGCTCCAGCTTGCATGACTGTTCACCTTCCAGCATGCTTGGCACGTGTGCTGCGTCTGGTGGCTTGCAGCCGCGAGTCACCCGCGAGTCCCAGCCGCGAGTCTCTGTTTTCTTGCACACTCTTGAGCAATCTTCACTCTCTCTCACTCACTACCCTTACATCAAACTCACCTAAATACAGGGTTACTAAATGCTGAATTACAAGCAAATTTGGCACGGAATAAAGCCAATTAGATGGTTGAATAAATTCAACCTTACAATCTCCCCCTTTGGCTATTCCGTGACAAAACCCTAAAACAGACTCTAGACTTAACATGTGAGTTAGGAACAGTTGAACAAAACTCACTCACACCTAACTCTAGAAGCTGTGAAGCACTTGAATCATATGGACATAATACTCCTGAAACATAACAATACACCATGATCATTGTAAGTAGAAAATTATAAATGCATATGAAACAGGCAATATGTGATCAAGCAAAGATGGAGTAAAGAAACAAATCATGGCTTGATCAACCAAGTGAACACCACAAGGTAGTGATCACAGTGTTCATTCACACTTGGAATGAACACAAGGACATACAAGTTAACAAGCACAAGGCAAGACACTTGTATGTTCAACACTCAACCAATGCATAATACATAAGGTATATGCATCTAGGAACAATCCTACAAGGGCACAAGAGTGACAGTACATAAACCAAAATGCAGGACATTTAGATTAAAGTATTGATTTCAACATAGCATAAAGGCTGCATTAAGCAAGTTACATACCATAAAGCCTACAAAACTTATGCATAAAACATTAACCCTAAAAACTTACAAAAGCACATGGATACAAACCACAAAACATCCTGAATAACAGTTTACAAAACACAATATATCAACTTAAGGTGAAAACTTAAACTGAAGAAGAATGTAAAGACACTCCCCCTTAGGTAATATCCTCCCCCTCTGATCATGCCTTATCACTCCCCCTTTTTGTCATGGAATAGGCTATTCATCCTCTTCCAGCTTTCTCTGAATTTGATCCAATTGAGTTTGAAGAGAAGTAAACTTCATATCCCATCGAGTGCTTTGATGGTGTAGAGAAACTGTGAGTCCAGACATCTTTGTATTCAACTCGTGGACAGAGGATACAATGCGATCAAGTTTCTCATCTAGGGAGAGAGTGCTGAAATGAGATCCACTGTGAGATGCAGAAGTTTCTGGTTTGGCTTTCTTTCGACTATGTCCAATGCTTGCATTGAATGTACGCATGTTGATTGGACTTGGTTTTGAGATAGGAGATTCATCTGCCGTTGGATAAATTCCCTTGAGCTTCAAGATCCGTGAAATGAGACTACAGAAAGGAACGCATATCCGAGACTCAGTTTGAAGAACCGTTTTGCGCAGAACATGAAAGATATGAGCACAGATGTCTATTTCCACGTCAGAGATTAGATCATGAAGAAACAAAGCACGTCCGAGGTTCATATACCCAGTGCTTGATAAAGGGTACAAATTGTGAAACATCACAATTGTAAGCACTCTCAGTTTTGGAGAAAGAGAGGAAACACTGATGGATTTCCCATTGGGTGAGAACTCCAAGTCTTGACCAAGACTTTCTTTGAGAAACTCCTCATCAGGACAGAGATCATCATAAACCGGTGAATGTCGGAAAATTGGTCTGTTGATGTGAAGAATTTCTGCCAGATATGCAGGAGAGACAGAAAAGCTCTTTTTCCGAACCCAGCACTTAAGTTCATCTCTTTCCACAATTGCGTTAGCATAAAATTCTTTTACCAAATCTTCATACACGTCATCCAGATCAGAGAGAAGGTAATTCCAATCCTTGTGAGTAAACCATTTCAGAATGTCAGTGTCATGAAGTGAGGGCTGATCCACAGCTCTTTCTAGTAATGGTGTGGCATGTAGAAAGTAATTCTCATAAGACTGATAGGCTGCATTGTTGGGATCGAATCTCTTTGATGAAGAGCGAGTCCCTTTTGTTTGAGGTGGGTAATCATCAACATCAATTACTGGTTCCTTCCCTTTGGAACTACCTCCTTTCACAGCAGCTTTCTTGAATGGTGACATGACTAGTCTGCATTATGAACAAGGGAAATGGCAGAACACAATCCAACAGACTTTATTAGCAGTGGGTTAGTGGAAATTTAAGGACAATGAAGAAACCCTAATTGCTAGATGAAAATGGCCAGAAAATAGTAATGAGGGACACAAATGGCCCAAATTGAACTACACAGTAGAGGGAGTCCAAATAAAACCACATAATCAGCTGAAAAAGGACTCACATTCAACAACACATCAACAGGATACCACACAGGATCATTTTGAAACACGACATCAACAGCAGATCAGACAAAAATAGCTAACCCTAGCTAAGCACATGATGAAGAACAAAACCAGCAATTTAAAATAGCTCAAAACAGAAACTAAAAGCTTCCATAAGCTAAGCATGGACAAAGAGTAATAGCTGAGCTAAAAACCCATCTCAAAAACACAATCAAATGCAAATAATCTAAAGGGAAAACCATAATAACAAGTAGAATAGAGTTCAAGACAGAAAAACCATACCTGTTACTCGATGATTTTGAGCTGAAAAGAGGCAAACAATGGAGATCGAAAATGGAGGCACGGTGTGAATGGGTAAGAGCAGATGAGAAAGACAATGAACAGTTCACAAAAAGATCGAGGGAAAAACAAAAAGTTTAAAAACTGCTCCTGTATTTCCAAACCACGCGATTTTCGCGACTGAAACGAGTCGCCAAAAAGTCGCCAGATTAAGCCGCCAAAACACTCAAGGACAAAAATTTGGAAAAAATTTTCTAAGTGTTTTTCGCGATTGGAAGGTCTACCCGCGAGTGAGTCGCGAGCTGAGCCGCGAAAATCTCTGAGTAACCCTCGCGACTGAACCTTCCACTCGCGAACAAGTCGCCAAAAATGACCCGCGAAGACGCGACTAGGCCCGCGACTTGACATACCCGCGACTTAGCCGCCAAAACAGGGCAAAAACTGTATTTTTGAAATTTTCAGATTTTTCAAACAAAATACTTTCCAAAAACACCTAAAACACTCAAAAATCTTTTTGTGCTTGAATTAACAAAGATTGAGCATGTGAAAACACATTTCATCAAGTACAATCACACAAATGAATATGGCATTTATTGAACATAAACTTGTGTGTTGTGTGTGGATATCAACAATGAGATAGTCCTTAGTCTAATGTGAAGCTTCAATGATCAATTCAACCAAGGCATATACAATTAGCACTAGATCATGTGACCCATCTCAATTATAGAAATATGTATATATGACATCCCACACAACTTGATAACATAACTTGGAGCTTAACATTTGACTCCACTTTCAATCATAACATTTGATCTTTTTGATCTTTTGAGGCAAACATCTCTCATTGTGAGAGTGATATATGACATTTCACTTTAAAGAACAAGCCTTTGGCTTTTTGAATAAACATTCACTTTAATATAAGGTCGCTTACCCTTTTTCCTAGTCAAATACTAGAATGTGCGACAGGCTTTTGCAACTCAATATCTCTTTTCATTTGGAGATTTACATTTGGTGAGCTCTTTTTAGCAAAACAAAAATAAAGAGTGGGAAGATATATAGACACAAGTCTATGCATGACTCAAGATCAACAAAACCATTCATTAATCATTCATGACAAGTTTGAAGATCTATTTACAACAATCACAAAGATTTCAAGAGTTCTCCCACAGTGATATGAGTGCATGAAAACAAGCAATGCTCGAAAATGCACAAAACCATTAGCACAAAGGTACAAGGCAAAACAAGTTTTGAGACAAAAACTCAACAATGTCAATCAAGCTTTTTGATTTTCTAATTTTTATGTGATTTTTGGATTTTTGACATAAAAGAAGAAAATGATTGAACAAATATAGAAAGAAGCAACAGTATTCACAAATGGACAAACAAACAATAAACATGTTGCACAAAAAGCTAACAAAGAAGTGTGTGCCCCAACACAAACAAACTTATCATATTATAAATATGTGAAGCACACAACACACAAGAGAGTCAAGGAATTGTACCAACACCAATGGTCTTACGGAGTGATTCAAACCGTGGACCATCGAGAGGCTTGGTGAAGATGTCCGCCTTTTGATTGTCGGTGTGTATGAACTCAAGACACACAACTCTTTCCTCTACCAAATCCCGAATGAAATGGTAACGTATCTCTATGTGTTTAGATTTTGAATGCTGGACAGGATTCTTGGAAAGATTGATGGCACTGGTGTTGTCACAAAAGACACACATCATTTCTTGAGGGATTCCATAGTCATGAAGTAATTTCTTCATCCAAAGAAGCTGAGTGCAGTAACTTCCAGCAGCAATGTATTCTGCTTCAGCAGTAGATAGAGACACGGAATTCTGCTTCTTGCTCATCCACGAGACAAGATTGTTGCCAAGGTAGAAACAGCCACCTGAAGTACTTTTCCGATCGTCTACACTCCCAGCCCAGTCAGCATCTGAATATCCAGCAAGACAAGCATTTGAGTCTTTTGAATACCACAGACCATAGTTTAAAGTACCATTCACATATCGAATGATTCGCTTAGCAGCAGTCAGGTGAGATTCCTTCGGATTAGCTTGGTACTTGGCACAAACGCCAACACTGAAAGCAATGTCCGGTCTACTGGCTGTAAGATAGAGCAAACTCCCTATGATGCTCCTATACAATGTAGGACTTACTTCGACTCCAGACAAATCAACATTCAGTTTAGTGGATGAGCTCATGGGAGTGGAGGCATGTTTTTTGGAGTCTAGTCCAAACTTCTTGACAATGTTTCTGGCATACTTCTCTTGAGATACAAATATACCCTCCTTCTGTTGTTTGACTTGAAGACCCAAGAAAAATGTGAGTTCCCCCACAATACTCATCTCAAACTCCTTCTTCATCTCCTCAGAAAATTCAGTAGCACGATCTTCAATGGTTGCCCCAAACACTATGTCATCAACATAGACTTGTGCCACAAGGAGATAATCTTCATCATTTTTTACAAACAGAGTTCGGTCGGCATACCCTCTTTTGAAACCTCTATCTAGAAGATAATGTGTAAGACGATCGTACCAAGCTCTAGGCGCTTGTTTTAAGCCATAAAGGGCTTTCTTCAATCTTAATACATGATCTGGAAAATGAGGATCCTCAAATCCTTTTGGTTGCTCAACAAATACTTCCTCATTTAGATATCCATTCAGAAATGCGCACTTTACATCCATTTGATAAAGTTTGAAATTCAAAGTGCACGCAATGGACATGAGGATTCGAATGGATTCGAGTCTTGCCACCGGAGCGAAAGATTCATCAAAATCTACTCCTTCTACTTGAGTGTATCCTTGAGCTACTAACCGAGATTTGTTTCGAATTATCTCTCCATCTTCATCAGTTTTGTTTTTAAAAATCCATTTTGTGCCTATAACATGAACGTTCTCAGGCCTTGGAGCAAGTTCCCACACATCATTCCTCACAAACTAATTCAGCTCTTCATGCATTGACTCAACCCAATTCTCATCTTGAAGAGCCTCTTCAACCCTTTTTGGTTCAAACTGTGCAAGATAGCAGTGATATGTTACATGATTGGCTAGCAGAATGTTTCCTTTCCTGAAGCAAAGACCGTCATCAAGAGATCCTATGATGTTACTTTCCGGATGATTCTTGATAACTCTTGAAGATGGCCTTTTTGAAGTGGAAACTTCATCACTTCGAGAGATAGGAGGATGAACTTCCGGAGGAGTAAGAGGACTTGATGTTCTAGACATCGATCTCGTTTCCATTCTTGGGTTGATGGGAGTCGATTCTACTTCTAGTATAGGTTCTTCACCTTCTATATCCAAAGCTTCTACCTCAACATCGGGCTCTTTGGTGCTCGGCCCTTCTACATCATCAATCATTTCCACCTTAGATAAGGCATCATCAATCTTGACATTTATGGACTCCATCACAGTCTTTGTTCTCTTGTTAAACACTCTATACGCTCGACTTGTAGTATAGTACCCAAGAAAAATACCCTCATCACTTCTCGCATCAAACTTCCCAAGATTCTCCCGATCATTTAGGATATAGCATTTACTTCCAAACACCCGGAAATACTTCACTTTAGGCTTCTTCCCATTCCATATCTCATAGGCAGTCTTCTTTGTACCAACTCGAAAGAAAATCCTATTGCCAATGTGACAAGAGGTGTTGACAGCTTCTCCCCAAAATTTTTGAGGTATTTGCTTGTTAAGCAACATGACTCTTGCCATCTCCTGAATCACACGATTTTTTCTCTCTGCCACTCCATTTTGTTGTGGAGTTTTGGGAGCTGAAAATTCTCTTTTAATTCCATTCTTCTCACAGAAGGACTCGAATCTTGCATTCTCAAATTCCCTCCCATGATCACTTCTAATTTTGGCAATCGGAATCCCTTTTTCGTTTTGCAGTTTCTTGCACAGAATCTCCAACCTCTCACATGCTTCTAATTTTTCTCTAAGGAATTCAACCCAAGTGTATCTTGAGTAGTCGTCCACAATGACCATAATGTATCTCTGCCCTCCTAGGCTTTCAGTTCTGGTAGGCCCCATTAGATCAACAGGAAGTAACTCCAAGCACCGAGCAGTGGCAATCACATTCACCTTGTGATGACTTGCCTTAGTTTGCTTCCCCATTTGACACGCACCACAAACGGTCTTCTTCACTTTTCCAAACTTAGGAAGTCCCTTAACTGCTTCAAGTTTGGAGACTTTTGCTACTTTTTTGAAGTTGGCATGCCCAAATCTGTGATGCCACAGTTCCAACATATCCACACGAGCACTTCTACATGATATGGGTGCCGTGGGAACTATTCCATAACAGTTATCTGTAGTCCGATTTCCCTCCAAAACCTAAATCCCCTCTTCATTGATGATCAAGCATCCCTTCTTAGAGAATTGTACCAAGAAATCATCATCACAAATTTGAGTGATGCTCAGCAAATTCGCCTTCAGCCCTTTTATGTACAGCACATCTTTCAACAGCGGCAAACCAGGTATCTCAATGGTTCCTTTGCCTAGGACTTGAGCATGACTTCCATCACCAAAGGTCACATAGTCACCAACCTTTTCTTTGAGTGTCTTAAACAGTGACTTATCCCCTGTCATATGGCGAGAACACCCACTGTCAAGATACCACAAACACGTATTAAACACCTTCAATGAGGTATGCACAAATAGGTTCACATGTGACAAACATTCTTGACCTTCAAACACAAACTCATCATCAGTTTTCATGCTTCTTTCAGATTGATTTTTCATTTTCAGATTCTCAATCGTCTCACACAACATTCTATTCTTTCTTTTATATTTCTTAATCAATGATTTAGATTCATATATGCTACTGTGTAAGACATGATTCTGATTTTCAAGATATTCCAGCATGTGAACAAATACTCTAGCATGTTTCTTAGTTTTTAACAACTCTACGAGATCATTATTAAAACACTTTTCAGACATATGCATAGAGTCATTTTCACAAACACTTAAGCTACAATTCAGCATGGTATTTTCCATAACAACAACCATAGCACAGGGGTCTAGGATCACACTTAGGTAATAAAACCACAACAAGTGTACCTGCTCTGATACCAATTGAAAGTTCAAAAACGTGTACAAACACCTTTGAACGTTTAGACCCCCAAATTACAATTTAACCAATTCAAGCAATATGTCAAACAACTAATGTGCGGAAACTTAACATATGCTATAATATGGAATTGGTAAGAACTATCTAAGCCAAAACAAAATATAATCCACAGCAGATAATAAAAAGGCAAAGATAGAGAGGAAGGAAGATGCAAACACAAAGACAACACGCGATGTGTTATCGAAGAGGAAACCGAAGCCTTCGGCGTAAAACCTCTCCGCCGCCCTCCAAGCGGTAAACAATCCACTAGAAAATACAGTTGGGATACAAGGACAGCAATAGACCCTCCAAGCTTAATCTACCCAGTGCACCTAAGCCCTCCAAGCTTCTTGCTCCAACGAGGTTGCGCCGAACCTTTTTCTTTTCTAGCTTCCCGGATTCCGCTACTAGACCGTAGTATCAACCAATGAAGATTGGTTCCTTCCTAACTGCTTCCCAGAAATCCAAACAGCTGTCTCACAGTGATGATGATGGTGAGAACCAGGTTTGGTATAATGCCTCTCAAGGATTTGACAATGGAGAGGAAGAGAGTTGAGGAATTTGAAGAGACTCTAAGGTATAGATTGTGGGTGAATCAATCTTGTTTTTCTTTAGGGTTTCTCTCTCAAAATTCTCTCTGGAAGCTCTCTCACAATCGTGGGTAAAAGGGGTATTTATACTGGAGTGGGAGAGGAATGTGAAACGTCAGGTTTTACAAAACAGGGGTGGCTCGCGACTTGACCTCGCGGCTTGACTAAGTCACGAGATCCAGTCGCGAGATAACCGTATGGCCAGTTGTCCTGTTTTGTCCTGTAGTGCTCCAGCTTGCATGACTGTTCACCTTCCAGCATGCTTGGCACGTGTGCTGCGTCTGGCAGCTTGCAGCCGCGAGTCACCCGCGAATCCCAGCTACGAGTCTCTGTTTTCTTGCACACTCTTAAGCAATCTTCACTCTCTCTCACTCACTACCCTTACATCAAACCCACCTAAATACAGGGTTATAAATGCTGAATTACAAGCAAATTTGACACGGAATAAAGCCAATTAGATGGTTGAATAAATTCAACCTTACAAATAATATTTAAATTATATATGTAAGATTATTGTACTATGCATCTCAATGTGTATCTTTTAAATATATCCATGCATATGCATGGGGTTACAACCTAGTCTATATATATAATAATAGGTGAAGCTAAGAGAAACTCAAATTAGAATTTCAAATTAGATTTCTAATTTTGCGCCATGTGTCCTAAATTATTTATTCTTAAAGAGTTTTATTTCTTAGTTTTAGAATCAAATGTGGGATCACATCATAAATATTCATCCAAGTGAGTTATTAAGTACAAAAACCAAAGAGTCTAGAATAAATGAATCGTTAAAAAAAAGTGTTTTAAAAAAATTTTAAAAAAATTGATAATTTACATTTTATACCTAATAATATCCTTACAAAATTTTTTAAAGAGTTAACAAAATATAAAAATGATTATTAATAATTTTTAAATTATATATATAGGAATTATATTATGCATCTTATTGTATATTTTTAAGTTTATCTATGTATATGCATAAAGTTACAAGCTAGGAGAATCTTTGGTTTCATGGAAGTCTAAAAAATAGTCCATAGTCTCTAGATCTTCTGCAAAGGTAGAATACAGGGCTATGGCTGTGACAGTTTGTGAAATAACTTGGCTACTAGCATTGTTGAAGGATCTTGAGGTTTATCATCCATAACTAGAAATGCTTTTCAGTGATAATCAAGCAGCAATATACATAGGGGAGAATCCAGTATTTCACGAAAGGACTAAACACATTGAAATTTACTGTCACTTTGTTAAGGACAAGGTGCAAGATAGAGTGATTAAGTTGTTTTACACTTCTACTCACACTCGATTGGCAGATTTACTCGTAAAGGCACTTAGTGCTCAACAATTAGCTTCTTTGCTTATCAGGATGAGCATCCTCAATATCCATGGTTCTAGTGCTCATCTTGAGGGGGGATGTGAAGATGTGAAATGCAAAGATGCTAAATCCAAAGATGGTAGAAGTCAAAAGAAGAAGAGAGAAGTTAGTGTAGTGAAGTGTAGTGCACTAGTGTGGTAAAGTGCATAGACTGCTGCATATACGATATAAGGAGTTGCCTAACTGCAAGACCTGTTGTGTATTGATTGTACTACATGTACTTTATAGAAGATTAGTTATTTATGTACAGTTATTAATACACGTGCCATAACTGATTACCTCATAATGTGCAAATTAGTTTTCCTTTTCTGTTGCTATATATATAGGACCTCTTGTACAGGTTTTTTTTTTTTTTTTTCTTTTTTTTTCATTCATTGAATAATAACAAAAATCATTCTAGAAACTTCTCTCTGTTTTTCTCTCTAAGCTTTCATGCTTTTCTTTCTCTGTTAGCTCTCAAGCTTTTCTTTCTTTGTTCTCTATGTTCAAATCTTACACATGTAGCTCTTCTTGGCTATCTTCTCAAAGGAAGCAACAATTTTCTCTCTCCTCTTTAGCTATCTCCCAAGCAAAAATCTATTTTTTCTCTCTTGGTTTCACATTTTATATTCTCTCTCCCCATAGGGAGGACCCTTCAGCCAAAGCATTGTCTATTTATAAGACTTCTTTTCCTATTCCTATTCCTTCTGGCACAAGGAATACATTACTTTTTTAATAAGGAATAAACTTTTCTTTCTCACCAAAGAATAGTCTTTCTTTCCACACCAAGGAAACCCAAATTAATATTTCCTTCTTCAACTAGGAAACCCAATTAACATTCCAAGTCACAATTGGAATTGAGGCAATTTCCCAACAAAATATGCATTGGTGGTGGAGAGTATAACTTCGACATTCTATTGAACACTTTAGGGATGATTGAGTTTTATGAACTGAAAATTTCTCATTCGCAAATTTACGCACCAAACACTTCACTTGTTTTGCCATGAGAATGTCAACAAAAAGTGAAATGTCTTTCTGTTTTATATTATATAGATATAGATGTAAATAGATTATCTCAATTTAATAAGATTTAAAATTATGGTAAAAAAAAATTGCATTCCTTCCTCATTTTATAAGAAGGCTATTCATCCACAAATTCAATCATTCTAGCCTAACCCTATATTTACATCATTTGCTTATAAGCTCGATAACTATTGAGTCCATCATTTTATAATGGTTATATTTGGAAGGATTCTTTCTATTTGTGTTGAAATAGGCAAAGTTACAAAGATTATTTCATGGTTAAGATGTATTTTTGACAATTTTAAAGATATATGCCATGATAATGAATGGTAACTGATATTATATATGTGGAAATATGCACTTTTTAATTTTTAAAAAATTAAACATTTGTTGAAAAATAACTCCTATTATTTTTTTTTTTTACCAAAAATTTCAATTAATTTTAAAGCAATATAGGATTGATTGAATTCAATAAGGAGTCTAGTACATATTAATCCCAATTTCCCAATTAATAATTTTGTTCCATGTATTTTATTCCAAGTTGCAACTAAAAAAATATAGAAAATGATTAGGTGGCTAGGTTAGTTAAAAATTACATGATTGTGAATTTATTAAGTTTTCATTTGTCTAATAATTAAGTTTTATCTTATAAGAACTTGATGTGGGAAAAGAAAAAGTATCCCAATTTTACTATCATGATAATATGGAAAATTCTCTTCCAAATTTGTCAAATATTTCATATCAAAACAAAGTTGAAAAAAATGAGTTTATTTCAAATAAGGCATACTATTAAATCTATCCTCCCCAAACTATCGAATTATTATTATTATTATAAAGGAACACTATGTAGAGAGAAAAGAACAATAAAAAATAATAGAATAGATAAAATTTGAAGAAATTAAAGTTACAAAACTAAATTGAAAATTAGGCAAAATTAGAGTATGTAATTTTAATTTAGCCTATAAAAAATTATATTGTATATGGATAAGAATATGTAAATGTTTATGTTTATGTTTATAAACTATTTATTTAAATATCGTATGAAAATTTTGGTTTTCTCTCTATGATTTTTATTTTGTATATAAATTTGAAATTTGATAATTATGGAATTTATTGTTATTGTGCTTTTATGTAAAGCTATTATATATATATATATATATAGATATTTATTATGATTGTATTTATACATTGAACTATCTATTTTATCATTTAATTGTGAGTTTAAATAAAAAATAAAATTTAAGTCTAATTGAAAAATATACATGTAAAATGGTGAGCACATAAAATCTTATATGACAAAATATTTTGAGGTCAACCCAAAGTCAAATGTTTTCGGTTTTATAAATATTATATATTAGATTAGGTTATGTGTATAAATCTTTTATAAAAAATAATATATTACCTACAATTTGTTAGCTCACTTTCAAATTGTAATGATTAATAACTCGCAAACCATAGCACTTTGCTAACAGTAATTATTCAAATTAGTTCTAGTGATAATATCGCTTGAATTTGGATTGATAGAGTTCTCTTGTCTGTTTATATTTTTCATAATGGAATTGAATAAAGCTAAAAGTTTAAATATATCTATTATATATAATGGGTCAAATTCGTGTGTGTGTATGTGTGACACTTAAAATGGGTAATTAAGAAACTCAATTACTAATTTTTAGTAAGTCAGGATGTTTTGTGTTTTTTGTTTTTGGTTCAAAGTTAATGGCCTTGGATTGATATCATTAACAAGAGAGTCAAGAATAAAAACAAAAAAGGCGTGTAAATATATCTATTATGAATATAGTTTTCCACTACTAATTTTATATGAAGAGAGAAAAACAAATAAAAAATTATTTCTTCTCTTCACTTGAATTTGATCATTTCTATATGAAAAAAAATTATAAAAGGTACAATGATGGTGGTAATGTCATTGGTTCGATCATAATCGAGATATTAGGGACTTGGACTTGCATAATTACTGCTGACGTCTTATGGATCATGTCCATTATTGGAGACTCTCCAGTAATGATGGTTATTTCTCATTCAATGTTAACGCTGACTACTCCATTGTTTCTTTTTGAAGAACTACCTAAAATTAAAGGAGCACTCATTGTTATAATATTCAAAAGAATAATGTTAGAAATACAAACTTTTTTACAAAAAGTTTTACAAATTAATTTTACTGATATGTTGAGTGGTTATTAGTACATAAAAAGATGATCTTAATGGTGGGCGTAGTTGAAAACTAATAAAAAGCTGTTCACATCAACAGTTTGTAAAAATATTGTGAAATAGTTTGTGACTGCAGCATTACTCTATTCAAAATCTCAATTGCATTTGGAGCAGTATTAAAATTAAAATTAGATGGTGTAATTTCAATTTAGCATATAAAAAATTTAATGTAGATTTATATTTATATGTATATGTGTGTGTGTATATATATATATATGTTTATGTATATGTATATGTTTATATTAATGTTTATGAAGTTTTTATTAAAAAAAGCAACGATATGTGCTATATATATATATATATATATATATATGAGAGAAACTCAAATTAGAATTCCAAATTAGAGTTTCAATTTTGCATCATGTGTCCTAAATTATTTATTCTTAAAGAGTTTTATTTCTTAATTTTAGAATCAAATGTGGTACCAAATCATAAATATTTATCCAAGTGAGTTATTAAGTACAAAAATCAAAGAGTTTAAAATAAATGAATTCTAGGGGGAAAAAAAAAGTGTTTCACAATAAATTTTTTTTAAATAGACAATTTACATTTTTTACCTAATAATATCCTTACAAAATTTTTTAAAGAGTTAACAAAATATAAAAATGACTATCAATGGTATTTAAATTATATATATATGACTTATATTATGCATCTTATTATATATCTTTAAGTGTATCCGTGCATATACATGGGATTACAAGTTAACCCTAATTATATTAGGTGTGGGAATTTTATGGACCCTAGAAAATGAGAAGCCTACTAAATTAATTTGCTCTGCTAACACAAATGGAAACAATGTAGGTACTACACCAAATTGTCATTTGCATCTCGTTTTTCAGACATTTCTTTCACAAAATAATTTCATACATTCGTTTGCAGACATTTAAAATTATCTTATTATTCCATGGCTTTGTTAACTTAGGCTAATATGAGAATTTTCAAACAAATATGAAAAGAAAAAAAAAAATTATGAGAAATGATATTTCTATAACATTTTTATAACAAATTAATTTCAGGTGACATACTGTTATTGATGAATAAAAAAGCAATAGTAATTGTAGTTTAAATTTAAAACCAATAACGACTTGCCACTTAAATTAATTCGTTGTAGAAATGTTATAAATATAATATTAGTCTTAGATAATACCATCCTCTCTCAGTTGAGATTTGTATAAAGGCAGGATAAATACATTTCCTCTCATACAGTAACTTATTTGTTGCATTTATAACTTCAATAAAACTATCATTTTCTGAAATATTTAAGAAGCATCATTTCAAAAAAACCTTAAAAAATGGCCAAACAAACTAATGTACCACATCCAGTTTGAACAGATTACCTCACAATCGGCCACTATCCAGATTTTTTTTTTTTTTTGAAGCATATATATTATAATTTATAGATAAAAAAATAAGTAGCAAAAAGTAAGGATTATTATTGAAATTATTACTCATTGCATCAACAAACCCAGTATGGAACATGTATGTCGCTTAGCTTCATGTACTTAATAATTTCAATACTAATCCTAATGTTATTTGACTATAGCAATAGCAATAGGTACCATTTTATAATCATAAGAGAATCAAAGATCAGGAATCTTCATTGTACGTACCATCAGATATCACCGTCGATGGAAAGGCCTAGTTTGTAATAAAAGTTAAAGAGACTAAAATTGAATTATAACTTATAAAAATAAAATAACATGCCACGAAGCGGTATTGCTGGTGTGAATGTGATGATACCTTGTGGGGCCAGCCTCTTGTCGCTAATATGCTACTCAAATATTTATTTAAATCCAGTTGATCCTAACAGCATTACACGTTTAATTTTAATTTTTGCTTTTAAAAATGAATTCTTGATGACAATCTTACTTGTTCATAACAAGAGGTAATTGGAAATTAATTGCTAATAGTCAAATAATTTAAGCAGCTAAATAAAACAATTTTTTTTAAATGAATAATTTATTAATACTCCTACCAGTAAAGATTTAACTCTATTGGTTATAATTTGGGAGCTTTCTTGCACTTTTCTTTTAGAATCAAATCATAATAAATATTATTAAGAAACTAGTAAATCAACAACAATAGTACTAGCAATGTCTGGAAGAACAAACTTCATTCAAACTAAAAGCAAAAAAGAAGATCTTGCTCTCTTCTAGTTAAGGTATGTGCAACAACATTACTTTGTCTAATAGAAAGAAAGAAGGAACGTTCTGTAGAAAAAGAGCTGACAAAAGATAGTGTCTTGAATTAAATGACCAAAGGCAGAAGAAGACATAACACTATGTCGCAAGGAGTTTATAACAAACTCAAAGTCACCTTCAAAAAAAGATTGATTAAAACTCATTTCACAAACAAAAAGAATTGCTCTTCCAGCTACTAAGGACTCGAGAATATCCATTGATGATGGCATTGAGATTTGTTTTTCTAAAAGAGCTCCCATAACTTCACCATCTAAGTTTTGAATTACCGCTCCAATACTGGCTTCATTAGAGCATCCGTAGCAGTTGGTGTATAAATTATGTCATTTTACAACATCTCATTTATCAGATGTTTTATAATTTAACTCTATACATTAAAATAATATTTACTATAATTAAAATAATATATTATCCCTTCCCCCATTATCATCAACAATAGCAACAGCAACATCAACAACCAACAACAGCAACATCAACAACCCACATGGCAGATCAACCGCCACAGCCCACAACCACCGGCCACCCCACACCACCTTATAAAATAAAAAATAAAAAAAACCACAACCAGAAAAATTGTTGCGGCCACAACCACCAGAAAAACAACAGAACCCACAACCCACCCACCCACAACACCAGAAAAACACCAGAAAAATTGTTGCGGCCACAACCCATTCACTGATTTACTGATTTCGCACCACCGATTTCACCGATTCGGAACCCATTCACCGATTTCGCACCACCGATTTCGCATAACAGAACCCACCACCACCAATTCGCCCATCACTAGCCGACCCACCCACCATCTCAACCCACCCACTGCCGAATCGGGTATCAAATCACTGCAAAAAAAAAAAAAAAAAAAAAAAAAAAAAAAAAAAAACCACAGCAACAGAGATCGAAGTGAAAGAAGAAAAGGGTGAGAAGAAAAAACTAAGGATGATGTCTGAGAGAAAGAGAGAAAAACAAAGAGATTGAGAAGAAAAAATGAGTGATAGAAGAAAATAATGGAGAGGCGTGCGTGATGTCTGAGTCTGAGGAAGAAAAGTGAAGAGAGAGGAGAGAGCAAAAGAATAAAAAATGAATAAAACTTATACCACACCATTCCGTACCGTTGCAAATTTGCAACAGTACTGTTCACATGTTGTAAAAATGATAGGATTTAGCACATCTGATATTTGGTGTTTTTTGAGTTTGGTGTGGTAAATGTGCCAAATATTTGGCATTTGGCACATTTACCACACCTACTGTGGGTGCTCTTAGATTCCTCAAACAAAGCTCCATCATTGTTTTAAGAGAACTCAAAGGAATTGCCTAAAGGGCCTAAAAAAAGGGTTGGTTTGTGCCACTACATCCAGGGATCCCACCTTACTCTCAAACCTGGTGGCTCGGTTGATTGCATCAAGGTGATTTAGATAATTACCTCACTTGCCTATATTGTAGAGACGACCTTAGCTAAATAATTTAGAACAACCCACCAAAATATAGTTTTCCTAAATACTAACAATAGTTCTTTTAGTTCCTAAAAATAAATAAATAAACAATTCTTTTCATCAAATCCAACAATTTGGTGTGGAAACTATATGATAAAACTATTGTTGGCTCAATAGTAATATGACTACTCAAATTTTAAAATTCTATTAGAACTTCAGGAGAAATTGTTTCAAAAACTTCCCTAACTTCAATAATTCTTCCCTGGTAAGAGAAAAAAAAAATTAAGTCATTGCAAACTCATTTTAAACAATTTATATCTCATTCTAGCTCAAGTCCATTTAAATCTAATTCTAAACTATTTAAAATTAATTTAAACTTTCTAACTTAAAATTATTACTTTTAAGCATGAAATTGAAGCAAATATTATGACAAATGATGTTCAACTTATACCCCAAAAAATTTAAAATTTTTTTGATAACATCAAACTATTATTTTATTGAACTGCTATTGATTATTTGTTAATCTTTAATAAATAATAACATTATACTTTCAAAAAATAATTAACTAATTATTTTTCTTAAAATTTAAAACATAAACATATATATTACATATCAAACGATATAAATTAAATATATTTTTTGTTTCAATTTTGTATTTTACACATATATGCTCGCTATAAACATAGGCGAGTAGTTTTAAGAATTAAGAAAAATGTTGCAACTTGCGACTAGAGCAGTTATGCAACATGACACATATTATAGGAGGGAACCTATGGTGCCCAATATTTCATTCACTAATACAAAGGTTAGGTTGAAACACATGTTCATAGTCCAATTTGACATAGTTGCTAAGGCAGTCGCAAATCAATAAATTGTTTATCCCATAAAATTTTGTATTGTGAATTTTTGGAGTAGTATACTTCAAACCTGCAAAATAAATTAATGAGTATACTTCAAAACTGATAGAAAAATCATTTAGATTTCAAATTGAACTTCAATTGTGATCTAATTTTATTCCATTTGTCCAGTCTAATTACCTTAATATCACTAACCACCTTTAAATTCTTTGGACTTATTGCCAACCGAAAAAACGCTAATCGACGTGACTAAAGGACACCATTCCTATATAAGAGAGTGTTAACTGTTGATAATTGCAGAATTTCAAACTAACAAACTTCCCCTGGCCTTGAGAAAGAGAGAGGCTCATAATTTTACACTTCATACAATATCCCACAACCATTCACGAAGGCCTCTAAAAAACAATTACCCCAAAAGCTTCATGAAAGAAAGACTCTTAACAACACCTATCCAAAAAATGAGTCAAGCAAACTTCCAGAAAAATTTAATCACAACCCTTCTTATGAGCAATACGCCATTTGGGTTTTTTTTAGAAACCCTAATGTCAGTAATGTGTGACTTGTACACGTTTGAAAGTGTACATATATATATATATATATATTTTAAGCGACTAAATCTCTCGGTTTGGAAATAAAGTCAAACAAGTGAAAATAGTTTCACAAATGCGAATTTGTATTGATGATTGTGTGGTACAATTCTCTGTGATTACAAAAGAGTTATCCTCTGATTCGATCTCCTTAAAAGATTTGTTGATTGGATTTGTGATGATGTTATTTTGTTTTGAACACAAGATATCCTTCAATTTGGTTGAGGAATGGATCGAAGATCTTTGGAACAGAATTACAATGAATCTCCGGCTATGAGCTTATTAGAAATTCTTTGTTCTTCGTGTTTTTTGTGTTCTTCATGTTCTTCGTGTGTTCTTCGGGCATTCGTCGTCTTCGAAGGTTTGTTGTGGAAGTTCTCCGGGGCTTTAGAGGCTTGAATCCGTGGAGCTTCACTGATTTGTGGTTGTTTGAGGTTTCTGGAGGCTTTTGAGCTTGATTCCAGTGAACTTTGAGATCTAGGCAGATAGTTTGGATGATTCTGCTTCGAATGTTCTTTGTATTTGAAGATTTGTGGTGGAAGTTCTTCGGGGCTTTAGAGGCTTGAATCCGTAGAGCTTCACTGATTTATGATTTGTTGATGTTTTCGGACCTTTGAGCTTGATTCCCGCAAACTTTAGGATCTAGGCAGATGATCTGGATGATTCTGCTTCGAATGTTCTCCGATTTTGGGGTTGAAGTTCTTGAAGTTCCTGGAGGCTTTGAGGCTTGATTCCAGCAGAGCTTTTTCACTTCTGAATTCTGGTCCCCTGGATCTTCGTCCTCTGGATCTCGTCCTCTGGATCTTCACAGAGCTTTTCCACTTCTGAATTCTGGTCCTCTAAATGTCTCAGGAAGGCTTCTATTTATAGGAGTTTTGGGGTGGGTGAGCGACACGTGGCGGAGCTTGATTGGTGACACATGTCACAGCTTGATTGGTCGCTTAAGTCATCGCTTACACGTGCGAGGTTGCCTGAGTCATCGCTTACACGTGCGAGGCTGCTTGAGTCATCGCTTACACGTGCGAGGCTGCTTGAGTCATCGCTTACACGTGCGAGGCTGCTTGAGTCATCGCTTACATGTGCACTGATGCGTGATTGGCTCTTGCATGACACTTGGCAAATTTCTGTTGGCTTCTGAATAGTGATAGCAAAACCTAGCAGCAATACATGGTGTTCTGTAATTGGCTGTATTTTGTGGACTTGGTAATGTGACGTGTCAGCTTGTGATAGGTCGGGAATTTTTCCTCTCTACAAATGCCCCCTCGAGACTCGTTACACACACAGTCTCGGAGTGTGGTGTGGGAATGAGTTTCGAAAAAATGGATTTTTGGTACTTGACTCTTTAAGTGAAGTAGTTGAAGGTGGTGGAGCTGTTGAAGGTGGTGGAGCTTTCAGAAGGATGAGATTAAGTTGAAGTACTTTCAAAAGAGTATTTTGGATCGTTGGCGGCGATCACAAGATGTTGAAGATGGGGAAGATGAGAGAATGGTGGCTGGATACAGCATGCAGGGTCATGGAGCTAGCCTCGTATTCTTAAGAACTTCTGGTGAAGTTATTTCAGAAGATCATGCAGAAGATGGAGATGGAGCAAAGCAAATGAGCAAAGCATACACCACCATGGTGCTGGCCCTGTATGCTGGGACCCTTCTGGTGTAGATGTTTATGGGAAGTACACCTTTGAATATGGGACTGACTGTGTGTTGCATGGGGTCCGGCGGTGAGTCATAGAATGTGCCTGTGTAATAGGACCATGCCGACGGACGTTAAGTTGAAGTAATTTCAGAAGAGTACTTTCTGAAATTCTTCAAGCTGATTTTAAGTTGGAGTAATTCCAGAAAATGAGTTTTGAGGTACCAGCAACGATGACCTTTGGGTCCCGTAGTAGTGGGGACATGGAATAAGGCTTTGATGACCATTTACCGGCACCAAAGGCTGAATTCTGATGAGCTGGCACCTTGGAGGTTGTTTTAAGTGTTGATGGAAAACAATTTGTAGGATACCCCAACACTTTTTTACCATCTTCATTTACTGCCATTTGTTGGAAAAGCACAGAAAAATGAAAGATGGAGCTAACTTGTGAACCTGGTTTGGAAACCAGACAAGTTGCTGTTTGTTCCGAACCACTGCTTCTGCTGGAAGACCAAGCAATTGGAAAGAGACTACAGAGCCCAAGGTTAGGACAGGTCCTTTTTGCTGGACTTTCCTGGCAAACCAAGTCCAAGACACAAGGACGATGATACAGGCTATGTTATGAGTAATTTTATGGACAAAGGTGGTCGTTAAGTGGAGAAACAAAGTTTGTTTGGATCTCAAAACTACAATGATGTTGTTAATAGGGTTTCGGCCGAACCATGAGAGGGTTGATCTCAAACCGATTATGAAGCAAAATTGGTTGCTAGGTGTTGAGAATGATGAGGCCATAGTGAGAAATGGTTGTGAAAAGGAGGATTTGAAAATTTGAAAGAAGCAACTCTTCATTTCATGATTCAGTGTATTTTTTTTTCTTTTTTTTTTTTCGGATGAGTTTTTGATGAACCCGGCCCTCCTATTTATAGTAGAGAGATGAAGAATGGTAGGTAGGTAGTTAAGAATGGTAGTTGAGAATTTTTGGTGAGAATGGTAGGTGGGAACGGTAGGTGGAAAAGGTGGGAACGGTAGGTGGGAATGGTAGGCACCGAACGGGAATGGTAAGTTGGAGACTGGTAGGCACCGAACGGGAATAGCAGATTGAACTAATGCCCTAGTGTAATTTTAAGACACACTTGTGAGAGTTCATTTGTACTTTGAAAGGCAAGCCTTGATGGAATCTGGAGAATAACCCTGGGGATCCCAATTAAATGGATGAATCTCAAATTTTGTTCTTTGAGGACCTAAGTTTTGAACACTTGGAATTGAGTCATTTTTTCAATTTTCAAGTCTCAAATGACGGAACGGACTCCAAAAATCGGAATGTACTCGAAAAATTGAGCAAGATAGGTCCATCTCAAAAATTTTGACATTTGGTCAACATTTGCACAAAAGTCAACTTTTTTTGGAAATTGGACGTTTGCACAATTTCTGAGCTTCGAATGAAGAAACGGGTCCCAAAATCGGAATGTACTCGAAAAATTGAGTGGGACAGGTCCGTTTTGAAAATTTTGACTTTCTGGTCAACATTTGCACAAAAGTCAACTTTTTTGGAAATTGGACGTTTGCACAATTTCTGAACTTCGAATGAAGAAACGGGTCCCAAAATCGGAATGTACTCGAAAAATCGAGTGGGACAGGTCCGTTTTGAAAATTTTGATTTTCTGGTCAAGGTCAAAAGTCTGCTTGGTTCAAACATTTTTTTTTAATTTAATTTAATTTTTTTTTTTTTTTTTTTTCAAGGGGTTCGGATCCGGTTCGAACCGGGTCTTCCGGGTCGAATAGGACCAACGGGTCAGCAGGTGTGGAGGTGATGTCATGGATGACGTCACTGCGCTGGTGCTTACACGTATGGCGCATGCGCGCGTGTACGTGCGTGAGGGAATCCCGGCGCGTGTGAAAGCGCGAATGCTGATGGAGGCGCGTGAGATTAAAGGCCACGCCGCCGAATCTTTTGGCAGCGCGTGGCGGCGCGTGCTTGGGCTTATGGGCCTGAAATTTTCGGGCTTTGTTGATCTAAAGCCGTAAAAGACCATGGTCCAGTCAGATTTCCAAAATCATGGGCAGATTTGCACAGATTTGAAGGATTAGGCCGCAGGTAGTTGTGAGTTTGTGGTGGCGCATGGAGGCGGATGCGGCCGTTTCTGGGCTTGAAATTTTTGGGTTTTGTTGATCGGGAGCCGATGGATCTAGTGATGGCACCCGTTTTGTGAAAATTTTCTCAGACTTGTGCAAATTTGAACGAGAAACTCGCGGAACGTTTAGGAGTTTGTGGCCGCTTGTGGCGATGTGTGGTGGCTCTGTTGTTGATGGCCTTTCTGGGTTTTGCACATCGAGGGCCGCTGGCTCGAGTGGTATGCTTAGTTTCCTAAAATGGTGTCTGGATTTGCACAGATTCGAGTGTGAAAGCCGCGGATCATTGTTGGACTTATGGCCTTCTGGTCTTCCTTTGCGGTGGCCGTTCTGACAGGGCAGCAGCTGAGTTTGGACTTGTAGGTCATGAGGTTGGTGATGAGCCATCAGCTTCTATCTTCATGACTGAATATCCTCGTTCATTTCAAAATTAGGTGCAGCCTTCTTTGATTTTGAGTGTAATAGAGCTGCAATGTCTGACTTTGAACATTTTGGTGGCAACTTTTTTTTTTTTTCTTTTTTTGTCTTTTATCTCAGAAATTTTCTATATAAAGCCAGCGGGATATGCATTGAGTTGCACAAGTAGCATCTCTGGTGGGTAGCATAATACTCTAAATGTAGAGAAATTATGCAGAAAAATTATGCCCCTATTTTTTTTTTTTTTTCCTACTAACCCTTTTTTTTTTGAACAGGCTAGTGATTAAAAATGGAGTTCTCTCTCTTTGTTGATTTCTTTTTTTTTTTTTTTGGTTAGACGTACCATGAGATTTTCTTCTGACAAGCTCTTTGTTGTTGCTTGTTTTTGTTATGTAGCACGCTTTCCTTGGCAATTAAGCTGTACCAACATTTGTCTTTTCAACACAGCCATCTCAATAATCTTTGCAAACCCACGTCAAGAGTCTTTGCCACAAAGTCGCATCAAGAGTTTTTTGCAACGAAGTTGTGCCAGCATCTGTCCTTGTACTGAAACCATGCCAACATTCATTTTTTGCCATGAAGCAATATTTGCACCGAAGTCATGTCAACGTTCATTTTTGTTACGAAGCCACAACAACACTTCATCTTTGCCGAAGTTGTGCCAACGTTCATCTTTTTCATGAAACAATTATTTGCATTGAAGCCATGCCAATGTTCATCTTTGTCATGAAGCAATATTTGCACCGAAGCCATGAATCCACGTCAACACTTCATTCGGCTTGAAGTTGTGTCAACATTTATCTTCGTCATGAAGCCACGACAACACTCCACATTAGCACTTGAAGTTGCACCATCATTTACATTGAAGCCGTGGAGCAATATCAACACTTCATTCGCATCGAAGCAACCACGTCAACACTTCATTCGCCGAAGTCGTGAAGCCACGTCAACACTCTATTTTCGCCGAAGCTGTGCCAACGTTCATCTTTGCCATAAAGCAATTTTCAGAGGCAACATTGCTCAGACATCAAAGGCCTATAGCACTGTAACCAGACATCAAGATTTTAGAGATGCCAACAAGATGTTGAAAATGCAAGGAGTCCCTATCAAGACTTTGAAGATGCAAGGACTTCTCATTAAGATTTCGAAAATGCCAACGAAACCTTGAAGTTTCAAGAAGAATGCCGCCAAGACTTTGAAGATGCAAGGAGATGCCAACAAAACCTTGAAATTTCAAGAAGAATGCCGCCAAGACTTTGACATTGCATGGACATGCCCTTGGAGGAGAGATGATGCAACACCAACTTCAGATGCTGGAGGAAGGTGACATTGTCCGACTTTTGGAGACATGATATGAAATTGCACCACTCGGAAGGGAGACGATGTAGCCTAGACTTGTAAGGTACAAGAAGATGCCCCCGAGAGATAAGTGATGCAAAGCATACTTCAGAGACATGGGAGAATGTCCATAGCAGCTAATAAAGCTATTGATCCATCACCATTGCAAGGCTTAGTTGCTGATTATTTTGAGAAGGCTAGAAGTTTTGAATCACTTAAATCCTGCTTTTCTTCAAGTGTGATGTCTGAACAACGTGACAAGCAATTGATAGATTGTAACTTTCGCCTTGCTGGGCAGTCAACTATAAAGAATGACCTGTTAGCATGTGGCAAAACACTTAGAGATGGATTGGCGAGTGTTGAAGCTAGGATAATGGAGCTGCATGAAGAACTAGAACATTTATCCAATCACAAGAAAGAGCTCGAAGCTTCGATTCCCAATAATGATGAAAAGTTGTCAAATCAAAGCTCTATCATCTCGAACATTCAAGATGAAATTTCTTTCATAGAGACTGCTCCTTCCTTAAGTAATGCAGACATTGAATCTTTGCAGTTGTTGAACCAAGGGCTGGAGACAGCACGTGATGAGTTAGAGAATTACAATTGGAAATACTGACCTGAACTTGTAGTCAATAATCATTGTAGCATCTCCCTTTTGCTTTCTTTGTTGTAGAAATTTCATGTCTTTCTTTCCAGCTAATAAAATCAGTTCTCTTTGCATGACTTTTTTATCTAATTTCTCCACCACTGCCTCCACTTTTTTTTTTCATGTGACTGGACTCAGTAAATAATACTAAGTTGCCTACGTACCTTGTTTAAGAGATCAAGTCATCACGTAGTTCAAAAGATTTTTGTTTTTGTTTTTTTTTTTTTTCATGTGTTTTTTTGCAAAAAGGGGGGCGCAGTGTGTAATAGTGGGTATCACCACTGATCGAACCCAAGATGGCCTCAAGAGTGACACGGGCGTCCAACCGCTACGCCACACTCGCAATTGTTGACATGGAATGAGATTAATTTCTCTTTATTGGTACGCTTTGAAGGGTAATGGGAAGACATCATGTACTCTTGCAGCGCTACAGTGGGTAGTTTAAGCTCTTACCGAGGAGCAATTCTTGATTTTCAAGTGTAGAAGTGTTTAAGGAACTTCCCATTGATGGGGTCGATCCTTATGCCATCATCATTGTCGATCAACTTGTGAGCTCCAATGGTGTTTGCCCCCTGCCTGAGAGTTGGAAGTACATCACAAGCAATGGTCACATGGTTTGACCCAACAACTTCATTGAAGTTTAGATCAATCTTGTTTTCTTTGGCAAGTTTCATGATTTGTTCTTTGAAGACGAAGCATTTTTGGATTGGGTGGCCAATGATGCGATGATATTTGCAGTAGTTAGGGTCATCAACTTTCCCCATGTCTTCTGGTCGCCTGCATTCTGGCAATTCAATTAGCTTCAATTGCAATAGTTGTTCTAAGATGTTTGGCACATCTTCATCGGGGAACGGATATACTTTTTGCTCACGTTCCTTAAAAGTCAGGCGACGCACTTCATTCTTTTGCCACCCTTCAAGCTGTTTTTCATTTGCATTTCTTCTTGGAACTTTGATTTCGGCAGTGCTAACAACCATTGGGTCTTTGAGGCTGACTTTTGCATTCTTGTCATTCCTCCTTACTTCCTTTCTATTTTCCTCAGGTATGGGAGGGTTTGTACTTCCGCGGCTAGCAATGCTTAACTCCATGTCATGGGCACGAGTTGCTAACTCTTCAAATGTTCGGGGTTTTATCCCTTGAAGGATGTAAAGAAGTCCCCAATGCATGCCTTGGATGCACATCTCTATAGCAGATATTTCAGTAAGTCTATCTTTGCAATCTAGACTCAAAGAACGCCACCGATTGATATAATCAATGACAGGCTCATTTTCCCATTGCTTGGTATTAGTAAGCTCCATCATGCTCACCGTGCGACGTGTGCTATAGAATCGGTCAAGAAACTCTCTTTCGAGTTGCTCCCAACTGTCAATTGACTCAGGTTCTAAGTCTGTATACCAATCAAAGGCATTTCCCTTGAGTGAACGGACAAATTGCTTTACAAGGAGGCTTCCTTGAGTCCCTGCGTTCTCACAAGTTTCTACAAAGTGAGCAATGTGCTGCTTAGGATTTCCTTTGCCATCGAACTGCAAGAACTTGGGAGGTTGATACCCATTTGGCATTCTCATGTTGTCGATGCGCTTTGTGTAGGGTTTTGAATATGTGAGAGAACTTGTAGAAGAACCTCCATATTGTGCTCGGATGGTATTTGTTATCATGTCTTGTAATTGTTGGACTGACAACGAAGCAACCGAAGTAGATTGTTCTCGTCGGGGAGTGTTTTCAATTTCTCTCCCTTCGTCATCCTTTGCAGATGTGAATTTATGACCATGGATTGATTCACCAAGATCTTGCACTTCAAGTTTGTTCATCAAAGTTGCAATTTGGAGGTCCTTATCTTCAAGTGCTTTTGTGAGAAGGACAACCCTTTGTTCCATTTCGGCCATCTTTTCTTCCATGGTAGAGGTGTTAGTCATCATGATTGACACAACTTCCCAAGATGATGGAGAGGAAAGTGATTTGATGTGAGCACGTGGAATCTCATCTTTTGGGTTCCCTTTGATGGGAGAGAAATCGTGCGACCAACTTCTTGTGTAGGAAGAAGGGGATTTGCCCCCATACTTGAGGTGTTCCAAGGTGGAGACGTCCTTGTTGATGACCTTGTTTCTTGTAAGAGGGTCTAAGGAGATGATTGCCCGGACCTTGGCTTCCTTGGTTGTTTGATATTGAAGTTGATTGTTTGCTTTGGGTTGGCTACAATTGATTGCACCAATGCAGTTGTTGGTGGTAGCCGTACCAAGTTTAGTTGAAGCAGCTATTGTTGAAGCTTGAATGTTCTTGCTAGAAGCCATTGAAGTAGGCAGCAAGATGATGAAGATTTCTTTCGCTGAAGGAGAATGAGATGAGAGGCAGAGATGTCCCACCGGGCGTGCCAGAATTTGTAAGCGACTAAATCTCTCGTTTGGAAATAAGTCGAACAAGTAAAATGGTTTCACAAATGCGAATTTGTATTGATGATTGTGTGGTACAATTCTCTGTGATTACAAAAGAGTTATCCTCTGATTCGATCTCCTTAAAAGATTTGTTGATTGGATTTGTGATGATGTGATTTTGTTTTGAACACAAGATATCCTTCTATTTGGTTGAGGAATGGATCGAAGATCTTTGGAACAGAATTACAATGAATCTCTGGCTATGAGCTTGTTAGAAATTCTTTGTTCTTCGTGTTCTTTATGTTCTTCGTGTTCTTCGTGTGTTCTTCGGGCGTTCGTCGTTTTCGAAGGTTTGTTGTGGAAGTTCTCCGGGGCTTTAGAGGCTTGAATCCGTGGAGCTTCACTGATTTGTGGTTGTTTGAGGTTTCTGGAGGCTTTTGAGCTTGATTCCAGTGAACTTTGAGATCTAGGCAGATAGTTTGGATGATTCTGCTTCGAATGTTCTTTGTATTTGAAGATTTGTGGTGGAAGTTCTTCGGGGCTTTAGAGGCTTGAATCCGTAGAGCTTCACTGATTTATGATTTGTTGATGTTTTCGGACCTTTGAGCTTGATTCCCGCAAACTTTAGGATCTAGGCAGATGGCTTGGATGATTCTGCTTCGAATGTTCTCCGATTTTGGGGTTGAAGTTCTTGAAGTTCCTGGAGGCTTTAGAGCTTGATTCCAGCAGAGCTTTTTCACTTCTGAATTCTGGTCCTCTGAATCCTGGTCCTCTAAATGTCTCAGGAAGGCTTCTATTTATAGGAGTTTTGGGGTGGGTGAGCGACACGTGGCGGAGCTTGATTGGTGACACATGTCACAGCTTGATTGGTCCGCTTAAGTCATCGCTTACACGTGCGAGGTTGCTTGAGTCATCGCTTACACGTGCGAGGCTGCTTGAGTCATCGCTTACACGTGCGAGGCTGCTTGAGTCATCGCTTACACGTGCGCTGATGCGTGATTGGCTCTTGCATGACACTTGGCAAATTTCTGTTGGCTTCTGAATAGTGATAGCAAAACCTAGCAGCAATACATGGTGTTCTGTAATTGGCTGTATTTTGTGGACTTGGTAATGTGACGTGTCAGCTTGTGATAGGTCGGGAATTTTTCCTCTCTACATATATATATATATATATATATATAAGCTTTTGTTTATATCAATTAATACAACTTTGAAGAGGTTTTTACTTGAATAGATCATATCATGCATAAAATATATTAACTAAACAATATAATCTTTGACTTTAGAAAGATGTATATTGGTCAAAACTAAGCATCCATGGATCCAATGAGCTTTTCGTTATATCAATTAATACAACTTTGAAGAGGTTTTTACTTGAATAGATCATATTTTGCATAAAATATATTAACTGATAATGCCGTAATATCATCAGTGAGCAGCACAATCCACGCTCGCTCCAGCTAACAACTTGCAAGAAGAAAGAAGTGATCTCGCCGTGGGCACCGATGTGGTGTCAACCAAATACCCTCCGACGGTCAAGTTAGAATTGTTCTCAACTCTAGAGTGCTAGAGAGGGTAAATTATGCATACCTTGATTCGCGAGAGTATTGAAACTTTTATAGTAGAAGAAAGTCGGCTTCTCTTCCTTGGACTAGAAGTCTTTTCCTTATGGGAATCCCCTTGAGTAATCCCAAACGTGATGGACAAGACATTTCCTTTTAGACGGGATTAACGCGCATATCTTCCGGAATGTTCCTTGCGCTAGGTTTCTACTTTCCTTGGAGACCACACGTGCGCGCCAAGAGTATGGAATGCTCTAGGCCACTGGGCTCTACCGTTGCCGGCCCATGGGCTCGGATCCGTCAGGCCCAATGTCGTGAAAGTCCATTGCGCTAAATTTTGCCCCTTCAGCTGCCCCCTTCACCCTATGGGTCCATCAATTCTTATATGGACGAACCTTTAGGGTGACGATTTGATATTGTTTGGATTTCACGGTCAGAGAAAATTTAGGACGGTGCCATATGATTACTAAAGTTGACGGTTTTCTAAGAGAAGACGGATTGCGACTATTTTTATGGCAGATAGCCAAGCATTTATGAGCATGCCACGTGTCGCATTTTGATTGGATTTTCTATCGGATCGAAGCGTCGCTTCGTCTTCCGTGCACTCCAGGTATATATATAACACCTCTTAATCCTCATTTCTTCATTTCACAGCCAAAACACATTGTCAGAGTGCAACCGTCATCTTTGTCAGAACAGTCCGTCACCCATACAAAACTGTCGATCATACAACCGTCAACTTCCAGTTACTTCAAAGAACGGTGAGTATTGTTATTCTTATGTGCAAGTTTTTGTATTTGGCAGTTATATTTAGATAGATCTATACAACCGTCAATACTCTTAGATCCGTCAGTCTTAGGTTTTACCGTCATTGTAGGAAATGTCTAGTGCGTCAAGTAACCAGTCAATGGTTCGTGACGGGACGGAATACGAGGAAGTATACCTGTCCAGTCATAAAGACCAAGAGAGTCTTGGTGAAGAGAGGAGTCCGTCCGCCTCTTCCTCGTCCTCAATAAATGAGGATATGGAGATGGTCGAAGTAGAAGAATCGTCTGATGACGGCGAGGATCTACCATCGGAACCCGTCGTCTGTACTGATGGACTTAGGGAGTTCATCATGCTACCAGAGTGGACGGTGCACAAATTTACTTCCGTCATTAAGGAGAAACACTTCAACACATTTAGGGTCAACTTTCAAATTCCTGACTACATTCCAATCCGTCTGCCCTACGTATCAAAGAAATGTTATTACGACGGGGTGGAAGGTGTCGGAGTGTATGAACAGATGCTGAAGGCGGGGCTTAGATTTCTGCTAAGTAGACTGCATAGAGAGCTTTTAAAGTATCTGTGTCTGTCCGTCAACCAGATATCCCCAAATGCCTGGAGGGTCTTCATTGCCATGGAGATACTCTATGGTGCAATGACTGATGGTGCATGGAGGCTGACAGTGCGTGAATTCCTTCATTGCTACCGTCCAGACGAGATTGACAAGTCAAGGGGAATTTATAGTTTTGCCAGTAGGAGCCCGTTGCTAAAAGTCATTTTTGAAACACCAGACTCAAATAGAGACTAGAAGAGTCGCTATTTCTTCATGGAGGGTGACGGATGGATGAGCCATCCAAGGGAGACGGAGTTTATGCCCGTCGACACAACTTGGGGGGTTTTACATTCATCTCGTATGAACCCATCACATTTTGCTTGATATATTACATTCGTCAGCTTTGGTTGTTTTCTCTAACCGTCTACTTCATCTGCAGGTAGATGGTGCCCCCAAGTCAGCGTTGAAGAGTTTGGCTTCCTAGAAAGAATTTTCTAGAAGACGAAGCCGGAAGAACGGACTTGGGCAAAGTTGGTAAATCCGAAAACAATCCATTGGTATTGTGACGGTCCCGAACCTACCCGTGAGGCCATCAGATTCGATGAAAGAGTTCACAGACGTAAGTCCGTCAGCTTTTACTTTTCATAAGTAGCTTTAATTTATGTAGATAGCTTCATTCGTCCTGTATTGCAGAAATGGACGACGCAAAGAGGAGGGCGCTGATAAGATCACAGGCCGTCAAGCAAAAGGAGACGGGCGAGGTTGTGGTTCCTAAGGGGACGGTGTCGTTGGCGAAGAGGAAGCAGCCGTCCAAGTCGGACCGTCCACATAAGCAGCAGAAGGTCCCTTTGGAACCCGTTGTAGGCTTGATGGCTGAGGATGTGAAGACTGTCACCCCAGCAAAACAAGGGTCCGGCAAGGGCTTAATGAAGGCCCCGTCCACCAGCCAGGAGAAACCTCCTCCTCTTCTCCGTGATGACTCCAAATTTGCCTTGGAGAAACTTTCGTCAATAATTTCCTCGGAGGATTATGAGGACCTGGGCAATCATTCGACGAAGGCAATGGGGGAGACGAGTCTGTTTGCTGTTGCTCAGGTAACTTTATCCGTCGATTTGTGTCCGTCAACTTTTCTTTGCCTTCTGTTTAACCCCCTTTTAACTTGTTTATTTCAGTCCTTGGTTATGATGAAGGGCCTAATGGACCGGTGCCTAAACCGTGAGGCGGCTCTGGAACGTGTACGAGCGAAGGCAGAGCAGACGGAGGACGAACTCGGTCAACTTCATAAGTGGAAGTCTACAATGGAGAAGAAGTTTGACTTGTCAGAGCAGTCGAGAAAAGAGCTTGAGCAGAGGACGGAGGAAGCTGGGAAGGCCTTGGAAGCCAAAGATAAGGAAATAAAGGACTTGAAGGAAAAGCTCCGTCAAGCCAAGGAGGATGCTGTCTATAAATATCGAGACTCCAACGCTTTGTTGAGAGAGCTGGGGGGTTCGTTCCTACAAGGCTTCGATGATGCACTCCGTCAGCTTAAAAAAGCCTACCCTGACCTGGATGTATCAATGATAAACGTCAATGATCAAGATCAGACGTCTGCTCTGCCCGTCGCTTCAGAGAATACAGACGACCTATTTGGTGACGGAGAATCAGTCCCGTCGAAGGATGCCCAAGTTGCCGACCCAAAAAAGTAGACTGATATTACTTGTCTTTTTTGTAATTTATTTTGAGAACAATCCGTCCTTTTTTGTATTAAACAGTTGCCCCCTGGGCTTTTTATCTGTTTATTAATGCTATACTTTATTTTTATGCTTTCTATTACTGTTTGGAACTTTCTTAAATATCCGTCCTCCTCATGAAGGAGAGATTAAGAAAATACTCGTCTATCCGAGTGTATTTCTAGCCAACGTTCAATCCGTCCACAGTGTGGAGTTCTATTATTTTTTAGTATTGATTGATCCGTCCATTTGGATGATCCATCTTCCTTGAGGACAAGTATGACATCCTCTGGGTGGTCCGTCAACTTTTCACAATCTTGGTAATCCGTCCACTTTGTATGAGATAATTCCATACTTCGTATGATCCGTCCACTTTTGGACTTGTAATTTAGTTCACCGTTTTGGTGATCCGTCCACTTTGTGGACATTTTTTTTCATCACCTTAGTGATCCGTCCACTTTGTGGGCAGTTATTTCATGCTTTCGGTGATCCGTCCACTTTGTGGACTTGTAATTTAGTTCACCGTTTTGGTGATCCGTCCACTTTGTGGACAGTTTTTTCATCATCTTAGTGGTCTGTCCACTTTGTGGGCAGTTATTTCACGCTTTGGGTGATCCGTCCACTTTGTGGACTTGTAATTTAGTTCACCGTTTTGGTGATCCGTTCACTTTGTGGACAGTTTTTCCATCACCTTGGTGATCCGTCCACTTTGTGGATAGTTTTTTCATCACCTTAGTGATCCGTCCACTTTGTGGACATGTAAATTAGTTCACCGTTTTGGTGATCCGTCCAATTTGTGGACAGTTGATACGTCCACTTTGTGGACATTTTTTTTCATCATTTTAGTGATCCGTCCACTTTGTGGGCACTTATTTCATGTTTTGGGTGATCCGTCCACTTTGTGGACTTGTAATTTAGTTCACTGTTTTGGTGATCCGTCCACTTTATGGACAGTTTTTTCATCATCTTAGTGGTCTGTCCACTATGTGGGCAGTTATTTCACACTTTGGGTGATCCGTCCACTTTGTGGACTTGTAATTTAGTTCACCGTTTTGATGACCTGTCCACTTTATGGGCAGTTTTTTCACCGTTTTGGTGATCCGTCCACTTTGTAGACAGTTCATTTATCACCTTAGTGATTCGTCCACTTTGTGGACTTTGTTGCCGGTATAATATATACATTCATAATAAACATCCATGTGAAAAATCAAAGTTGTGTCTGAATATTCTTCTTTAAAGAAAATGCGTTTGTAGAAAAAGTACCTACCCCCTTGGGCTTAAAAAGGCACAAAAAGATTGTAGCAAAAGTGAAAAGGAAAAACTAGTAAATTGTAGCTAAAAGATTAGAATAAAATAAACTTGGAAATCGCCGGTTCCCCATATTTTCCTCTACTAGTAGTATTTCCGAAGATGCTCCGTGTTCCAAGGGTGCTGCATTTTTTGTCCGTCCATCGTCTCGAGGTGGTAGGTTCCCTTCCTTTGCCATGATGCGATCCTGTAGGGTCCTTCCCAGTTGGGGCCGAGTTTTCCTTGTGAAGGATCTCTAGCGGCACCCATTACTTTCCGTAGTACGAGGTCCCCAACCTGGAAGTCCCTGTGCCTCACTTTGTTGTTGTAGTGTTTTGCCATGAGATCTTGATAGTGCGCCAACCTCTGTTCTGCTGTCGCCCTGACTTCGTCCAGTAGATCAAGCTGGAGGCGCACACCTTCTTTGTTCATATTCTCGTCGTAGCTCTCCACCCAGTAACTCGTGAGCCCCACTTCTGCGGGAATGACAGCTTCGGTTCCATATGCGAGTCAGAATGGTGTTTCTCCAGTAGGTGTTCTTGCTGTGGTCCGATATGCCCATAGGACGCTAGGTAGTTCGTCTGGCCAGATACCCTTTGCCCCCTCAAGACGGGTCTTGATTATTTTGAGCAGGGACCTGTTCGTGACCTCAACTTGCCCGTTTGCCTGTGGGTGTGCGGGTGACGAGTAGTGATTCTTGATCCCTAGCTCCGCGCAGAAGTCTCTGAACACGCTGTTGTCTAATTGCTTACCGTTGTCAGAGACCAGTACCCTGGGTATCCCGTACCTGCATATGATATTTCTCCAGACAAAATTTCGGATGTTTTTCTCCGTGATGGTGGCTAAAGCTTCTGCCTCGACTCACTTGGTGAAGTAGACTATGCCGACGACCAAGAATTTCAGCTACCGGATAGCCGTCGGAAATGGGCCCATAATATCAAGTCCCCATTGTACGAACGGCCAGGGTGCCATCATAAATGTCAGCTCTTCGGACGACTGCCTGATGAAATTGCTGAACCTCTGGCATTTGTCGCAAGATTGGATATAAACTTGCGCATCCTTCATCATTGTAGGCCAGTAGTATCCTGCTCGGATCAATTTGTGTAGCAGTGATCGTGCGCCTGAGTGGTTTCCGCAGATACCCTCGTGTACTTCTCTCATCACATAGTCTGCTTCTTCTTGGCATAAACACCTTAGGTACAGTCGAGAAAAACCCCTTTTATATAGGACATCCTTTATCAACACGAACCGTGACGCCTGGACCTTCAGCTTCCTTGCGGCGCCCTTTTCCTCTGGTAACACCTCGGCCCTTAAGTAGGAGATCAATGGTGTGGTCCAGTTATGTTCAGAGTTCACCACCTGCATATTTGTCCCGTCATCGATAAGTGAAGATATTTGGACGAATGATAATACCTGTTCAGGAACTAGCATGAATTCGGCTGATGCAGCTTTTGCTAGTTGGTCAGCCCATTCATTCTCTTCTCTTGGGACCTGAATGAATTCGACTTCGAGGCTGTTGATTCGGTACTTCACTTCTTCCAGATATCTCTTCATTCTATCGTTCTTGCACTCGTAGTCGCCATTGATCTGACTTGTTACCACTTGTGAATCGCAGTGGACAATTATGTTTTTTGCTCCCGCGGCCCTTGCAAGGTCTAGCCCCGCGACCAGGGCTTCATACTCTGCCACGTTGTTGGTTGTTGGGAAATCCAGTCGGATCATGCATTGTATCGTGTCCCCCTATGGAGTTTTAATCACTACTCCGACTCCTTCGGCTCGTCTGTTTGAGGATCCGTCTGTGTGGATACTCCACTATTCCTTCTCTTCTACCAACTGGTCCCCTCCGAGCATGAACTTGGCGATGAAGTCAGCTACTGCCTGTCCTCGAATTCGCTTAGCTCTATTGCCCACAAGGCCATCCTTCCTACTGCTTCTGGGCTATTCATGGCTTTTCTCAGCGGCTTGTCCGTTAAGACAATGATTGTATGCGCCTGGAAGTATGGCTTAAGTCTCCGCGTAGCGATTACTAACGCGAAAGCCAACTTCTCCATCTGAAGGTACCTCTCTTCTGCTCCACGGAGCGCACGGCTGGTAAAGTAGATGGGTTTCTGTATCCCGTCCTCCTCCTTTACCAAGGCTGCGCTTACTGCGGCACGTGAGACTACCAAATAAAGGTAGAGTTCCTCTCCATGTATGGACGGACTGAGCAGTGGTGGAGACGAGAGATACTTCTTTAGGTCGTTGAAAGCCGTTTGGCATTCATCCGTCCACTCAAATGACTTTCTCAGAGTGCGGAAGAATGGCAAACACCTATTCCTCGCCCTTGAGACGAACCTGTTTAGTGCTGTGATCTTTCCATTTAGACTTTGGACCTCCTTAACCGTCCTTAGTGGTTCCAACTCCATTATCGCACGTACCTTCTCTGGGTTGACCTCTATTCCTCTTTGGGATACCATGTAACCCAAGAATTTTCCCGCCGTTACTCCGAAAGCACACTTGTTCGGATTTAGCTTCATGTAGAACGATCGAAGCGTATCGAACGTTTCTCTGAGGTCGTCTAGGTGATCTTCTTTGTGCATGCTTCTAACCAACATGTCGTCAACATAAACCTGAACGTTCCTGCCAATCTGATGTGCAAACACCTTGTTCATTAGCCTTTGGTATGTTACTCCAACATTTTTGAGTCCAAAAGGCATCACCTTGTAGTAGAATAATCCCTGACTTGTGACGAAAGAGGTCTTCTCCTGATCAGATTCGTCCATCCTGATCTGGTTGTAGCTAGAGAAAGCGTCCATGAAGCTGAGGAGCTGGTGTCTTGTAGTCGAATCCACAAGGGTATCTATCTGTGGGAGCGGGTAGCTGCCTTTGGGACAAGCCTTGTTGAGGTCTGTGAAGTCTACGCACATCCTCCAGCTTCCGTTGGCTTTTTTAACCATAACGACATTCGCCAGCCAGTCGGGATAATATACTTCCCGGATGAAACCGGCCTCTAGTAACTTCCGAACTTCCTCGGCTATGGCCTTATCCCGCTCCTAGGCGAAGACTCGTTTCTTTTACCGGACTGGAGGGAAGGAGGGCGACATATTCAACTTGTGGACCATGACCGATGGGTCAATTCCCGGCATGTCTTCATGATTCCAGGTGAAAACGTCTTGGTTATTTCTTAGGAAAGTTGTGATCGTCTGGCGTACAGGCCAACTGGCTAGTGTGCCAATCTTAGTCATTCATTCAGGCCGTGTGTCGTCAAGTCTTACTTCTTCTAGCTCTTCAACCGGCTCTGCTAATGCTCGCTGCTTCCCGATGCACATCGTCTGCTGCTGATCCTCCATCTCTAACATGGCGATATAGCATTCTCGTGCTGCTACTTGATTCCCCCGCAGTTCTCCTACCCCATATTCCGTCGGGAATTTAATCATTAGGTGGTATATTGAGGTTACTGCCTTCCAGGAATTGAGAGTGGGTCGCCCGAGGATGGCGTTGTAAGCGGACAAGCAGTCGACTACGAGAAACGTTATCTCCTTAGTGATCTGCTGAGGATAGTCACCCGCTGTCATAGCTAATGTTATTGCGCCCAAAGGGAAGACCTTCGTACCCCCAAATCCTACGAGTGGGGCGTTCGTTGGGGACAATCGTTCCTTGTCAATCCTCATCTGCTGGAATGTTGGATAATACAGGATGTCTGCTAAGCTGCCGTTGTCGACAAGGACCCGATGCATATTATAATCCCCAATCTGCAGGCTGACTACTAGCGCGTCGTCATGAGGATGGTGAAGTCTCCGAGCGTTATCCTCTGAAAATTTTATGACGGGATTATCTATTCGCGGCATCTTTGGTACGGATCCTGTGAGTTGGACGCTATGGACCATCCTGAGGTAGGTTTTGCGGGCTTTCTTGGAAGATCCGGTTGTAGCTGTGCCCCCTACGATCATTCATATGTCTCCTATGGGTGGTCTAGGGCGGTCGTTCTCCCTTCGTGGAGCTTGTTCTTCCGGTGTATTAGTTCTTTCCCTGCTGACGAACCTCTGTAGTTTCCCCTGCCTGATTAGGGCCTCAATCTACTGCTTTAGGTCATAGCAGTTAGCTGTGTCGTGCCCGTGGTCCCGGTGAAAGCGACAATACTTGTCTCTCGGTCTTTTTTTAGGGTCTCTCTTCAACTTTCCAAGGAAGGTCAATGCTCCTTCATCTTTGATTTGCATCAATACTTGGTCGATTGGGGCGGTTAACGGGGTGAAATTGGTGAACCTTCTAGTGGGGGGTTTAGAGCGCTTTTCATCACATTGATCCCCGGTTTTAGCGACCTTTCGCCCCATGTCTTGTCTCGTGTCTTCCTACCTTTCCCTCTTCTTAGGCCTTTCCTCGCGGGCCAGTAGTGCATCTTCTGCATTCATGTACTTGGTAGCCCTATAGAGAACGTCTGTCATGGTTTTTGGGTCATTCTTATATAAGGAAAACAAGAACTTACTCTTCCATAGCCTGCTAGTGAATGCGGCTACGAGTATTTTATCGTTAGCTTCGTCAATCGAAAGGGCTTCTTTGTTGAAACGAGTTATGTAGGCTCGCAGCGTCTCGTCTTCTCGCTGCTTGATGTTCATTAAGCAAGCGGTGGACTTTTTGTATCGATGTCCGACAATGAAGTGTAAGGTGAATAGGGCGCTCAACTCCTTGAAAGTATTGATGGAGTTTGGTGTCAACCTACTGAACCAGACCCTCGCAGGCCCTTTCAGCGTGGTCAGGAACGCCCTGCACATGATCTCGTCTGGTACGCCTTGAAGGTGCATCAGGGTCTTGAAGGTCTCTAGATAATCGAGTGGATCCTTGACCCCGTCGTAACTTTCGATCTACGGCATCCGAAACTTTTGTGGCAGGGGGAATGAGTTGACGGATGCGGTGAATGGTGAGTCGGTTCTGTTCACTAAATCGTTGAGATCAGAAGATACTCGCCCCTTGAGGGCATTCATCATGACCTCCATCTGCTCCTTCATCGCCTGCATCTCGGCGACGATAAGCGGGGGGGCAAAATCCATGAGAGACGGAAGGCTCACGTTTTGCCGCTCTGGTCGGCTTGGGGCATTGCTGCTCTCAGGCTTCTCCTGCTCCCTTCGCTCGGCACTGTTACCTTCCTGGTTTTGCTCCTGAAGGTTGGGTCCTACATCCCTTTGTCGTAGCTGCTCTTCCAGATCGTGGTTCTGCTTTGTGAGTCGTTCTACTGCTGTCATGAGAGTCTGGACCTGCCTTTCTAATGCAGTAGATCTCGGTGGATCGTCTTCTTGAGCGTTGTTGGTGGTAGCCATCGAGCAAGTGAGTACCATGCGACTCTTATGTCTGGGAGGCGATGATCTGGCTTAATTTTTTCGCGGTTTCCCACAGACGGCGCCAACTAATGATGCCGTAATATCAGCAGTGAGCAGCACAATCCACGCTCGCTCCAGCTAACAACCTGCAAGAAGAAAGAAGTGATCTCGTCGTGTGCACCGGTGTGGTATCAACCAAATACCCCCCGACGGTGAAGTTAGAATTGTTCTCAACTCTAGAGTGCTAGAGAGGGTAAATTATGCATACCTTGATTCGCGAGAGTATTGAAGCTTTTATAGTAGAAGAAAGTCGGCTTCTCTTCCTTGGACTAGAAGTCTTTTCCTTATGGGAATCCCCTTGAGTAATCCCAAACGTGATGGACAAGACATTTCCTTGTAGACGGGATTAACGCGCGTATCTTCCGGAATGTTCCTTGCGCTAGGTTTCTAGTTTCCTTGGAGACCATACGTGCGCGCCAAGAGTATGGAACTGCTCTAGGCCACTGGGCTCTACCGTTGCCGGCCCATGGGCTCGGATCCGTCAGGCCTAATGTCGTGAAAGTCCATTGCGCTAAATTTTGCCCCTTCATTAACTAAACAATATAATCTTTTACTTGACAAAGATATATATTGGTCAATACTAAACGTCCATGGATCCAACGACCTTGTGTCCACTAGTTTCCTTAAAAAGAAGATAGATCCCAATATAACAGATAGTAGAAATGACGCAATGTTGAACAAGGTTAACTATCGAGCCGACAATCTAGCCCACTTGACTATCCCAACTCTCAGTCCCTAAAACTCCAATGAATAGATTAAATAATTTGTGTTGTTGGATATCGATTCCAAACAGACTGAATAGAATACACTCAAATTTTCTAAAAACTCTAATAGTCAACGAAAAGTTTGAGTCTCTCAATTTTATCTTATCAGATCGATTATCCTCTTTTAGAATTATTTGGCAATCTAATTAATTTATTCTAGGTCTTATAAATAGTATAGTTATTAATAAGTAATAATTGTTCTATTTCTTTTAAGAGTGTCCACTATATATACTAACCAACATGCTTTTATATAGATTAACCCATGCATGTAAAGGGTTTAAGAAATGTTTCAATTAAATTAGCTTAGCAGCCCAACTTGACAAATTTGAGATCCCTTTTCTTGGGTGAAAACTAGTCTAATGTATAATAATATAAAAGCGAAACATTTGACTTTTTATTCGATCTCAAGAAAGTTTGCTACATAAGTTTTAAAGCACTCACAATTTTCTACATCATTATTTTTATTTAATTTGATTTATTATTTAGTATAATTTAAAGTCTCAAAGAAAATCTGAATCATTCCCCAAACCTTAAACCTCATGCTATCTCTCCCCTTCCATAAAATAAAAAAAAATAAAAATAAAAACCTAACATGACCCATTTCAAACATTTCCTTTTGTCTTTTCCAATGAATTTAAAATTTTTGGGTAGTATCAAGCAATTATCATTTACATTTAATTATTTGTTAATCTTTAACAATAAATAAAATTATACTTTCAAAAAAATTCTTAATTAATTATATGTCTAAAAACGCAAAACATAAACATTAACGTAAACATAAATTTATAGTTTAAGCACCAAAATATATAAATTAAATAATTTTTATGTTCATTTCATACTTACACAGTTTTTTATTTTACACATAAATGTTTGCTCCAAAAGCAGGCTAGAGGTTTTAGGAATTAAAGAAAAAAAAATGTTGCAGCTAGATCAATTCTACAGCATGATGCATGTCAAAATGTGAAATTTTCAAATGAAAAAAAAAAAAAAAAAAAGGTTGTTACATATAATAAATAAAAAAGTCTAAACAATATTTATCAAAAAGTATAAGTTTTGAACAAATTTGTTGGTAAGTCATCGGAAAACAAATAATACACATCATCTCCAAAATTAAAAAGGTCAATTGTAAAAGAAAATAATGCAAATAAAAATACAATGATGATAAATATATATGTTCCCAAATTTCTGTCCAGTGACTTCTCAAAAATCAATAGAGTCCTTGACTCCACTAATTAAACAAATCAATGGAGTCATTGACTCTACTACTTCAATTAATTCAATGGAATCCTTAACTTAAGTCTACCATTTCAATTATTCAATAGAATCCTCAACTCCACCACATCAAATAATTAAACGGAGTCTTTGACTCTACCATTTCAAATAATTCAGTGGAGTCCTTGATTCCACCAATTTCAACAATGGAGTCCTTGACTCCACCAATTTAAAATAATATGTTTCAATGGAGTCCTTGACTCCCTAAATTAATATAAATAGAGTGGAGTTTCTAATTCCTTCAATTTAATTTAATGGAGTATATAATTCCAATATGATTAATTCACTTGATTTTCTAATTCCTCAACCAAAATTTGAGTTTCTAATTCCCAAAATAAAATGAACAAAAAATTGGTTTGAGATAAATTTCCAATTCCCAATCTCTAAAAATGACCATAAATATAAAATTGCTTCAAAAGAATTTTCAATCCCACAATCAAATTTAGGAACTTCCATCAATTTATAATTACTTGTTAAAATTCCTACAAAGAACCAAATGAAATAAAGGAAAAAATTTTAGACATTCAATTTCTCAATAAATAGAGCCTTTTGCTCAATTTCCACAAAAACATGGGTCCTTAATTCATCCTTGTGATTAAAATAAATTCTCACCCAAAAACAAAATTAAGTCAGTGCTTAATTAAATACCAAGTGTGGGGCCCAACAATTCGTGGACCAGGCCCATTTGCCCTTAGAGAGTCCGAGGGCCCAATCCGAGGAGAACTGTGGCCCAAGCTCCATGATGCAGAGCACAGACCAATTTTGGGAGGCAGCCGAGGACAGTCTAGTCCTCGGCAGGCCCATAATCCGCCAAGAATAAAGGGATAAATTCGTAAGGAAATCCAAAATACCTTGGGGCGATTACCCTAAATACCCTTCTGGATAAGGCCCAATGCCTGACAGAACCGTACTCTGCAGCTTTATCAGGTCATCCCCAACAATTCCGGGATTAGACTGATGGGACCAATGTCAGTATTTGTAAAGACTGACCCTACACGTGGACGAAGGACATCGAATGCACGCTAGTATAAAAGGAGAAGTAAGTGAATCTAGTAGGGGGAGGAGAAAAAAGAAAGACTTCATGAATAAGATCGCCGGAACGATCCATGCACAGAACAGAGAAGGTCCTCCGTTGGACCGCCGGAAAGGACCACAAGGGTCCTCGGATCAAGTCCGAGGAGCCCATTCTCAGAAGTGGCAGCATGGCGGGGCTTTAAACGTTTAGGCCCAGTCCATTTTCCACAGGGATCTTTCTGAAATCCAGACCGGACCATCGCCCCATGACCAAGCCCAAGCTTTTCAAGCCCACTCTCTACAAATCGTATTGTGAGGGATCTCTCCCGCGTGAACCCAAAAATGTCACTGGACCGCGCAGGAATCGTGTCCTTACACCAAGCATTTGACTTAAATGTCCATCATTTAGAGTGGACAAAATAATATTTGAGGATTTTAAATTTAAAACCTCAACTTAAGAACTACAAATTGGCTTGATCCCCGCCAAGGGTATGTATGCAACCTAAATGCATTATTAGGTGCAGCCACAAATAAATCAAAATACATATCCCCTCAAACACAAAAAATAAACGTATGTACGAAGACGACAAGGTTGGAATCAGAGGGAATAATTTTCTTTGAAATAAGGGATTGTGATTAAGAGATACGTTATCTTGAATGGGCATTACTCAAATCAATAAAACTCATATACCCAAACGCCATTAGGTGAAATTATGTTTGATGGATTTTATTTCAACAAAAATATTTTTGTCAAACAACGAATATAATAGGAGAGAACCTATGGTGCCCAATATCTCGTTCACCTAAAGCACATGTTCATAATCCAATTTGGCATATTTGCTAAGTTTCTCATAAATCAACAAATCGGTTATCTGATAAATTTTTGAATTGTGAACTCTTGAAGTATAGTTCAAAATTGAGATAAAATCTAATTATATTTTAAATTGGATTTCAATTAATTTTGATATAATTTTATGCCATATGTCTAGTCTAATTACCTTAATTTTGCTACCAACTTAGAAAGCCATACATTCATTTTTCTTGGCTCAGTTGCCAACTATGGAAATACTAATTGTTGTGATTGAAGGACATCATTCCATTATAACAAGGTGACTGATCACTAAAGAACTTAAGTTTGACCCAAAATGCCAAAGACTCAAAGAGAATGAGTCTTATAATTTTACACTTCATCCGGTATCCCTTGACCATACACGAAAGTCTTTGAAAAACAAATACCCAAAAAAGACTTGTGGAAGAAATACTCTAAACACCTTTCCGAAAAATAGAGGCAAATAATCTTTGTAAAAAATTTAATCAAAATCCTATGTGTATCCGGATCATTCACAATACAAAAGGTTTTTTTTTTTTTTTTTTTTTTTCAGAGCCCCAATTTGTTTCTTGTACAAGTTTATGCTTATGTTTATTTTTTTAATTTTTTTAAATAATTATTTAAGATTTTTTTTAAAAGTATAATTATATATATTAAAAGCCAAAGTTAAGAAAAAAATCCAGTTAGATTATAAAATTGAAGTCCAATTTTGTTCTATATGTCAAATCAATTTCATACTTTTGGTGCAGCTACTTATCTTTTATCACTTATCGGAACAATCAAGGATTTTGTTAGTTTTTTATTAAAGGTGACACCACTTTCAATAAGATTATATATATATATATATATATATATATAATTTTAAGTCATATTGAACTTTTAGTTTTAACATTTATTTAATTTGAGACAACTCATTTTTTTTTAATTTGATTTTTTTTATATTTAAAGAACCTTATCATTTGAAAGAGGGAGTATTGTTTTGAGTTTGAATTAAGATAATTCAACAATAATTTCTTTTTAAAAATAAATTATAAATTGGCAAGAGTATGATCAAATGAGAAATAACAATGAAGTATACTAATAAACTACACCATATCGCTAGAGCTATAAATATGTGATATCAAATCTGAGATGCCGACCGCACAATAGACAAATAAGTTGATACCAAGTGTCACTATACTTTTAAAGGGGTTTCAATTTGTGCTAACATTCCATCTCATTTGTAAAATTTTGAATGTATAATACTTTCAACCTATTCAAAATTATTTTAAGCCCATCTAAATTACTTAATCTAAAACTATTTTTAGCACAATAGCACATATCCTCCTGTTGTAAAAAAGGTATAATAATAGAATAGATCCTAGAGGATGTAGCTCTTCCAAACACCAACCCTACAAGCATGGTATGTATATTAAATCTATTTTTAGCACAATAGCATATATTCACCTGTTGAGGAAAAAGGTATAATAATAGAATAGATCCTAGAGGATGTAGCTCTTCCAAACGCCAACCCTAGAAGCATGGTATGTATATTAGTTTTCGTGTGTTTGGTGTGGGGGGGGGGGGGGGGGGGGGGGGTGGGTGAGCTTCTTAAAGAAAAAAAAAAAAAAGCGCGAAATCATCCGTATCCAAACTGTGCCTTAATCACAACTTTTCTTGCACTTTCTTAACAACCAAACACAAATCAAATTTACTAATCTCTAGCTTTGGTAGGGCACAAATATCAACCCAACAGCTAAAACAAACCCAGATTTGGACCTAGAATAACTGTATTGAAACTTATATGGACCAAATTAACCGTAAGTTGAAAATTATAAATAAATAAATAAAAAACCATTTTGACTGCTACTAAAATGTAAAGATCAAATTGACTAAAAGTTGAAAATAGTATGGATCAAATTGACTGTTACCAAAATGTAAAAACCGAATTGACAATAAATACAAAAAATGGTATTTTTGCTTATTATGAATTTATTATTATTGAGCTCTTATGTGCTAATATTGGTTATGTTTCTTTAATCTTTATTATATGAGGTGGGCCATGACGGGCTCTTAATATATGTTTTTATAGGAGTTTAAGGTTTACCGTTCGGAATTTTATGGGTGATGGGATCTAATTGTGCTTTTATGAGTTTAAGGATTACTGTTCGGAAATTAGGCTCATAAAGAGAATAACTATGAACTTCCGTATTCAATTAGAGTGATTCTCATTTTGGACCTTCTTTCCGAATCAATTAACAATTTTATTTTTTTTAATTAAAATTTGATTGAAAGATTCGTAAAATACACCATTCAATAGATCTTGTTATTTGATAAAGTATTATTATAAAAAAAAATAAAAATAAAAAGGTTAAAACACTCCATTTACTGATTTTTTATTATAAAGATCTAAGGTACAATCTTTGATTACACAATTATCAAAAGCAGACGTCATAAATTAAAACTCTATAAAAGAATATTTTAAAAAAAAAAAAAACTTCATTTACTAATAAATTTAGATGAAAGGACTGTATTATCTCATTTAGAAGAAATTATAGCGTCCTTTGGTGGACCACATCATTTATCCACCATTCTACTAAAAAATTTTCATTTGTTTAAAATTGCTGAGTCAGTAATTAATTTCTATTTAAAAAAATTTTCTAACTAACAATTTTAAACATGTGAAAGTTTTTTAGTGAAATGGTGGACCACATCATTTGTCCACCATGTAGATCTTATAATTTCTCCTCATTTAGACAAAACCAAAACAAAAATTAAACCTTAGTTGACAGTTGAAATAAAATTTAAAAAACTAAAAAGAAAAATGGCAACCCACGAAGCAGTATTGCTGGTGTGAGACCTTGTGGGCAGCCTCTTGATGCCAATATGCTACTCAAATATTTATTTTTAAATCCAATTGATCCTAAATATACTAACAGCACTACACATTTAATTTTAATTTATGCTTTTAAAAATTAATTCTTAATTGGGAATTGGAAATTGGAAATTAATTGTTAATGGTCAAATAATTTAAGCAGTTGGGGTTGCAATAGAACAATTTATATATCAAGATCCGGATTTCAAGTGGATGTTAATCCGGATTTTCACTATATTGGTTCTCTTGAATTTGAGATGACACTTTTGGCTGTGAAACAATATATTCGTCTGCCTGTTGATATGTTAGAATAAGTTGATAAATTGTTGCACCTATTACCTATTAATTTTCAGAAGTTGGTTTCATGCCAAATTCATGCAACGCCCCTGCTCTACATAATAAGAGTGTATAGAAAGGGATCACTTTTTTTTTTTTTTTTTACTTTACATATTTTAGTTATTTTGGTAACGAATTCATTTGACATGATGATTGAAAACAATTAATTTTTCATTAGTACATATTTATAGATAAAAAAACAAAGTTAAAAAATTGAAATCCGGATGAATTCATTTTTTTGGGAGAGAACAAAAGGGCCACTTTTGCATAGAAGAATTAAAAAGATTAGAATTTGGATAAATTGTGGATTTCTTATATGTATAAATTGTTCCATTGTAACCACAAATACTTAATTTATTTAGCTATGAGCAAAAAATTACCAATTGCCTTCTGATAACTATGTATATGGAACACTCTTACTTATAATTTTTGAAATTAAAAATCAATCTAAAATTTAAAATAAAAAAAGGAAAATTACATAGAAAAACCTAAAGTGTACACCATGTTTCATATCAGATCTAAACTTTTAATTTTGTTAATTAAAGTTTCAAATTTATAAAATTATATCTAAATAAGAAAATTGCACATCGTCCTTTTTCATCTCTATTATTCAGGGCAGTAAGAGAGCATATTAAAGCAAAAGGCCATTATGGGATTTGATATTATGGTAGAAGGATTTATATATTTCTTTGTACCACACTTATTATATTATTGTTATTGTGGTATATAAATCTTTAATTTATAAAGAATTTAAGATCAAACAAGGTAATATTTTTATGAATTATGCTTCAACATTTGAATAACACAAGAGCATCATTCAAATACAAGCATACTTAGATCCTAATTATCATGGCAACCTCACAACAAAACATGTTAATTTAAACATATTAACAACACTATAACAATAAAATAACACTAAACTATACTTGTATATAAATCAAATAAAAAGAAGAAGGGGGAAAGTTCTCTAGATCTTTAAAGGAGTGAGGTAATTAAATTTTCAATCGCAATTCGAGACTTAGGAAGATCAAATGCACAATGACTTTTCATTTTTGCTTTTCTCTAGAGCTATGGGGAAGTGGGGTGCTTCAGAGTGAGATTGTTCCCTCTACTTATAGTAAAGTGAGAATGCTCTAAAAGGGGTAGGCGGGTTGGCTTGGGTTTGGTAGAAGTGAAGAGCAAGCAAAGAGACGAAAATAGAAAAATAAATGGAGTCAAAGGGGTTAAAGAGATCAGCACTTGAACCCAGTGATGATCATGATTCTTGTATTTCAAAAAAAAATAAAAATCATGATTCTTGCCTTTTTCTGCTCTTGCGCGAATGTTTTTCAAGATTTTTACCAATTTTCAGCCAAATTTATTCTATTTTATCATTAATGGCCTCAATTATCATTAAACTTCCCCTTTTAAAGGGAAATTTCAACAATAATCAAGGGATCATTATTGTTTGATCACCTGATTATCAAATGCATACAACCTCATCATTAATTTTAGTCCAACAAAATAGTTTCATTACACATCATTATTTTTTATTCAAATCCTCGTGAAACCAATCAAAATCAATAATTCATAATTGCACATGATCAAACTCAATCATGTAGTTGCATTTTAATTGTTAAAAAACAGGGCCAATGACATGTCATTTTAACTGTCAAGACTTCAAGAATTGTTTTATGTGAAGTGATTGGAGATACAACGGTCAAAATTAAAATTTACCCCTCGAGATGTAAAATTATCATTACCCCTCAACGGAGGTTATATTATATGCAAGTTTTAAAATGGAATGTCTATAATGGAATGATCCACTAAGTAACCCAACATTTTAACCATTCCCGATCTCCGATCAACAAACACCCCTAAAACGCCAATCATTTTATTTGGTCAAATAAAAAATTAGGAGTTATAAATGTTAATGGGTTGTTTGCTTGACAAAACTTATAATCTTAAAAAATGTTAATTCTTAAGAGTTTGAACTCTTAAGAATTTAAATTCCTTATAAAATATTTGACTTTTCAGTATATAAAATATAAAGCCAACTACTATAAAGGCTATCGGTGAAAATAGATAAACCCCTCTCTCTCTCTCTCTCCCTCTCTCTCTCTCTCTCGTATTTTTTGCAATTTCAAAATTTTGTTGGTGTCCTTTATGCACTTTCAAAAACAAGCTTAGAATGACAGAACATGAAACTTTATTTGCGATTGAACAGGTTGTTTTGAAACTTTATTTTATTGTTATGAAACTTTTGTTTTATAATTGCGATTTCAAAAACAATAAAATAGGCTACACACAAAAGTTTCATATTTGCAATTTCTATAGTGTTAATTAACCTATCATGACTGGATTACACAAGCAGTCACAAGAAAATTAAAAAATAAAGGAGGTGATATATAGAGTTTGAAAGACAGCCACTGGTAGATAAAGTGGATTTAAATCTTCTAGATTTTCTAAAGTGCTCTACTAATAAAAAAATTTTAAATCCTAACCACACTTTTATGATTTAGATAAATCTATTAGTAGAATACTCTAGAAAATCTAGAGGATTTGAATCCAGATAAAGAGAATATAGTTGGAAACAATTCAAAACCTACTAAGAAGATAAACACTAGAAGATATATATTAGATGAAATGTATAGGATTCAAACTTGTAAACTTATATGTAAATATGCCTGTTTATCACTTGTAAATTTATTTAAATTACAGACATCTTGTAAATTGTAAAGTTCAATTTATACGTCAAATGAAAGTCACCTTGGTACGATTGACAAACCAAAGTTTCTCAAATATTTTCACATAGCCTGTTTTATGCGCTGCTTTTCTTTCTTCTCTCTTTGGTTGTTTTGTGTTTTTTTTTTTTAATTGTGTTCCTTTATGTGCTACTTTACATAGGGTAATATGGGATGGTCTATTGGAGTAATTTACGTTATTGGGATGGTTTTGTTATCATCTTGGGAAAAACTAAGATTGGGAAAGGGTAAAACCATCTCAATTCTTACCGTTCATATTTAATCTTTCTTTAAATTATCATCTTGTTCAATCTAAGCTTTTGTATATTATTTACATTTTATTTATCAACTTCCCATTTTCTTGTTAGTTTTTTAATTGCATTATGATTTGTTTTTTTAGATATGGAATCAAATACACTTGATTCTCAAGGTCATTCTAAACGAAAGTGAACTTCCGTTGAATATTTGAAACTAGTGGAGGCTTTGGTAGAATATCACCATGAAAGTGAAGGTAACCCTAAGAATAAGCTTAAGCCCGAATATTTGAAAGTCTTGGAAGGAAAGCATTCCACTAAATTACCTAATGCTAGGTTAAGAGCAAAACTAGACATTGAATCAAGATTGAGGACTTTGAAAAGATTGAGTATTTTACCATTATTCAAGTAAGATTGTATTTTGCTGGTCAAATTTTACAATTGTGGGACACTTGATTGAAGACCCACAAGATTTTTTGAAAGATCAACTGATTACTAATGTAGCCACTTCTAAATTTAATATAATAAAATGAAAGCAATTTTATTTGCGGGTTTGTTGGAGGCACTCCATTCCGGATTGGGTTTATTAATCTAATCCTTATCAAAAGTGTATTTGTAATTTTATAATAATCGTATTTTAGAAAATTTGATTTAAAATATTTTTATTTTATTGTCTTTAGAGTTTTAATCTTGTGCTATCACCAAATAAATAAATGGTAATAAGTATTATATTACAACATCTTATATTTTATATAATACATATTTTTATTCCTATATAATCACTATTACATACCCTAAATATACTCTTTTTTTCTTTTCTTTTTTATTGCCATCACTAAATGCACCTTATCCATGCATTGTGCCATCAACGTAATAGCCAAGCTGTATATATATATATATATATATATATATATATATATATATACACACATATAAAATATGTGATACCAAATGCATGTTTGTCACGTGTTCTAATCCCCTCAAATTATTGTGCCTAACTGTGGACAAGACAAGAGGCCTACTGTACGAACTGCCCGACTCCACACATTAAATTGGTCTTTATTTATTTTTCTCAAAAAAAAAAATTTGGTTTTTATTTTTTTAAATTTTTTTATTTATTATAACATCTTACTTAAATTTTAAAGAGTAAACGAAGTTCAAAGAACCTACTAACCTAGTAACAAACTAATAATGACATTTTTTGTACTATAATGTGATTCGATGTTTGAATTCTACCCTTTCCCCTCTAGTTTTTTCTATCTATAAAAAATAATTTTAAAAAAGCTAAAATTATTTTAAATTTTACTTTAAAAAATTTATAAATTATGATAAGAGTATGATAGTGCCATTTAAACATGACAGTAAATTAAGATTGACGTTGAAAATATTACAAATTTTACTACATAGATCTTACAAACTAATATGTTACTAATTAAAATACAATACAAATATCATTTATTAGATTGTTTCAGCTTAGTAATCAAATATAATGCAACATTAATACGTAAGTTTTTTACTTTTTTTTTTTATAAAAAATTATAATTTGAAAGTTTTGGAGCAAAATATGAGCCTTAAATAATTTTGTTGGAAACACTTGAAAATATTAGTTGAACTAAAAGTCTATAAAGCTCTCGGTCGTTTATAAGTTTTACATAGTAAATTTTATAAAGATAAAGTTTAATTACAACATTGGTTGAAACTTAAAGTTATAATCTTACTCAATATCATGAACATTACTACGTATTTCAAAAATCTAACCATTGGATTGCAAGTTCTTTACACTCTTAATACACATGTCAAATTTTGTGTTAATTAGATATTATTTACTATATGATCTATCAGATTATATTTTATATATAATTCTAAACTACAAAAACTTGCCATTTAAACAAGTTATAAATAACATAACTATTAATCTTTAATTTTTTTAGAAAATTTTCAAACATGGAAAATATAAGAAGAAAATGTAATCTAATAATGAATTTGTAAAAATTCATCTTCGATAAAAAGATATTGAGTAAGGTTGTAGTTTTAAGTTATAACTAATTTTGTAACTAAACTTTGTCCATTTTATAATACATTTAACATTTTTCATAAATGATTGTTTAACTTTTTATAATAGGTAACACATTTTCCATAAATAAATGTTTAACTTTTTATAATAGGTAACATGCCAATTTGTTATAGGATCCTCTTAACGGGTGTCTTTAAAACATTTATTAATGAACTATTTTAAGAAATTTTTAATATCATTTTTAATATCATTTTTATGATAACTATAAAATGTTGTTTAAAAAGTTAGGTTTTAAAAAAAAAAATTATAAATTATATAAAATATCTAACATTATTTAAAAAAGAGTAAGGAGTAAATAGTATTTATTATTTTTGCCTATTCAAAAATATGAGCAAAAGACAGAAATAACATCCACCTCCAGCCCAGATTCCCATTAATGAGTATGAAACACACATACATGGTATGTATTCTTGATACATGTGCTCTCTCTCTCAAACCGTGGATTGCATCAACAATCTGAAGATCAACCTCAGATTCAACATCACAATCCAATCTAGTGGCTTCCAAGAGACAACCTCAGAGCTCTTACCATGAAGCCCCCCACAAGTCAAACACATCCCACTCCACTCTCTTCCCCCCATATATATATATAAAGTGATTTTTTTTTTTTTTTTTTTTCATTTGATTCATTAAAATATATGCACGCAGGTTTACTTTACTTTACCACATTTTTTATGTAGTATTTTAATATGCAAACTTGGCTCTCATGGGTTTCTATGTCAACAACCACTGTTGATGTGTTACATGGTACATACAACGCAACGCAAGCTGCCAATTTCTGCAGAAGAAAAGAAAGAAAGATGTTCTTCAAAGTTTGCACCTTCAACATTGCTTGCTGGTCAGTGAGTTTTTTTCACTTCTTTTATTACTCCTCTCTCTTTGCTTCAATATGTTTATATGTATATTTTTATGCATGTGTTACTTTTTTGAGTGCTTGTATGAGTGAAAGTATGCTTTTTGCTTTCTGGTTTTGCTTTTTCTCTAGTATTCTTTTTCTGGGGTCTCTCATGAACAGCTTGTTAACCATCGGCTATGTGATTTTTTTTTTACCTTCCTTTTGGTTTTTTTTTGGAGATACCCAGTTTGAGATTAAGGCTTATCTTTTGGATAAAAGTTGTAGAAAATTTTTTTAAACACTGGTGTGCAAAAAAGATTGTATATTTTCATTAAATACAGAATAAAAAATGAAGAGCAGAAGGGATGGCACTTGGTTTGTGATTGGTCAGTTTTGTTGCTGAGAAATCTTAGGAAAATGTAAGATATGTGAGACATATGTTTTGCTATTGGCTTTGATTTGAACTGCAAAATGCTGGGTGAATGTGAGTTTTATAAACTACAAAGTAGAAGATTTAAGGTTTTAGATTGATTCTTTTTCAGATTCTTTAGTCAGTTTTCTCAATTACCAAACAAGTTGGGGCGCATTATTATGTCTTTTCAGGTTTCTTTGCTTAATTTACGTTTTTATTTTATTTTATTTCTTCAATTAGATAGTGCATAAAGTTGCCATTTTTGGGCTTAAAGCATACTTTCTCTTTATTTTCAGTGGAAGACATCATGATTATGGAACTTTTAAGGTGTTTTATTCCTGTTGTTAGTGTGGGAGGATGTTTAGTAAATTCATTTACTGTTTTAAGATTTCACCTTTGAGGAACCCTTAGTGCTTTTACTGTCACCTTTGATGGATCCTCGTATCTCTAGTGTGTACTTACTATTAGGTATTGCAATCCCAATCTGCCCATCGTGTCAGATGCCAAATTGGATTTTGTTTAATTTTCATTTCTGACAAGAACCAAAATGTATGGTGTTTTTATCCACTTTTCCTTTTTCTACTTTAAGGCACTGGCAGTAGTTTTAAATGAAGATATATGCGAAAGTTGTGTGAAATGAATTGCAGTGTTGAAACTTCTGCATGCCGTGAAACTTGAGATATGTTACATTTGTGTTAAATTATTTGGAATACATCCTAAAAAGGTAAATTGAGAATCATTGTTGTAGTGGGATAAATGCATGTGGTAGCTGTTCAACTTTTACTAAATCCCACGAATTTGGGTAATATACCCTGAAGTCTGAACTCAAAGATCATGTATGATTGGGAATCAACTTCTAGTAATTTGAGGTGAAATTTGTTAAAATGGTTTGCAGGTGCTATTGGTAGCTTCTTTTTTACACTGACTCTTCTGATGTTTCCTTTGCCCTTCATTTTATTTTTCTTAACCTTCTTTTCTTCTGTAATTGAAAAATAAGTTTTGTTTTTGTTCTTTCTTTGAAGAGCCTATATAATTCTCAGTTTTGTTTTCATTTTGAGTGCATCGGCTGATGCCTGGAGTTAATGCTTTGTTCCTATAATTCCACTTATTCTGATGAGTCTATTTTATAATTTTGTAGTCGTTATTCAAGCTTCAATATTCCGTCTAGAATTATTCTTATTTAAGCCGTTCTTTATGTATGTATCGAGCAAGAGAATCAAAATTTTCTTTGCTGCCATTGTGCACCTCTCATTTTTTCTGTTTTTATCTTTTCTTCCTGACTTTCACCTTTAGAGTTTAGATTCTTATATCATCATACCTAACTTTGGTTTCTTTCACTTTTCATCATATTTTTTTAGGTAAACTAAAATATGGACCGGACTAGACATAATATGAGGCTTCGTTGCTCTGGTTCAACGCCATCAGAGGAATCAGCTCTGGATCTTGAAAGAAACGGTTGCAGTCATTCTAATATGCCTTCATTAAGTCCACCAACACTCCAACCCTTTGCATCAGCTGGACAGCACTGTGAGAGCAGTGCTGCTTACTTCTCATGGCCTACTTCAAGCCGATTAAATGATTTTGCTGAAGAGAGGGCAAACTATTTTGCTAATCTGCAGAAAGGGGTGCTACCTGAAACTCTTGGTCGGTTGCCCAAAGGGCAGCAGGCGACAACATTGCTTGAACTCATGACTATAAGGGCATTTCATAGCAAGATCTTGCGTTGTTACAGTCTTGGCACAGCAATTGGATTTCGTATTCGACGGGGTGTGTTAACCGACATACCAGCTATTCTTGTTTTTGTTTCCAGGAAAGTTCACAAGCAATGGCTCAGCCCCATCCAGTGTCTCCCTACTGCCCTAGAGGTCAGGAAATGATGTTCATTTCACATTACTGATCAAATCCTCCTTTTATTTAGTTATTATTTTTCTTAAAACTGCTTTTGTTTCCTTTTTTTTTTGGTGGGGTGAGTGGTTGATAATCTGTATGCCTGCTTGCCCTGAGTTTACTTTTAAACTAGCAGTTATTAAGGCATTTGAATCTTTAAATCAGGGACCTGGTGGCGTATGGTGTGATGTGGATGTTGTAGAATTCTCCTATTTTGGTGCACCTGAGCCTGCTCCAAAAGAACAATTGTACACTGAGATTGTAGATGACTTGCGTGGTGGTGATCCGTGTATTGGTTCAGGTTCCCAGGTATTCTTACTTTCCCAAGCAAGCATACATTTTTCCATGTAGTATCTAGACAGAAACTAATAGTCCTATCTTTGTATACAAGTTGCCCAATCAGTTTTTTTTGGGCTAATTACCACATAAAGTGTGGTTACTTGGTAGTGTCCACCTCTATCAAGGTTTTTTGTTCTGTATTCTTTGAAGTAAAAAAATTACTTTCTGAGCGATATTGGCAATCTAGCAAGGCAAAATCAGTAGCCTGCTGGGCTTGTGCAGAGTCATGAGCTTGTGAGTAGTAAGTCTTAATTCAAAACACACTTACGTTTAGGTGCTTGGATCTCTATGGTTTTGCTTGGCTTATTGGCCAAGACTGGATTTCTATGGTGCATTAACTTTGTTTGACATTCTTCATATATACTTTTGCACAACATCCAAATGTCTAATCTCTGTTGGTCTCTTCTGACATTAAATTTATGTACTCCTTGTTCTGATGAAAACCAGAAATAACTGCATGAAATTCTGTGCTTTCACTGCTATCAAGACATACAGCTAGCAGAACTTATATCTGCCCTGTCTGACTAACTGCATTTTGATATTTTATTTTACATTTTCCCCAATTTTCAGAAGTTAAAGGCTGTGCATGCACCTGGACAAGTTATACCCCTTTTGTTATATTATTTTTAAGCTATGCCAGCATTATTGGTAACAGCATAAAGTTCATGACCCATTCCATGAAACATAAAATCTTTTAGGTTTTTAGTGTCGACCCATTCCATGACTTTGTTTGTACTAAATTCAAAGTTTGTTGGTAAATTTTAATCATTATAAGCTTGGTTATATTCTGGTTTGAAAGACATGAAGGCTTGTTGATTGAAGCAGCTCACTAGATCGAGACTGCAGCTCACTCAACAAAAATGGAAGAGGGCGCTCAAGTGAGAATAGAATCCACTCTAGTGGGTTACTAATGTATAAATGCTGACCCTCACTAAAAGCCTGCTTGAGTGAGTCGAGGAAGTCAGATTATCAGATCTATTTTTAATCCTAGTTTCAGCCGTCACATAAATCCTACTTTGAGCACCTATATAAAGGACCTTATGCATGATTTTTTTTCACAGATTGAGTGGCTGAAAACTTAGAGCTTGTGAGAGAAAAATCTATGCCTTTCTTCCTTGAGCTTTAATGAGAAAACCATGTTAGTTTTTCATCCATACTTGTGATCCAAAGTGCTTGAGAGTTTGAAACCACAGAGTTTGCTCTTCTAGTGAGGTTCACTATAGAGAAATCTTCAAGGAGGTGCCTTGGAGTGCACCAAAGGTTTTGTTTCGTGAAGGGATTCATATGGAAGAAGTACAAAGGTTCTGAAGCTGCTGTGGTGGCATTAGTGAGTTGTCTACTGAGTCATAGAATCTAGTCACAAAGGTTTTGTGAATAGTCTGTAAACTCCTTATATAATGAATTGCCTTGTTGGGGTATGTTATCCTTGGAGTGGTTTTTCCTTTGGAGACGTTTTTCATTGGTTTTCTGCTTTGTCACCAAATCCTGTATTTTCTGCTATTTATTTCTTGCTTTATGATTTTGTATGTGGTGAACTGTGGTGAATAATATTGTGGATCACTTAATTGAGGTAATTCAATAATTAATTAATAATTCCGCTGTGTTTTTAACAAGGGTCAAAACTAGAATTTTCAAAATCAATTATGATGTTCACTACCTTAAGCATCATCTAGTTTCATATGAAGGAGTTTTAATTCTCACCTTTTTTCCCCTGTTTTTTTATTCAAATATTCCTTTGTTACTTTAAGGGAAATTTCAAGTAAGTGTTGAAAATTCATTTAAATGTTTGAATAGTCTTATTAATAAATCATTGAAGAAATAATCCTAGGAACATGAAACCAGTAGCTTTGTATAACTTTCATGTTCAAAAACTAAATATATCTAGTGTAACTTTGACAAAAATGTGAGACTGAAATGGAAACTTTTTATTCTCTCTTGTTCTCTATTTTTCTTGCCAATATTATGGTTGCTTATTTCAGCATAAAATTGGTTGAATAAATAAAATTTATTGGAATGTTTCTTCTAGCTGTTTTGAAATTTGCGTCCACACTAACTGGTTTTGTTTGTTTTTGGGTTAACCTCACCTTCAGCTCTTATAAATAATCCTACAAGCCAGCTAATGTGATCTGGAACAGAGCATATCAATTCCTTGTATTCTGAGTACATGCCTCATTGAACAAAATTTAATAGGTCCATGGGCCTTTAATCAAGAAAAACCTCCTAGGTAAAACTTTGGTTGAAGAGAATAAGTTCCCTAAAAACAAAGGGGAAAAGAAACATGTTTATGTTTTGGTCACTATCATACACATCGAGTGCTATTGTACAAGCCAGAGACAGTACAAGGGCAAGAGCATGGCTGGAAACAATGAAATCAAGGTTGTGAGAAAACATATTTAGAGCCCAAGTCTTAAAATGGAGAAGTGGCTATAGATAGAGCAGATGACCAAAAAGAATCTAAGAATCTTGAATAGAGCATATTTGATCTGTGACTTTAATTCAATAATATTTGTGGTTTCTAAGTAAAATGTGGTATAAAATATTTGCATTGCTGAGCACTTAATATAGTTTCACCAAGGAATCATGAAAAGCAAGGATTGCAAGAAATGCAGTTCTATAATGGGAGTCTCACAAGTGTCAAAGATTCCTGCATTTTGTGCTCCAGATTATCCTGTGATGGTGTTTTGTACTTGTATGTCTATATAGCCATTTCGGACATCATGGAATGTGGAACAGAAAATCAAAGAGATTAAGTTCATATATGTTGGAAGCGTCTATACATTAGCATCTATCAGCTTATAGATGTTACTCCATGTTTTGAATTCTATTTTTTTTTTTTTTTTTTTTTTCCAACTGGTTTGTGCTTAGCTATATCTCTAACGCTGCCTCTTATATTGTTGTATTTCATTCTATTGACAAGAAGAGCCATCTTAAGGGAAGCTTAAAATTTGATCTGAAAACAGTAGAGCATAAATCAAGCATTGTCACAAATTAAAAATAAATACTAAAGCTGATATACTACTAGTCTGGTACTTCAGTGGTAGTAATTTTTTTTTAATTACTTTCATTTTCTATATTATATATTCTCTTCAGGTGGCTCCTTAAATTATCTTGCCTTCCATTTAATATAATGCTGACAATGACACCATCTATTTTGCTTATGTTAGGTGGCTAGCCAGGAAACATATGGAACCTTGGGTGCTATTGTGAGGAGCCAAACAGGCAATCGACAAGTTGGTTTCCTTACAAATCGTCATGTTGCAGTTGACTTGGATTACCCAAATCAGAAGATGTTTCATCCTCTGCCTCCAACACTTGGACCTGGGGTATATCTTGGTGCAGTGGAGAGAGCTACATCATTCATCACTGATGAGCTTTGGTATGGTATCTTTGCTGGAATAAACCCAGGTAATGAGGATCCAGTACTAATCTGATTAATGTAATTTGTGTAGCTACACAGTCCCAGACTCTATGGACCTACATAAATACCACCTTGATTTGGATTTTATATATGAGATTTTTTTTAATAGTCCACTAAACTAGGGTCAAGGTGTTCTCTAATTAGCCTGCATCATGGCATGCATGTCTATTTGTATCCATGTGAGAAAGGAGAAAATTATGGTGTAACCTAGTAAGAGTAAGATCCTGCCTAAATTTTTGTTGGGTTTCCACTATCCTGCTTCAACTTAAGCTAACCTGATGGTAATGTGCCATCTTGCCCAGCACTACATTCAGCAACCATTTTGCTTTCTTTTATTGGCATTATGCTTGTTCAATAAACTGAGCTTTGTATTAGATTTGTTCCCATTATTTAGTCATCTCATCTAAACTCCATTGATCGACACTTGAACCAACTTGGTAGTTGCTCCTCAAAACTGCTTGCCTAGCCTTGTTATTATAAACGTAGAGAGAGAAACTTAAAGCCTTAGTAGCATCAACTTGAGTCAGTATTATCTCATTTTCTGTTCCATATAATTTGTGACTCATCCCTTAAAAACATTTTTCTCCTCTATGTTGGATTCTTTTTCCTCCTTAGATACATCTCTTAGAGTCCTTAATTTTTCTTTTATTCCTTTTGGTTGCAGCTCTTAAATATTTCTCTCTCTTTTTTTTTTTTAAAGAAATTTTCTCCCTTTGTTGTTACATTATCTTACTACAGATATCTCATTAATTTAATAACCTTATTGTATCCTGATGCCTACAAATATTCACATTGCTATTTGGTACCTCTGCAGAGACATTCGTAAGAGCAGATGGGTCATTCATTCCTTTTGCTGATGATTTTGATATGTCCACCGTTACTACATCAGTGAAAGGTGTAGGAGAAATTGGTGACGTCAAAATTATAGACTTGCAGTCTCCAATCAGTAGCCTTATTGGGCAGCAGGTGATGAAGGTTGGAAGAAGTTCTGGCTTGACGGCAGGAACTGTATTGGCCTATGCTCTCGAGTACAATGATGAGAAAGGTATATGCTTCTTAACCGACTTTCTTGTTGTGGGTGAGAACCAACAGACATTTGACCTTGAAGGAGATAGTGGAAGTCTCATCATGTTCAAGAGTGAGAAGCCACGGCCAATCGGAATCATATGGGGTGGAACTGCTAACCGGGGCCGACTTAAACTAAAAGTAGGCCAACCTCCTGAAAATTGGACAAGTGGGGTCGATCTTGGGCGCCTTCTCAATCTCCTTGAACTTGATCTAATCATATCTGATGAAGGACTTAAAGGTTTGTGCCCTGACAGATGCCTATTTTGTTGGTACCAGCATGTTTATTTTGTATCTGATCTGTCTGACTGGATTTATAATTATTGGACATAATTATTCTAATTTTCATCATTCTTGCCCCTACCATCAAAAGCTGCTAGTGAACTTTTTTGCAAATCAGGAAAACCAAGATATGCTTTCATTAGTGAGGATTTCATTATTTAAAGTTAACAGAGTTGTTTTAGGGGGGGGTCAATGTGATTGTGTTTTGGTATTTTAGAAAAATTGGAAGGAAAGCTTCATCTAAGAATATAAGGGGTACTTCATTTGGCTCATAAAGAAACAAATCCAGTGTAGTAGCAGAAACATTATTGAAGGATTCATCAATAAAAAATAAATAAAAACATAATTGTAGGATATACATGAAACCATTAGGAGTGCAGCCTAGTAGTTGGAGGCTTGAGATGAGCTGTAAACCCAAACATCCTTGGTTCGACTCCTATTAGGAGTTCTCTTGAATTACCTGATACACGATTTTGGCAGATGGGATCATGTATTTGTGGTTTACTCCCCACGGGGTGAGTCCAAAGGGCAATGCCTTGATGTGTTTCCACATCATCTGAAAAAGGGAGATATATGAATATCCTCCTAATCCTAGCTACAAAAAAAAAAACACACGTGCACATGCACACACACAAAGGGATGTACATAATTTAAGGATAAATGAAAAACCAGATATATTTCAGGCATAAATAGAATATTGAACTGGTTTATAAATTTTTGTAAGAATATAGACAAATGCCTCCTTTATATTGCCCTATAATGATTCCATGGGTGTGCTTTTGTTATTTAAAGTGGCAGTGCAAGAACAAAGAGCTATGTCAGCGACAGCAATCGGGTCTACTGTTGGAGACTCCTCAACTCTGGATGGAATGCTGCCAAAGGACAAACCTGAGGACAAATTTGAACCACTGGGTCTTCAGATTCAGCACCTCCCTCTAGAAGTCGAACGCAGCAGCCCAACAATGAACCCATCACTATTGGAAACAGAGTTTCATCTGGAAGATGGGATCAAGGTGGCTCCTAGTGTTGAACATCAATTCATTCCAAGCTTCACCAGACAGTCCCCACTACACCAAAATATTATACAGGTTAAGGCCATCTCGGAGAATCTCTCTTCATTGAGGAATGGCTGTGACGAAGATATTTGTGTTTCATTACATTTGGGTGACAATGAAGCCAAGAGAAGGCGTTCAGATGCTTCAACTAGTTCAGAAGAACCTAAGTGAATCAAATTTTGCACGCGGATTGTATAATGTTGAAACTTTCTAACCGTTGATCATACTTATGTTTTTATAAGTAAAAATTTCAGCTCAAACAACAGAAATCTGGAAGTGAGCTTCCAAATTAACCGTTGTAATGATGTTCTTGAAAGATTTGTGATTCCAGATTCCCTTTGTTGAGCTCTTAAAGAAGAAGATTGGCCATATCTTTCCTCTCATTAAATAACGGCAAATCCCCACCTCTTTCTTTAACACGTCTTCTAAAAACCTTGTCCTGTTTATAACAGGTCCCATGAAAAGTGTAGTTTTACAAGTAAGACAGTGAACTTGGCTAAGAAATTTTTTTTTTTTTTGGAGAGAAATAAATAAACTTTTACTGTGAATATCAATTAGAACTTTCATTCCTGGAATATATTAAACCATATTTTAATATTTTTATTCTTATTGTTGCAATAACTTCTGCTGTTGTCAGTTGTTCAAAACCTTTTGGTTTTTTTTAATAACAAAATTTTCCCCTTATTTTAGTTGTCCCCTTCACATTTCTTTGAGAGGGTCCTTCCTTGCATTCAAAGATGAAGCTTCAGCTATTAATATATTTTCTTTCTACTTATCAAAGATTAATTGATATTACTTACTGTTAAGTTGTGAATATTTGTGTTGTTTTAGTTGGCTTGATTCCGTGTCAATTTTCTTTTTCTTTTTTTGATAGGTTATTCCGTGTCAATTTTTTGTAATTTGTTTGTAATTTCAGCCTAAGGCTATGTTTGGATGGGTGGATTTTAGAGAGGATGGAAAAAAAAGAGTGGAAAATAGGAGAGAAAATGGGTGGGAATGGTGTTTGGATGAGAGGGGGAGGGGGAGAGAAAAGTGGTGGGGCTCAGCTATTTTCTCTCTGGGCCCACCACAATTCAATCTCTCCAAAATGAAGAGAAAATGGGGGGAGAAAATGAGGAAGAGTCTATTGGACAAAATTGCCCTTCTCTTTCCCATGCCAACTTTTTGTCTTTCCGGCGTTTTTTTTTTTTTTTTTTTTTTTTTGGCCTGGATAAAATCTCTACAGGTTTGCACAGTACGTTCACGTTGGTTTTGGTTTTGTTTTGTTTTTATTTTTTTTTTTTTTGTGGATAAAATTTTGCACAGTAGACGTTGGTTCTTTTGTTTGTTTTTATCTGTTTTTTTTTTTTTTTAAATATCCTTTTAGCATTTGCTTATTTTATAAATAAATAAAAAAATTAAAGTGTCCATACAATTTTTTTTTTAATAATAAATGTGTTACTTTTTGTTTATATATTTAGTAAGGATATAATGGTAAATTTATATCAATTTCATTTTTCATCATCTCATTTTTTATCTCAACTAAACAAAAAAGTTTTCTATCCCTCCACTTTTCCACCCTTCCAACCAAACACAAATGAGAGAAAACTAAATCTTTTCTATCCTTCCACTTTTCTAGAGTTGGTGAAGAATTGTACAAGGATTGTGATTATGTATTTTTAAATCAACAATTGATAACTGTTAGTAATTATTGACATGCCCGTTAATTAATTTGGTTTCCAAATAAATTAATCATGACAGATTAGAAGAAAAAGTACTGAAAAAAAAGGTGCTAGAGGTTGAAAAACTATATAGAGGGAGAGAGAGGAGAGAAATCTGGTGTCACATAAGAGAGAGGGAAAGAAATCTGTTCGATTTAAAAATAATAATAATAATAATAATTTAGCTAAGTTACATGGCCTCAATAGATCAAGGCTAGGTACTGTAGCTTTCATACAATTTGATTAGCTATTGGCGAGTTCGTTGGAGGCATGGCTTTGGGTTTGTCTAGCGAAATATTGAAAAGTGAAGCTTTTGGAGAGGCCGTTGCTTATAAATTATTGTTATTATTATTATTATTATTATTATTATTATTTTTTGGATTTGTTTTAACATAATATCCAACTTTTTCTATTTTATATACTCGCTTTCTAAAACACCCCAAAGATTATCTAGTTCATTCTCAAGATACTTAAAAAATAATAATCAAAATGAATAATATCAGAATAAATTTACATGATTATGATTTGATGTTGGTAATGTTGGTAAATTTTGAGTTTAATTAGCTAAAATATGGCCATTTTTCTATTAAAAAAAACACTAATGCGAGTGCTCTAAAGCTCAAGGTCTCCAAGGCATATTCCCAAAAAGACAAGGTGCAAATACGGCATTGGAGGAGAAGATCGTGATGCAACATACTAACGCATAACTTCTTGAAAAGAAGGAGAGGAGACATATCCAGACATTCTTTTGAATTATATACCATGATGTGATGTAACCATACAACCAACTATGTTGTACACCAATCATATATTTTTACCCATCAATCTAATTTCTTTCACAAATTCATTCTCCCTTGCAACAAACAGAGCTAAAGTCAAAATGTCATAAAGTGTTTCCACATTAAATTCTCTCAAAAACTTTCAACTAGATCATTGAAATAGAAAAAAATAATCTCAAAATCTCACTCTTTACCCCCCATACAGAGGAAGAATGTAACTGGGCTCATCAACAAATTCTACTCAATCACAAGAATGTCATCAATTAAAAAGGAAGCATCCAAAACAAGGGCAATTAACAAAATCTCATATACTTCAATTCCTGCATTTTTTTCCAAAAGTTTAAATATTTCTTCTTTTTTTCTTTTTTTCCTATTCAAGAAAGAGGAGCCTACACAATAAAAAGGGACTTATTTACACCCTGTTGGACTTCTTCACACCCCCTTCTTTCTTATCACCCTCTGCACCTTTTTTCTTATCCTTTCTCTCCCTCTTCTTCAAAGCTGTCATGTGGGCCTTGAGGATAGTTGCATAAGAAGCTTGGAAGCGCTGATGATCCTTTGCTCCAACCTTTTCCAATGAAAACCAATTAATATCGTTAGACAAGCACAGAAAGCAAGCCATCTTCCACCAAAAATAATTTGAAATTAATCTCAAACCTAAGTGAAATTGATCTTGAGATAAAAACTGAAAGATGAATAAAAAAGTAAAATGTAGGAAATAGGCAGTCACACCTAAATTTCCGAAGCAATTATACTTGCAAGGGAGAAGGAGGAAGCTTGAGGATAGTTGCATAAGAATGGACCCCAATGGACTCTCAAAGCTTTACGTTGAAAAACCATCTAGTCCAACAAAATATTTGGGACTCGGCATGGGTTCAAGGTCCAAATAAAGTTAGACTTAGAGTTGCAGACCACACAAAATGACCTCAGCTCCATTCTCCCAAACAGATGGATTATACAAAAAGGAAACTGCAATTGAAGGACAAATGGAGTGGTGGAACAATAATGACAATCATGTTAGTGGGCTTTATAGCCTCCTACATATTTGGTTATTTCATTAGTTAAACCATGCCATCTCAGCTATCCCTTACTTAGTTGTGTTTTGTATGGTTCTCTTGTCTGAATAACTATTGTCTTGCTTAAGTATGTGGAACGTGTGTTCGAAGGGCTGACCACAGTTCCTGACTTCCTGTATCACATCCAAAACATCCATAGCCAAAGACTCGTGTATATTCCTCTCATCAATCAACCACTTGATAGAAGTACATGTTCTATCTAACTAATTCTTATGACTCTCCATTTAACATCTTGAACCATCTCCCAAAACTTTCTAATTCTCAAAGTAAGGGAGAAAAATTACCACCAAAGTTGCTCTCAATTGATGTGCTCCACCATAATGCTAACTTTATCCCGAAAATTTGATGTTTCAAACAAAAGTCTCAACAAATAAAAAGGTACTACCACTACCAATCCTAAGGTACCAAAAATTTCAAATGCCAGTGTAACAAACATATAAGATTGGATCATCAAATCACATGAAACAAGAAATGAGGCATATTCATCATTCAGATCTCAGATCTAAACGAATGCTCAATTCCAACAACAAAACTCTGTGAATCCCTTGACAAAAAAAAATCCACAATACTCAAAGCCACAAAACAAATGCCGATTTGTGTACAACCAAAAAACAAACAAATAAACCATACATTACCCAGTTCAAAAACATGCCCAGCTCTTAACTATATAACTTAAATAACTAAGCTAAAGAACAGAAGGGGATGCAATGAGTATAAGGGGCCAAAAGACATACCGAAGTAGAAATCGTCTTTTTCCCATCAGTAGCACGGATAAGGCATCTATACTCAATCAAATCACCAGCAGTTGTCATTTTATTCTTCTGTACCTTAGACTTTAAAGATGCTAAAACATTGCAAGAATGAAAATCACAGATCAGAATACTAGACATAACACCACAAAATCCATCAGCCCTATTGGAAAAAGAAACAAAGAGAAAAACAATGGGATGCAGATTATCCATACATCGTTTAAGAGTAACCCAGACAGAGCCCTTCTCAGTGCTGTGCTCAAACATGCTGGTGAGTTCATTAAGAAACGGGTCTAGCTGCAATAGAACCTGATAAAAAAAAAATTTGGGGCATTATATCTCCAACACATAATACAGAGAATTTTTTATAGACACGATAGGATTTGAAACTTAAGGAATTCACTCCATGATGAACAAAAAATTTTTATAGATACAATAGGATACATCATACTAATGAACAAAGAATATTCCCAATATAAAATAGGACTTCTTTGACCACCATCTACAGTGGCATGTAATTGCTCACAAGCTACTACATGTAATCGTGTCCTCACATCAAATCTACTACAAGTGCCAATACTTAGCCGGAAGCTTGGTACGTAAGTGATAAGAGAAATATGAGCAATAAAGCGATGAAAGTCAGTCCGATGATCCAAAGAAGGTCGTCTTGGAAACCCCAAAAAAGTAGCAACAGATCCAACCCTGCCCAAAATTGCATTAGCACTTTGGAGATTTGTGCTAAGAGTCACAGCAGCTGTGAGACAAACAAACGCCACTAAGTATGCAACCAAAACACTATCATATAGGATTCTGCTTCTGACCCCAGATGATGGCCCATTAAAATTGAAGGCAACGACAGCAGCAGATGTTTGGACAACGACACTTATGTAATTCATTAGCGCTAAGACTTGAAATCTGGCTACTGGCACTCGGCTCTTCATCAGTGAAGCCAATTTCTCCTTTTCTACTTCCATTTCCACACATCAAATGTTCAACAAAGTTGGGGCATTATATCTCCAGCACATAATACAGAGAATTTTTTATAGACACACATTCACTCCATGATTTCTCCTTACAATTAGGCCAAGACACCAACATGGGTTTTTTTTTTTTTTGGAATCCGAACCCACGTCGTTTACTTGATGAAATAAACTTTACCATAAGAAACTCACTTGTAATACATAGAATTAATTGTGGAACAAGCACTTAATTTACTCAAATCCCTAGTTTACAATCCATAGAGCCAGTTTATATTATAATGAATCACAAATCAATATCAACAACTATTTTCCAAATTGGTCAATGCAGAATTCGAAATGCAATGACATGCACACATACATACATACTTACATACAATTTGTGCATTATAGAAATTGAACCGCAAAAACTTAAAATGCACTCAGATTTTGATTTGAGCAACGAAACCCGTGCATACATATAGAATACATCTATACACAAAACAAAACAACAGGATCGCCCAAAAATCTTGAATAAAGAAAAATTCAACTTGAAATCAAGAAGCTCCGCACACTGCAAGAGAGAGGAAAGAGAATTTACCATGATGAAGGCTGTGAATTAGACCTTGATTGAGAGAAGAAAACCGAGCGGCCAAGAGATGAAAGAGAGAGAGAGCGTTTGTCTGAGACTTTGATTGAGAGAAGGGGAGAAAGACACCGAGAGGTCAAGAAAAGAGAGAGAGAGAGTGCAAGAGAAGTGTTTTTGGAATTCCACCAACAAAGTTTGTAGCCTCGCTACAAGCCTACAACTCTCACTCTCCCTTAAAAAATTTAAAAAAAAATAAAAAGAAAAAAATATTAATGAGTGCAGACATTGATTTAAGAATTATTTTTAACAATTTTTTATGAAAAAAAAATTATTAGTATTTTTTTATAGTTTTTTTATATTTCTTGTAAAAGTGATATTAAATTTTTTTTTAAATTGTTCGTTAACGAATATCTTAAGGCCACCCGTCAATTGAACCCACCAAATTAAAATAATTACAAATTTTAAAAATCTAACGGCTAAATTGTATATTTCTTAAGTTTTTAAAGCACATATAAAATTTTGTGTTAATCGGCTTTTATTTACTATTTAATTTATAAAACTTATTTTTTATGCATAATTTTAGACTTAATAACTTGAAATTTAAATATTCGATTGATGATATAACTATTGATTTTTGCTCTTCTCGAAATTTTACAAACATAGAGGATATAATAAGAAAATGTAATTTAATGGTAAATTTGTTAAAATTTACATCCAATAAAAAGTTATTAAGTGGAGGCTACAACAAAGTTTGTTGCCAAACTTTGTTCCTATCAAAAAAATCCTACCATGTGGACGGACCCAATTTAGATCTCAGGCCCAAGTGTCAAAGGAATTTTGGCCCAAAGAGACCAATACAATGAATTTGTAAATAGTGAGTCAGAAAACTAGGCTCTAATAAGTTGGATAACAATTATGATGGGTCTAGATGACAAGAAAATAAAGATAGGGTGGTTTTATCCAAAGAAAATCGTCATCGGCACAATCCGAGAAGATCGGTTTTTATATATATATAGATATTGAATTTAATTACAAGTCCAGTTATTGTTTCTACAGTGTTTTTCTCTTAATTTCTCGATCCCCCTTCCTTCAGGGTTTTCTTTCTCTTTTATACTATCTTCTTTCTTTCATCTCCACCCTCCACGTGTAGACTAGGTTATTGGCGTTGATCCCTATCTCATCAGCACCTTCCTGAAGTCTCTGGGAATAGCTGTAAGGCTGAAAATTACTGTTCAGGTATCACGTTCACATTAATGCGGTCAGAGAGTTAGTTCAAAACATTCAATACGGTAGTAGCAGCTTTATCTTAGATATTTCATAGTTTCCCTTTGTCCTGTGCTTTCATGATGTATATTATTCTTAATAGAACCTCCTGGAACGTTGCTCTAAAGGGCAAACCACACCTTCTGACCTCTACTTTACTTAGCCGAGAAGACATTTTTCCTCGAACCACCTTTTTGGACCATCATGACCAGACCCCTTTCCTTATTCATTAATACGAACTTCCATGACAGCGTTTACCCAACCTCAGACTACTAGGTGTCCTCCGACCGGGCCCCCGGCCCAATATATATGTATATACTACTGGGCCTATCACCTTACACCATTTATTTTAAAATATTTTTAATTGATATTTGAATTTACATAATTCATAAAAAGGAAAAAAAAAAAAAACTGCAATCTTACACTACAAAAAAACAATAATAGAAATAAATAAAAAAGAAGTCAATTGGTCTCGAGTAAAAAGTAATCAACATTGAGCAAACATTATAAATTTAAATCCTATTATGTTTTGTAAAAAAGAGACAAGCCGGGTTTTGTGAATTTAATTAATTTAGTGTTTGAGTTGTTTTAAGTTCTAAAAAAAATGTTAATATGCATATTTTGACTTTATAAAATATATTGTAGTTTAATATATTATAGCTTTTGGATTTACAAGGCTATGTTCAGTTGTTGATAATTTCAAAATTTGGTAGTTGTAAATTCTAGAGAGTTCAAACTCACAATAATTGATGAGGATAATTATGATGCATCACCTTAGATTAGGATAAGGCTGGGGTTGTAATGTTCTAGAGATAACCTCTAAATAGTAACCTTAAAAACTATATCTCCTAACTATCCTTTAAAAGGCTTGAGTACTAGCTTAAGTATTGGAAGATCCTTTGCCGATCAGGGGATATTTGTCATATAGCATAATTTTAGAGACTATTTTGTGAATAAGCACTTTTTAAAAATATGTAGGAAACTAGTATCTTGAGTCTTTGAGACTTGAGTTCGGTGACAAATTCAAGTTGTTAAGACTCAAGTTCTAGTGCTGGTGTGAAACAATTTATCCATGTGGAAAGTCCTTCAAGCCAATTTGGTTTGGATTAACGGGGTTGTGAAAAATACAAACTCAAAACCAAACTAACATCTTGAGGGGAAAAAAAAAAAACCCTCAACCTAGTCCAACTCTAGTACCCTTGAAAAACCAAACCCTTGAGAAATCAATCCATTGTCATCATAGTTCATACTGGATTAAGTGGTTGGATTGATTGGATTATTGGGTTTCATGCACACCAAGGGAGTCAACAACTACTCACTAATCCATTTGGATTCCAAAGCTTGAAGATCATTGAACAATGTCAACCTTACCTCTTCCATCTTAGTCTCCTCTCACTTAAAGTATATCCATACAGATACGTGCTTGTGTCCTTACTCTATACAAATAACATATAATTCACCCCATTTTGTGCCTTGATTTTGCTTATGAAGTTTGAAGAGTAATCCTTAATATCTGAACGAGTTAGAAATTCTCTTTGATTCTTGAGTTAATTGATCCAAATAAGACTACATAACTAATATAGGGTCCGTTTAGTTAGGCGTTTCGGAAGATTAAAATAACTTTTTTAAAACCTAAAATTTTGTTTTGCAACTACAATTCTTTATAACTTTTTTACAAGTGCTTATTTCGTGTTTGTTTGGATTCCGCTTATTACTGAAAATTAAAAACACTGTAGCAAAATAATTTTTAAATATGTGAATAGTATTGTGAAATCCAATTTTAAAGTTGTTTTTTGCTGAAATCTGTACTTGTGGATCCAATGAATAGTGCATGGGACCAACAGAAAAACACCAAAACGCAGAGCAAAATAATTTTCAATGGAATCCAAACATATACTTCAAACTCAAAACACAGTTTTTCAACAATTTATACAAATGCACTCATATTTCATTTAGGCCATATAACGAATATGTTTGTAAAATGAGAATATTGAGAAAAACAAAAGCCAGCAAACCATCCTATCAAATTAACTCAAATAATATAATTTAATTATTGATTATTAATAATTTTTTAGCATATAGGTTGGGTTTGGGTCAAAATATTTCAAACATGGCCCAACCCCAAGCCCATAGATAAAGCACACTGCCCGGCGCATACGAACCAGTGTAAAAAGACTTTATTACCCCTATCAATCAATTTCTCTCTCTCTCTGGGGTTTATCTAGGGTTCGACCTCTCTCTCTCTCTCTCTCGCTCCGTCACTCGCTCACTCTCAAACCCAATCAACGCCCATGGCGAAGCCAAGCCGAGGAGGCCGCCGGTCGCCGCCGTCAGGGTCCGCGTCGGGCTCGTCCTCTCGCTCCAGGTCCTACTCCGGCTCCGACTCTCGCTCTCGCTCCAGCTCTCGCTCGCGCTCCGTCTCTCGCTCGCGCTCTCTCTCTCGCTCTAGATCTCGCTCCAGGTCCTTCTCCTCCTCTTCCTCTCCCTCCCGAAGCGCCAGTTCTCGCAGCCCTAGCGCACCTCCTCCCAAGAAAAGGTACTTTTACTGTTCCTCTTTTTCGAATATGATCTGCTACGGTTTTCGGCTTCTCTGTTGTTTGGTTTCTAAGAAAGTGTTATAGAAAATTACTAAATCCTGATTCTTTGAACGCACTATTTTTAGGAAATTTGCTGAAATAATTTTAAATTTTTGTTATTTTTATGGCTATTGATAGGTTTTGTAGTTATCAAAGTAACAAAAATTGATAATTTGACCTGTTATGGTTTTCGGTTTCTGTGTTGTTTGGTTGCCAAGAAAGTGTAAGAACATTACTAAACCTAGGTTCTTTGAAAGAAAAACTCTTTGAATTTGCTGAAATCAGCTTTTGAAGTTGTTTTATTCAGCTATTTTTTAGTTTCCTCTACATACAAACGTGGTCTAATATGAAGGAATTTTAAATTTGTTATTTTTATGGCTATTGATAGGTTTTGTAGACATCGAAGTAACAAAAAGTTGATAATTTGTTTGGTTTGTAGAATTAATATTTTGCCATTGTAGATGGAGAGTGAGGTCGTTGGTTCAAGACCCACCTGGTGCGTGATTATCATTAAAAAGGGGCATTCGCTTCATTTGTTTGCTGAGGAATTGTATGAAGACACATTTGAAAGTCAGATTCTTAAGTTATGATATGAATATTTGAGTTTTTGAAAGCAGACAGCATAAGTTGAATGTTTGTCATAATGTATGGTAAAAGTGGGAAGCATGTTTGGGGTTAGTGGCAAAAACTAAAACTACAAGGAGAGTATGGGTCTCTAGTTTACAGGGGTTTTGCCTGCAATTTTCTGAAGCAATGCAGATAGTTTTGATCATGCACTCAACATGCACGTCCCTATAAATTTCCAACACATTGATTTTTATGAACTTTTGTTTATTTTAATTGTAAGGAATACACATTTCTATGTTTTTGTTTTTTGTTATTTTAATGTTACTTTGTTCTTGGGTTTTCATCTTCACAGTCCTGCTGAAGTAGCTAGGAGAGGTCGCACTCCACCTTCACAATCTAAAAGAACTTCTCCACCCCCAAGGTGAAAATTACTTTGAACTTCTTATTTTTATTAAGCTTATTTTAAAAATCGAATTTGGTTGAATGTATGTCTTTTGATTGGAACTTGTCAACTAATTTTTCATTTCACTTTTTTAATGCTTTGGCTGTTACCTTAAAGAGTTGATTTATACTGAAGATATCAAGGGAATGAATTTGAAATCTAGCATAATCTGTTGATAAAGGACAAGATGTTTTCATTAGAGAGTGCAAACATGTATATATTTATATGACGAAACTTAGTACAGTTAGGAGTCTCAACTCAAAGCATACCCGTTCTGTAGGAAGAAAATTTTCAACATACTCCTGCTGTAGGAAGAAAAATTTCTTACTTTTTTTTTTTTTTGGTGATTCATTTATTTTTTGGGCATTCTTGTGAGGGATTTATTCTGCATAATAAAAGGTTTAAGTAAATGAAGCTAGAGTTGGCATAATATATTGATGAGGGTCAAGATGTTTTTATCTGTGAGCGACTATATCTTCATATATATGATGGTATCTAGTAAATACCGGAACTTCAATGCAGAGCATACTACAGCCATGGAAAGATAAATATTTTTATGTTAAAATAATAAACAAATCTTCTGATCATCATTTTATACATTCAATTTTTTTTCTTAAGGATATGCATGCCAAGTTAATATTCTTTAGTATCTTATGCCCACATGTCTGATGTTTTTTTTCCCAGTTTTTTGTATCCTTCCCTATGTGTGCCCCTTTGAAATCCTTTGCATATTAGATTTTCAAATTTAGCATACTTCATTTTCATCCGGTGCTGTTTGACCTATAAGTTTAACGTGTGCTGGTTAGAGTGATATTGTTAATATTCTGGAATATAGCAAACATTTTGCAATGGGCCTTCCCTTGTAAGAATATGATGTTCATTGAGGTCTAGGGGGCTGTTCAGGGTTTGAAGGGTTTTGAGTTTTGTAATGTGCAAAGTTCATTCAGAGTTCTGGGTGTTGGTCAAAATCACAATTTTAACATGAAGATTTGGCCTATCTGTTTTGGGTAGGGTTAGGATAAGGTTGGGTGAAAGGAAGCTCCCTCAGTCATGTTTGTATATATAGTTATAAGCAAAACTTGGATATAGTTCCTTTGGGGCAATACATTAGGTTCCCCAATTAAATTCAAACAAATATCTGCATTGACCAATGCAAAATAAATACAGTTAACTTTCCCAAGGAGAATTAAATTCAATGCAGTCTTGTGTTTGAATTTAAGTAACCTAATAAATTGCACTTAAGGAATTGTACCTAAGTTTATCTATAGTTATTGCATGTGTTAGGCTCAGTTCTTAGTAAATACTATTGTGTTTTGTGCTTCTGTTAATTTATAATTTTTGATTTCAGGAAAGCTTCCCCTATTCGAGAGTCGCTTGTTCTTCACATTGAGAAACTAAGCAGGAATGTGAATGAAGGCCATTTAAAAGAAATATTCAGTAAGTTTATTACTTTTTTGATGATGACTAACACCTGTCAGTTTTAGCTGCAAAATTCACATATCTAAAGCTATGAAGTTTATAGAATTATAAATAGAGTCCGCATGGAAAAATAATGTCTGCAAACATCACTTTTTTTGGTTTTTTTTTTTTTTTTTACAACACTTGTCATTTTCTGATTTGGAATTTTAAAAATCTATGCTTCTGGTAGTTTAACTTGACGTTAAAGGCATTGTAATTGATTGCTGTTGTGCTAAGCTTTCATATGACAATGAAGGCATAAAATTCTCCTTTTTTTCCCTATTAATTTTAACTTTATATGTCCAGTCACTAGTATGCTGTCATGGAAGTGGATAGCATCTTAATTTTTTTTGATAAATGTGTCATTGAACTCACTTGAGTACAAGTTTTGATAATTCTTGGAGTTGCTATCAAAGAATTTTTACTTAAGAAGGATGAAAATATGGATTGCCTAGTGGGTTCTATGAAGCCATACATCTAGATGATCAAAATGACCAGCTAGGTGCAAAATGGTAGTTTTAGAGCAAGTTTGTCAACTATGATAGTTGCCCGTAGGTTTTACTGGCTAGAGGCAAGTTCAAAGGGCTCTTCTTTAAAAAAAGTTCCCTACTTTATCAATAAAGAAGACAGTAGATGGAAGATTAGAATTCAGATAGGAAGAGAGTGAGAAGGGGACGGAAAGGGGATTCCATGTTCAAAAATTTCAAAACAAACTCATCTTTCAAATTCATTTGTTATTACCAATAGGTAAGTTACATACTTCTATGGCCAAGATTTCTTCCCATGGCTATTCTCAGAGTTCTATCAAAAACTCCTGGGATAGCTAATAAGTTATTTTAAATGCATCAGCTGCAATCTAGAAACAGCTGTTTTTCTTCAATATTAAGTTGCTTCGTGGCTGAGCATTGTCCTGAGTAGCTAGCTCCTGATTGACATAAATCTAGGAAGTATTGTGATGAAATCATACGGTAATAAAACTAATAAAAAATTCTAGAGCGTTCTGTAATTTTTGGTTGATTCTTAGCTAATAATTAAACTGACAAAAAATTATGAAGAACCCTGTTAAGTATAGTTTTCTTGGTAAAGTCTTAAAAACAAGCTGTTGCATCACTAACCTGAATATCTTAAACCCTTCTTGATATGTTTAACAAGTGCTTCCATCATCACTTCAATGTGCAAGCAGGTTACTGGTCCAATGTTGTCAAAAATATAGAATAAGTGAAGGAAATATTTAAATAATTGACCAACTGATATTTGGTCATTGAAAATGTAAAGTAAAGAGCTTCACATGAATAAGTAATTATTGAATAAGGAACCTGTTACTTATTGGCCGTAAGGTATTTTATAAGCTAAGGTTTCCATGTGTTGAATTTCTAATTAGTGCTTCTTAATATTCTTGCCTGTGAATTGTACTCTGTAGGTAACTATGGTGAAGTTGTAAATGTGGAGCTAGCAATGGATCGCGCTGTAAGTTCATTATAGATGTCATATCATGGTCTTGGGATCATCTGGCTAGGTATAGGGATTTGAAGCTTGTTTCATGTTTGCAGGTCAATATTCCAAGAGGATATGGATATGTGGAGTTCAAGACAAGAGTGGATGCTGAAAAAGCACAACTATTCATGGATGGTGTAGGTTTTTTTCTTTTTGGTGGGGGGGGGGGGGGGGGGGGTTTGTAAAACCATAAAATAGAATGTAGTGTTGGAGTGGAATTATGTGCTATGATGAAAACAAATCATGTTGGGAAATTACTTATCAAAAAAAAAGATGAAAACAAATCATGTTGGGAAATCAATGTTTCTTATTTTCTTCATGCAGGCACAAATTGATGGGAATGTGGTTCAAGCAAGGTTCACGTTACCTCCAAGACAGAAGCTGTCGCCTCCCCTAAAAGCCATTGCCAGTGCACCAAAAAGAGATGTACCCAAAACTGATAATGTTAATGCTGATGGTGAGAAGGATGGACCAAAGCGACAAAGAGAACGTATATCCCTTACACTTGTTTCATTGAGTGGTACATTATACATTTTGTGCTGTGTTTTATAATAGAGTTTTATTTTTAATGACATTAGTTTCTCCCCGTCGGAAGCCTGCTACCTCACCTCGAAGGAGATCCCCTATTACTCGAAGGGGCGGATCTCCTAGACGACCACCAGATTCTCCTCCACGTCGTCGTCCAGATTCTCCTGTTCGTCGTAGATTGGATTCTCCTTATCGCCGTGGTGATACACCTCCGAGGAGGAGGCCAACATCTCCTGGCCGCGGTCGTTCCTCAACTTCACCAAGACGCAATAGATCCCCTGCAAGGTTCACTACAAATAACTACTTTTCTGGTTTGATGTCTTTTCTGATTTTGATAGCATTCTACTGATTACCATATGGCCTCCTTCAGAAGGATGCGTGGCAGTCCTGTTCGCAGACGTTCTCCACTTCCTCCTAGGCGCCGGTAATTATGCTTCTGAATTATATTTAAATGCTTTGCTTTGAGTGATGGTAACCCATGAAGAGGTGTAACACTGAATGAAATTATGGTGTTCCTGGAATTGATAGAACTATTCATAGTATTTTAGCAGCTGTGAGCACATTCTGTACTGCCCATGTAGACAATGTCATTGATTACATTGTTAGGCTAATCATGATCTGAGTATTCATTGCTGTAGTCTAATCTATATATCACCTTGGTGGTTTCTCATTATTGGAGGTGCTAAGGTTGTGGATTCAAAACCCTTTGGGTGCATAACTTACCAATAATAAAAAGGGGGTTTTGTAATTCCTTAGACTCCTTTTATGTTCATTCCCATGTACATGAAGTAGTCTTCGCTTCAATAAAATATTTATTTACTTATCAAATAAATAATGAAAAAGGGGGGGGGGGGAGGTAGAGAGAGAGAGAGGATAGGGATTGTGTTCATAACCTTAACTTCCACACATTGTTAAATGTGTAAAGGAGATGTCACTCAGTCCCTTGATTTCTTCTAGAATATATTTTACTTAACTAAGTTAGTAATTGGGCGAAAATAATATGAACTTATAGTTTAGATATATATTTTGTAATTAAAAAAAATCTCATGCCGGTGTAGTGGGGAGGGGGTGGATCACCTTCTGATTCATTGTACAGAAGCTTATCAATTGTGGTCCTTTGTTTTTTGATCTTTTGGGATCTCGTGTCCTACAAAAGAGAGTGATAGATCTTTGTTTGGGTGGTGGAATTGGATGGGGAAAGCATTTGTTGGGACCTTGTAATTTAGTTCCGCTGTGTTTGATGTGGATTATTTGGCGAGAGAGGAATAGATGTATGTTTGAGGATTGGAGAAGACAAGGGACCAGCTCTTAGCTTATTTTTTTGGCACTTGTTTGATTGGGCACGTGCTTGGGGACTCACGAATAGAGATTCCATTCCTATGTTTATTGAGTCTATTTCTTTGTGCATAGTCTTTTGCATTTTTGTAAAAATAAATCTTATTATTATTTCTTATTATTTTTTGAGATGAAATCTAAACAAATCTTATTAAGATAGTTAATACTAGCCTTGAAATAAATAATTAGTTTTTTATGTTTAGGTTACTTCCCTAGTAACAATTGCCTTGTGGATGCTTGTCTGTCCCCATGTTTGACGCATACACTCAACCTTTACTTGACATAATGTGCATCTTTCCCTTTTTGTTAGAGATCTTTTTGACAATTAATATTTATTTGTCTTCATGCTTTTATAAAGCTCTTCTAATTTGATTTTTAGGGTTTGGGTTTTAATTTATATTATAAGCTATGGGAAGCATTGTATGAGGCTTATTACTTTTGATAATCTGCTATATTTTCCTTTGGCTTTTCTGGGGCCCTTCAAAACTCTAGAAAGTTATTCATATACTAATTTTGTGATACAAACATTCTTAGATACATCTGTTTATATGTTTATCTTCTTGCAACTTGAATATGACCTTTGTTTTTGTTCAGTTCACCTCCAAGACGAGCTCGTAGTCCTCTTAGAAGGTCTCCTATTGGTCGTAGGCGTACTCCTCCTATTCGTAGAACTGCTCGCTCACGTTCACGATCAGCTTCTCCACGGAGGTAACTTTTCTAAATTGTTTCTAATCCTAAGCATGATTGATCTGGTTTTCTAGTTGTCTGAATTGTGTCAGCTCTCTTTTATTTGCTTTATATGTATGTCGGATTTTTTACAGTAGGATGTGAATAAGGTTTATGAATTTTTTTTAATATGGGTCTCAAAGTTGTAGAGCTCTGTTACTTATCAAAAAAAAAGTTGTAGAGCTCTGTTGTTACTTGTAGAATTGCTTCATTTGAGTGTATGCCAGCAAATTTCTTTGTATGCGTACATGAGAAGTAGTGGGGATGTGCATGTGGTTGATACCTAGATGGGTGGTGTACTTGTGGGTTGCAGCAGGGGACATTTTGGTAGAAATTGTAGTATTGCTATATGGAATGCAGTTCAATATGGGTTGCGAGTGCCTTGTCAACATTGCTGTTCATTGTGGGTTGAAGTAATTTCTTTAAGCCCTTTGTGTGGCTTGGGTGACAGATAGAAGGTATTGGATGTGTATAGGTTTTAACATTGCTATGAAATGTTCATTATCTTGTTTGACAATACTGGTATATCCAAGGGCAAGACTCTACAGCTCCACCTGTCTTCAATTTAGTGTTGTTTATAAGTTCTATCATGCCCGTTGTTCTCATGATGTCACCTTGATTTTTTGCATCTTACATAAAGACTATGTAGGTTCTGAACTCGAGTTGCAATATTATGTTGGCTTCAATTTCATTCCACCCCCTCTTTTTCTTCAAATTTGTAATAGGCTCAGTATGTTGTTGAGTTTTGCAAAAATGCTATTTCCCTTTGTTAATTCGATTTGTGCTGTTAGTTTGTAATACTTTTTAACTTAAGCATGCCTTTCTCTGTGGGGGTGGTGTTTACAATAGAGGTCGAGCACCAGTCGGAAGACGTGGGCGGTCATCATCCTACTCTGGATCACCTAGTCCACGCAAGGTTAGTGTCTTCTTTTTTGTGTGTGTGTGTGTGTGTGTGTGTGTGTTTTAAAAGAGAATTCCTCCTACTAGATACCTTACATTGCTTATTCTTTCTAATTATAACAGTTACCTCGGAGATCAAGGAGTCGTAGCCCGAGAAGGTAATTTCTATCTGTGAATGGTTTCACTTTTATTCATCTAAATACATTTTATTTCTCTTCTAATGGGGTTTTAGCTCGGATGGCTCTTCCTCTGCCCTTAGGATGGAGGGTGAGAGCGTAGATTCAAAACTCATTAGGCATTTGTGTAACTTTGCAATGAAGAAAAATAAATTTACTACTCACTTTTATGGGGAGAGAAGAGGATATGGGGGTCGTGGTCATAACATAATTTTATATATTTGGCCGCTCTCCTCTCCTATCCTCTCCCCCCATCTCTCTTTATCCAAACATGGGATTTCAACATGATGAATTTCTTTCTTATGCGCAAGGTATATGTGCTTGCAAGATGACATTCCTTCAATTTTCATGTGATGAGTCCAAGATGAAAATGTCTTTGTTGTGTCTCCCACCCCCAGATCAAATTATTATTTTCAGTAACATATATTTTTAAGTTCATATCAATATTTATACTCCAGAACTATTGGAAAGTACGTATGCATGTATTGTCTTGATGGTGGAAGTTAAACTCCAAACTATTAAATGCTCGTTCCCTTGAGAATTTTGATTTCCAAATGGGACTCTCAATGTGATATGAAGAAGGTAAAATATTATGGTGGTTGCACTTGGGAAAAATATTTAAGTGGGAGTTTTTTCAGTTATATAACATTAAGTTGGGAAATTTATAGAATTCAAAGAAACGGATATCACTGGAGAAAAGGAGCTGAATGAAAATTTCCTACTACCGAAGAGGTAGTTTTAAATTCTATAAAATACACATGAGGGAGCAAGCTGTTGCTTTCCATCAGGAGATGGAAGTTGAGTTGGCATTTGAGTTTCAAAAATGGATTAGAGGATATTTTAGGCAATGGCTGGCTTTAGATTTTGGTCTGTACTTTGTAGTTCAATAAATAAGCACTGATGATTATGATAATAACATGAACATGCTACAACTTGGGAAACTTCAGGTTGGTTAATTCATGGATTACTGCTACTGCAGTGTTATGTTGTCATCATCTTGGTTTTAGTCGACTTAACTGGCATTTTCATTACGTAACCTTCACTGCTAAATCATAATGTCTGTCCTACCATTTCTTGTGGATTGCATAACTTGCATGATTCCAGAGTGCTTCGCTAGACTGTTTGGAATTTTGTGGATATATCATAGGGTATTGATTCCCTTGGTCTCACCTTATTGGCAAAGCTATGCGTATTATTTATCCAAAATAAAAATCATAAATCTCTGCACATTTGTAGTTTCTCTTCTTGGTGTGAAGATGTTTTCCCTTTTCCATTATCCCCAAATTAATGGAAGATAGTAGAAGTCTGTGTCATCTCAACTTTTGAGGATGTAGTTATATAGACAAAATTTGGATTTGGATTTTTATTATTTCAAGTTATTTATATCTCCCACTTTCCAAGATTTTCTTGGCAGTGGGATCTTGTTAGGACCAAAGTTTGTGGAGAAGGGAATTAGCAACTCAAATAAATTTAATAAAGAAATTTTGTGAGTCATGGTACTCACACATGGTGCATGCCAAACCTCTAGTTAGTTAATAGACTAGCAATTTCCTAACTAGGTTCGCTCCCCTATTGACTTTGCCTGAAGTGTAAACCTGATTCCTTTAACACATCGTATTAGGTTCCTTGTTGATATATATATTGTAGTTCTTGGTCTGTGAAGATATGTTGTTAGGTGCTCCATTTTATTTTCCCATTGAGGCTGAACCTAAACTAGTGCTCGAGAGATAGCTGTCCATATACTGATAAGGGATGTATGGATTCTCGAGAAGAGAGGAACCATGGTGGTCCCCCCTAGACTGCCTGGATCCCATGATTGAATAGAAAGTTGGATCTATATATATATATATACATATAGTTTTAGTACTTGTGTTTGCAGCTTTAAATGTTTCATGCTTTCATTTATATTTGGGTTTGTTCTGATGCAAGCTTGCTTATGTGTAGGCCCATTAAAGGAAGAAGCAGTAGCAACAGCAGCCGCAGTAGTTCGCCACTGCTGCCTCGTAAACCGTAGGTAAGCACTGCCTCTATATATCCCCAAATCCCCCTTGCCCTCCCCTCCCCACCCCTACCCTGCCTTTCCCCCTCCCAACCTCCAAAAAAAGAATCTCAGTTATGTATGATGTAATATTGAGGTGGTATTGACTATGAGAACAAGATATTGTGGCTGTAATATGCTCCTGATTGTAGCATTTAGGTTTGTCTTAGTTATGGTGACCATTAGGTTTGTCTCATTTATGTTGGAGGCAATGATAAGCAATGGTTATTTGCTGTTTATTTTTTCAAAAATTATTTAAGCTAAACATTCTGATGGAAGAAACAGTATGCAAAAGCTGTATTCTTGCTTTTATGAATGCTGCATGTACATTTTGTATGATTAATATTGTTAGTAAGTGTGTGGAAACATGCAGATCCTTTATTCAAACATGAGCTGATGATCTTTGATTGCCCATTCTCTCTAGCTGTTTGAAGAATCAAAAATCATACTGGAGCTTGTCCCAGAAGAGGGCCAGGTTTTTGTATGACTTGTTTAATTAGTTGATTGTTCATCCACGGGTTTTTCTAACAAGAGATAATATAGTGTCTCATGTAGTTCATTGGTGTTGCTGTTGACCTTCAAAATATAAGGTGATGTTGGTTCAATCCGGTTCAGCCATCTAGTTTATAGGTTTTCTTAAAAACTCTTGGGTTTCACTGGTTTAGTTGGGTTAGTTGCATTCCTGGTATTTTCAACTCCATTGGTCATATCCATTGGTATGGCCTAGGTGGTTAAAACGGGATCTTACGTAAGATCAATGGAAGGGTTCAAGAATTGTATTGTTAAATCAAATCAAAAATCATAAGTTCTTACTTTTTGTTGAAAAATAATAAAAAAAAGGACAATAATAGAGACTCTGTATGTTGAATAAATCATTAGAATTAAGAAATTATCCATGAAAAAGAAATAGTTTAATAGTGTAATTATACCTATATAAGTGCATCTATAACAAATTCTTCATTTAAGAATTGCTATATATAAAAAATAAAGTCCATTTGTGCATTGGGGATTTTATTATTTTATTATTTTTGGATAAGAAAGGCAAGTTGAAGTTTATGGAAAAGGCTTGGCTCCAACCAGGAGTATGATGAGTTTTGTCATGTGCAATATACAAAACTCATTTTGTTAGTCGAGTTAAGTGAATCATGTGCAATGCACATGATGATATGAATTAATGTCATCTTTTTATTGATGGTTGGCGCCCAAGACACCAAATATGTTTGAAGTCAAACTTAGTTCAAATTTTATTAAGACAACAAGATTAGATATAGAAAGAAAGATCTGGAGAGAACTTTTTCATCCAGACAAGCTGATCATTTCCTTCCTTAGCTCTTCCTGCTAAAGCATATGTGTGCCCTTTGCATTGTACATTATACAAACGAGAGTGGTAAAACCTTGTAAAAAGACTTGAGTTTTACTAATGATTATGTTGCCATATGGAGTAGAACATAGTGGTAGTTTTCTTAATTTCATGACTTTTAACATCTGAATCGCCTTCAAACTCCACAGGATCAACACCAATCTCCATGGCAAAAATAACAGCTCATTTGGCAGCATTACCCCATTGGTAAATAAAGTCTTAATCGCTATTTTAGTGCCTACTAGCAGCTACCCGATAAAATTCTTGAGCCAAACAAAAGTGGCTAGGACAGCAAATAATATATAAAAAAAAAAAAACCAACTGTATGCCCGCCTATTCTTTCACCTAAGTTACCAACCTTTGAACAAAGCAAAGCTTCAGTGTTGTAATGCAGACTATGCAGTGACATAAAAAGTGAAAAACGATGAGGTTTTAGTATTGCCAAATTTCCCAACACCTATTCAAGCTGTGTTGACTAAAAGCAATCCAGGGTGAAACGAAAAAGTGAGCTCCTTTCTCTGGTGATGATGCCGAAGTCTATATGCTACAAAAAAATAAAATAAAAAGTAACTTTTAGTTACAAAATTGATTGTAGTCTAATGTTACAACATTACTCAATAAACTATAAAATATTATATATTTTGAAAATAACTGTAGTTTAAAGTTATAACTTCCTTTAATAAAATTAACATTACTATATATTTTTAAAACCTAACTATTGAATTGCATGTTTTTTATACTTTTAATACACATGTCAAATTATGTGTCAATCAGATGTTATTTACTATATATCTATAAACTTATATTTTATGCATAATTTTAAACTACAAAAACTTGCAATCTAAACAATTTATTGATGACATAACTATTGATCTTTAATTTTCTAAAAATTTTGCAAGTATGGAAGATATAAAAAGAAAATGTAATTCAATGGTGGATTTGTCAAAATTCACTTCTAATAAAAAAATATTGAGTGAAGTTGTAGCCTTATGTTACAACCAATTTTGTAGCTAAACTTTATCATTTTGAAAATCTAACCGTTGAATTGCTTCTTATTTATGTTAATACACATGTTAAATTTTGTGTCAATCAGATATTATTTACTATATGATCTATAAACTTATATATCATGCATACTTTTAAACTTCAAAAACTTGTAATTTAAATAATTTATTGATAACATAGTTTTTGATTTTTAATTTTCTAGAAATTTTGCAAACGTGAAGGATATAAGAAGAAAATGTAATCCAATAGTGGATTTGTCAAAATGCACCTTAGATAAAAAATATTGAATAAGGTTATAATCTAAGGTTATAACCAATTTTATAGCTAAACTTTATCCTAAAATCTATTAGCTTGCTACGAGAAAAATTGAACATTTTGATTAGCGAGGAAGCTCGTTAGATGCTTTGCAAAATATTAGTCAAAGAATTTTCAGTTTAGACTTTAGACTCAATCTTTTAGAAGAAAGGATTGGTTTAGGATCGTAGGATCTTGTGATTTTATCGATCCCAAACCATCCTACAAGCAATTCTAAGTTTTATACCATTCTAATTTGATCCTAATTGTTTTGAGGAAGTAGGATAGTTCAATTCAAAATTTTAACAATCTTGGATATGAATGGCTATTGGTATGGTCCAATTTAAATAAAGTAGTTGGTTCTGAATTCTGATGAATATGCTCACCTTAGAGCCAATTTTTTCTGCCTCTAGCATAATTGGTGATGTCAAATAGGAGGTTCCATATTTCATTTTCTTGCTTGTTATGTAGACTTTGACCAAGTTCGCTACTTTTTATTAGTATCTTTTTATTTTTTTATTTTTTATTTTTTTTACATTGAATACGTGTAAATTGGTTCGCATTAGATTCAAATTAAAGATATTAAGTTGGGATTGGGCTTATTTCTCAAAAAAGAAAAAAAAAAGTTGGGATTGGGCTTATAATATATGTATATTGTATAGTGTATACTCATTGTGGTTTTCTTTTGTTTTAAATCTAAAGATTTTTAATAGAGGGAAGAGAGAAAAGCTCCCAAGTACCAGTGTTCTTAGTTAAAGTTTTTTAAGTGTGTAGAGCCATTTGGTCTTTTAGAGAGGGAGAAGGGAGTGACAAAAGGCATCCAATGTTAAAGAAACTGGATGGAAACAACAGAGAAGAAAACAATCTCAATGTAATTTTTTGATGTAGGCATATTTCTTCGAAGTCATGCTCCATTGAAGTTGAACCCAAATGAAACCCGTCATTCACAAAGAATAAGACAAAACGCATATCTAGCCTTCCCAAGGCTAAGTCGGTACATTTGTTGTATCCATTGGGAGCCTCACTTGTTTTTCTCAAGAAAATAGAAGGAAATCTATAGGCAATGAACACAAAGGTCTAAGGGCTTCAGTCTATGATAATTACTAGTGCTAAAGCTATGCCACCATAGCCTAGTGAACATTGATAAAAAAAATTAATTGGCATTTATTGAACAGTTATTTATGCGTAAAAAAAGAAAAAGAAAAAAAAAGATAAATGTATTGTGTGTCTTGTGTTATTGGATTATGAGCTATATATAGTTAATGGTTCTGTAAATTTAGTTGTAGCAAGCTTGAAGCCCCCCACTTCGGTTGTAAGAATGAACTAGTTGGGGGCAAAAAAAATGTATTGGTCCCCTGTATGAGTAGAATGAATGTGATATGCTTCCATTTATACTTCCATTTTTTCTTTAGAAACATTCAAACCCAGTACATCATTGTTCAACCGCTCAAACAAAAATAATGGGCCCTCTTCTATCTAAGTTACATAATCTTCAATATTATGTGCACATCTTGCCAAAATGAGTATCAAGTAAAAATAACTTCCCATTGCTGAACATGTTAACGTTGCAGATGAAATTTAGCTTCCTTCACAACGTTAGCCCACCAAAACTCACAGTTTCCGTGTTCCTGAAGTTTTGCTATAATCCCCCACTAAAACTTGTCCCCTCTGTATGCCAACATCACGAGCAAACCGAATGGTTTGGACTGCAGCCTCAAGTTCTGCCACAAAGCTCTCCATAACTGGTCTTTCTTTTCAGCTCATTGCTGCAATGAGCAATCCTTGTTCATTCCGGATTATGACTCTCGCTCCTGTTCTATGTAAATCCTCAAAAATTGCACCATCAAAATATTCCTTGTACATAGGTTTACAGGGAGGATTCCAATGTAGTGTGAGATTAATACGTTGGCCTGTTACAGCTTGAGTTGTTGACCTACCTGAGTTGAAGACTGCTTGAAATTCCTGCCAAAATTCTATAGCCTCACCTGCTATGACACTTGGCTGTTTTGTAGACTGCTCAAAGACCCACTTATTCCTTGCCTTCCAAATCATCCAGGACAGTATTAGGAATTGCTTCACAGTGTTGTCACAGCCCTCCTCCAATACAGGCCAAAATATTCTAACAAAGTGTAGGAATTCATGCTCTAATTACCTTTTTTCTGCAGCACCAAATTCTTTGTGCCTCTTCACAATTCCATAATACATGCATCATGTCATCCAGTGTTGGTATAAGCGAGGGGCGCACTTAAGCACAAAGACCTCTTAGGGCCTAGGCGCAAAGTGTAAAGTGCAAAGTGCAAGCGCACGCCTGATTGAAGTGAAGCACACATTTAAAAAAAAAAAATTTTTAATAAATTTAAAAATAATTATTAATGAGAAATGCAACAATCAAATGATCAAATTATCATAGAAATTGAAATAATTTTTTTATTTTTTTATTATTTTTTATAATTCATATAACATTTAGATAAGCCCTACTTTTGTAATTTTAACACAAAAATTGCAAATCAAGTTGTTTTATTTTTTTGGATAAGCTGGATATGAGTACTTCCATGTAATATCCTTTCTTAAATCTCCAATATCCATAATGCCCTATGACTAATTAGTAATATTAGTTAGTAATTTAATCACTTGTAACTCTATAGGAATTAGTCTGCTATGTTCAACATCAACCACTTAAGTAACTAAACAATTACCACAAATATGTTATATCGTACTTTTTTTTTTCCACAAATGAGCTAAGAATATGAGGACATAGCAACATGGTAATTGGTACCTAGCAGATATCCAAAAGGGAAAAAATAGAATAAGAAGAAGAAGCTGGGTGGGTTACTGTTTCACGGAGAAAAATCAAGAAAAAATAAAAATAAAAATAGAGAAGAACTGGGAGGTTGTGGGTTGGGTTTTAGGCTTTTAGGACAAGTTACACTCAAAATATCTTTTTTGATAAGTGAGTTACACTAAAAAACATGTCAAATCAATGGTTTATATCAATAATGTCAAGATCCTAAAGTTTTATTTCAGTTTTGATTTTATTTTTTTGAAAAATATAAAAAAGCACTAAAAAGCGCGCTTTGAGCTTTTTGAAAGAGCGCAAAAAAGCGCGCTTCTTTAAATGAGCCTAGCTTTTGAGGCAAAAAGCATTGGAGCCTTGGGACTTCGAGCTTTGAGCTTAAGCGCGCTTTTAACAACACTGATGTCATCCTCATTTAATTTGCAGCTTGGACATCATGGCTACGTTAGAACCCTTCTGTTCACTAGATTGGCACATGCAGGTAGAATGTTATGACATGCTCTCCATACAAACATCTTAACTTTATTAAAGACCTTTGCCTTCCAAATTAAGCACCAAACCATCTCCACTGCAATTTTACTGGAGCTTCCAATTCCTATTGAGCCCATCCCATCTTGTACATTTTATTTATTTTTTCATACCAAACTAGAAATTTAGTAGTCACCCCCGCCAAAAAAAAAAAAAGGAACAAGAAAGATTTTGAGTGAGATTAGGCTATTAATCATAGAGAAAGGAAGAACGATATAATGCTAATGAGGATGTTGCTTAAATTATTCAAATTCTGAACCCATCAAGACTTGGTGAATAATAGCTTACTAGCTTGTCACTAACTCATCAGAAAATCTGAAGTAGTAAAGCCCATTTTTTCCCATGTTATGATTTGGAAAAAGAAAAAGCAACTTGACAAGAAGGAAATGTCGTGCAACGATTAATAAATTCGTAAGTTCTAGTATCTATTAGAAATTTCAGCAATCCAACCTTTACTTAATGTAATGAAGATAGGAACAATGAAAAGCAAACTCATTAGAGCCATTGGTTTATACCCATAACATTATTAGGGACCATAATACCTAGTACCACAACAATAATAAAAATCTATACCTAGATACAAACAAGTGAACAACAATATTCAAATTACAAACCCAACATATATGGTGTGTTGAACTATAAGAGACAATTAAGGGATTCCTAATCAGCTTAATTAAGGGGTTTTCAATCAGCTGTAATAATGGGATTTGGCAGCTGTTAATTTCTTTTTTTGTCTAGGTTCATTGCAACAGCATCTATATATTTAGACCAATGTAAAAGTTCTATACACAAAAAATCCAAGCCAAATTGGTCCAACCTTGTCATATTAAATTGCTGACATTTTTACCAAGCCTTTGGGTAAGGATTCTTTTCATCGTCTTATCAGCAAGCTGGGCATTACTCATGTACACGCTCCACCTTTAGGGGAGTTTTCAGCTCAATTAAGGGGTTTCCAATCTTGTCATATTAAATTGCTGACATTTTTACCAAGCCTTTGGGTAAGGATTCTTTCCATCGTCTTATCAGCAAGCTGGGCATTACTCATGTACACGCTCCACCTTTAGGGGAGTTTTGGTAGCTGTTACTATTCTGTCTAGCTACAATTATGGGATTAGGCTGTCAATATTTTTGTCTAGGTTCATTGTAACAGCATCTATATATTCAGACCAATGTAAAAGTTCTATACACAGAAAATATAATTAAGACAAATCTTTGTCCTCCAATCTTATTATACATGAACATATTCATTTATTGTTCATCAGTAAAAACTCAATTATTTGTATTATCCAACATCACTGTGCAAAGATGAATCAAGTATGGCTTTGTTTTGCAACTCTACTCAATCTTGCCTCCAAGCATTGAATTATCTCTTGAATTTGATGCAAAAATTGTGAAAGATTAAAGAGACACACAAACAGAGAGAGAGAGAGAGAGAGAGGTGTATGTGTCACTTATAGAATGGAATCAGGACTATAGAATTTTGGAGCTAATTAAGTGCCCTTGATGAACTTCTTGAGTTCCCAATTAAACCAACAGAAGATTCGTCTAGCTTAAGAATGTCAATGGAAGATGATATAAAAAATTGAGCTGCTGTGCCATACTGTATCAATTACTGCATTTGAAAAATCTAGCTACTAAGAATAAACCCCAAAGAGAACTCATGGAAAGAGAACCCATTGAGTTGAATCTTCACAAGTTTTCTTGGGCTCAACATGTTGATTAGGAGCTTTCTCACATTTTTCTTGTTCATTGTTCTCAGCTTTTCAATTAGATCTCTCCATCCAACATCTTTCCCCTACTTTCTCTTAAAAGAAAACTGGAGTAGCACTTGAGCTTTGTTGATAAACAACAGAATATGTAGAAAAGAAAGCATTCTATGAGACAAAGGGTATGATTACAAAGCCTTAGCAATATGGAAATATCTTCACAAAGAGTGGAAAACAAATTTTTCTAGAGGATAGGAAATAGCAACCTCATATGTCATGCATAAAGCTATCAATAAATTTGAGCAGGCTAAGACATAGTAGTGAAGATCTATGACATTGCAATTCCTTGCATGATAAGGGCATGAACTCCTTTCAAAATTATATTGGAACTGAATCAAAAGAGCATGAGGCGTGTTATATGAAAGGAGGTGAGAAAACATGATAGGTATTTTTTTCATACTTGATACACTTGTCACAACTGCACAAAGCTGATAGTCTATGTTTAGAATGAAATGTAAAGTGAAAAAAATCAAATGTTACTTTGTCTTATCTATAGAAAATGGACATTGTACCTAATGATAAAAACTACAGGTATCTATTTAAAACAATTAAAAAATAAAATAAAATAAAAAGATAAAAAAAGAACCTAAAGGATGGAGCTTATTCTAATAAAGGACAAGAAGGATTCATCTTCTGAATTATAGAAAGAGGAAAAAAAAAAAAATCAGTTATTACAATAAGCCAAAAGTCATGGTTAATAGGAATTGAGTTCCCATTTACTACCGGCCGTTTAGCTTCTATGAGAATAGATAATCCCCTTTTTTCTGGATAGATAAACATTTTCATTAAAATTCAAGAAAATTGCTTCCCCAGTACATAGGCTTGACTCAAGTACGATTTTCTTTTCACTTCTTATTTAACATGAAATCTTCCTAGAATGTAGTGTGAATCTGCACCCAAACTTTGCTTCAAGATGTGGTAGCAATATGTTTCTGATTTCCATGGGTTGGTAAGTAGTCAATCAAAGTTATAATTGCAAGGTTTGATGAATGATATATATATACACACACAAACAATTTTTAAAAGCTTTTTTTATCATTTAATATGTAATTAAAAGTTTTTTATGAAGTGAATTTGGGCTTTTGGAGTAAGTAAATTACCTGCCTAGTTTAAAACCAAAACTGGGGTGTACCTTGTGACATATTGTTTTCAAGGTTTTGAGAAGACCTTAATAACAGACGAATTTCTCTAAGGCATGTTTAGTCAACTTTATTGTTTGTGAACTCCCTCGAACAGGTTTGAACGATGTTAAGAAAGATTCTTAGTCCACAACTCCTCAACACCCCCCCTGCCCCACAACCCCAAGCGAAAAAAAAAAAAAAAAAAAACTTTAAAGAATTACTTTTCACCTATTAAAATCAATTCTTAAAATACACCCACATCCAGTTTATAAGGGAAAAAAATTAAGACTAATCCTAATTTGAATACAATATCGAATGAGTCCTAAACCCAGATTGTTTATCTACATGGTTGTGAGGCTTCCCCTTTCTCTAGTATGAGATTCAGGGAGAGTGGTTGTGGTATCGGGGTATTTATGCAAGAATACCACACATTATTTGCATCTTGAAAAAAAATATTATTGCCCAGACAATCAATCTTTTTTTTTTCCCATCACTGAATAAGCGTATTGGGACAGGTACTAGCAGTTTTCTTACAATCAATCTTTGTTTCTCTAAGTTTTGAAGAATGTTTATGTCCATGTATTTTTGGTGGCTTAAGAAGTTAAGCAACATTTAGTGCCAACCTGAATCACAGATAAAATTCATTACAAAAACCTTGGCTACAACCTATAGGTAAATTGGAACTTTTGCATTGGATTATAGAAGGTATAATTCTTTTCCTCATCAAATACGCTGTGTAAGTAGATAGTTTAATTGAGTTGAGTTCTTAAATGGACAAATTCTATGGATATTTAATACCTGAGCACATTCATTTAGAGAGCCCATCTTCAGTTCATAGTATGCCATGAAGTTTGAGATGCTTAGCTCATAAACTTCTGTAGAATTCAGAAGTGATTTAAACTATTAAATGCTGATTTTCATTTTCCACCTATCCTTTCTACATGCAAAAGATTGACTTGAAATTGGAGCTTCTCTGTTAATGCTTGTCTTGAGAAATACAATAGTGTGACACAAAACTACTTTAGAAGTTTAGTTTGAGCTTTAGGAAATTGGCTAAAATACATGGACAGAGGTCCTAAAGAATAGAAAGATCAATTCCAAAAACTTAAGGAATAAAGCAATTATATTAGCAACTACAGTTGCTATCCCAACAATGATGAAGTTGTGGCCCAGCCATCCTCACTATAATTCAAATATTCCTAAGTAACAGAAAAAGAACCAAAAATAATAAAGACCTGTGCTTTTAGATTATATAATTGAAAAATAGCTCTTCATCCAATCAACAAACTATATCGTTTTAGAGATCCTAACCAAAGGCATTAAAATGTCAAGCCATTTTTAACTTTTGGACAGCATGTCCTACTTTTAAATGGTCAGCTAACCTAGTAAACTATCATAGACCAGTAAGGTGCATTGCTGCAGTGCGAATCATTCATGATTCTCATCTCAAACAATTTTGTACACAGCCAAACAAATGTAGTGTAGCTTTAAAAGTCAAAATGATACACATTTTTCTAAAAAATTCAAGATTCTATGCGTTTGGTACACATCAATTCCTAAAATAAGAAACCATTTGATTAAAAAAGAATGACTGGAAATAGGAAATTAACTGTTGCAGGATTATTCCTGACTATAGTGAGTACACATGCTTGATAAGGTAAGCAGAAAATATGCATCTTAAGTAGACCAATCATATCAATAAAATATACATATGAAAACCTACTGTCCAATAACGAAAACTAGACTAACCTCCCATCCAAGGTGGAGGAAATTTTGGGCCTCCAACACCATCTATCAGAATTAACTGCATTAGAAAAATAAAAATCAATTAACATAAAATAAATACTTGAGTAATTGAAAAGTCTATGTTAATAATCCAACTATGGATGAGCCTCTTAATTTTGAGAGAGAGAGAGAGAGAGAGGGAGAAGAGAGTGACAAAAGGCATCAAATGATAAATAAAGTGGATGGAAACAATAAAGGAGTAAACAATCTCAATGTAATTTTTTGATTGAGGCCTATTTCTTCTAAGTTCAATCAAAATGTCCTTTTTTTTCTTTGACAATGGAAAGAAATTGAATTTGGAGTCATAATTTACAAAATCATGTTCCATTGAAGTTGAACCCAAATGAAACCCATCATTTACAAAGGTTAAGACAAAACACATATCTGGCCTACCCAAGGCTAAGTCGGACCCATTGGAATCCTCACTTGTTTTTCTCCTCAAGAAAGCAGATGGAAATCTCTAGGCAGGCAAGCACTAATATCTAAAGGCCCCAATCTATAATTACCAGTGCTAAAGGTATTCCACCATAGCCTAGTAAACATTGATAAAAAAAAAAAAATTTTAACTGGCATTTATTGAACAGTCATTTATGCATAAATAAAAAAAGACATTCATACAAAGTAGTATAGTCTCACAAGCTAACATAGAATTCACTAAAATTATCAATAACAAAAAAATGGAATTGTCTAAACTGATTAAGTAAATCAATGAGTATTATTGGCAGGGTTAAAATATTCACATGCAAAATTAACATTACACATGCTTGATATTTTAAACCAATCATTGGTTATGATATGAACAAATTTTTTTTGATGAATCAATCCATTTTATTAAATACAAACTAGAGTACACAGAGCCATAAAGGGAACTGCACCAAATGGAGGAACCCTTTGTAAGCACAAAAAATACAAGCACAAAAGTATCACCTCAACTCAGGCTAATAGACTAAGTCCGCCTATCCTTTAAAAAAAAAAATAATAAACCTACATAGCAAATAGAAATACAACAAAGGGATGATCCTTGTGAACAAACCAACAGTTGTGACTACATCAAGACACCAAAATGCACCATTTTGCAGAAGACTAGAAACAACAGCCATCATCATAACCATATTATGTCTTCTTAAATAGCATACAAGGATTCAAGCCCCATTTGCTACATACTATCCATGGCATCTAAATTACACCCAAAGAAATTGAATAAGAAGGTAAATCCATAAGATATCCGAGATACATAACTATAATTCAAATGGACCAAACAAAAAAATTCACAATTGCTAATAATAATAGACACTTTTATGTTTTCAGGTATAGAGATTCATTCTAAAGTCTCAAAAATAAGAACATCACATACCATAGAAGCGGTTATCTTCTTTCACCATGTTTGTGGGCATTCTTCTTCAATCTTCTGAGCATGATATGCTGCTCTAATTTGACCATCTTCACAAGGCACTTTGGTTTTCCAATTTTGAACATAAGATATCCCATAAACATTCCGAATATTGCTCCACATGCATAACCTATGGATACAGCTTGCCAACCAAACCCATTTTCATGCTCTAAATTTTCATCTTGTTGCAAGGTAGGTGGTGGTTGTTGCTTTGCCTTGTGGTTGTTGCATGTTTTTGACAATGGAAACCCACACAATCCCAAGTTTTCGGTGTACGAATCATTGTTGAATGTATTGAATTGATTTCCTGAAGGTATGGGTCCTGTGAGTTGGTTATGTGATAGCTTTAAGACTTCAAGTGATGTTAGATCTGCCAATTGACTAGGAATCTCTCCACTGAGCTTGTTGAAAGAGAGGTCTAACCATTCAAGATTGGTCAAATTTCCAATTGATGATGGAATATAACCTATAAGGTTATTGTGAGAAAAGTTGAGCCCCTTGAGTGATTTAAACCTTCCAATTATCTTTGGCATCTCTCCTCTGAAACTATTGTTTGAAAAATCAATGCTTGTTAAGATGGTTAGGACTCTCTCCATCTCAATATACCGCCCTTTCATCATGATATTCAATGAATCTTGATAGTAATTTTCTCCCATATATTTCGATGTAACTTCACTTTCTTCCATAGTCTTCATGGCTTTCAAATATTTGAAATATTTTATTGGCAAAGGACCATTAAACTGATTGTTAGAGATGTCTATGATTCGCAAATTCGGGAAAGGAAATTTGGTTTTAGGATTGCCTATATGACCTTGAAATCTATTTGATCTTATGACAAGAACTTGCAATTTATGAAGACTTCCCAACCAATAAGGGAAGGCTCCATTTATCTTATTATTTCCAAGATCTAGAACTTCCAAGTCCCTACAATTTGCCAAAGATGGTGGTAATGGCCCTTCCAATTGATTGCCATTAAGGTTAATAGTCCTAAAATAATTTCTGATCACAAATGTTGCAGGAATGGTACCATGAAAGCTATTCATTCGCAAATCCAACACCGAGAGGGCAGTAGAGTTTACCAAACACTTAGGAATCATGCCACTTAAGTTGTTATGAGACAAGTCTAGAACTTCAAGGTAAATTGCATCGCAAATTAAAGAAGGGATTTCTCCTGTTAAATTGTTATTGGAGAAAAAGATAAATACCAGATTGGAAGAATTTAGAGTGGGAAATGGTCCTTGTAGCAAGTTATTACGAAGATCAACAAAAGATAATGAATCATTCCGCACACCCCCCAACCATCTTGGAACTCGACCATAAATTCGGTTATTGGAAAGGTTTAAGGATCGTAAATTTGTTGTCAGTCTTAAGAAAATTGGGAATTCACTGATATTGGAGTAAGCCAAGTTCAAATTTTTAAGATTGGGCAGGGCATAGGTAGCATTATTATTGAAGCTAACTGAGTTATTTGAAAAATCAAGAGTCTCAAGATTTTTGAGCTTTGAAAACATTTCAGACCCCAACATAATACTCAAGTTATTTGATGAAAGAGATAGGCTAGTAAGGTTCACAAGTCTAGATATTGACTTAGGTATAGAGCCATGTAGCTTATTATAACCCAAATCAAGATCCTTCAATGAATTGTACTTGAATTCACCAATCTCACCAACAAACTGATTACTATCAAGATACAAAGTCTCCAAAGATGGCATACTGAACAACCAAGATGGCAGTGTTCCATTTAGGAAATTTGAATTTAAATAGAGAACAACTAGATTCAAACCACTTACGTGACTAGGAAGGGGACCAACAAGTTGATTGCACCCAAGGTTTAAAGTTGAGAGATTCGGCAAGTTCAATAGTGATGACGGCAACAGACCTGTTAAAAATATTCACCAATAATTAAAAAATTGTTAGTTTGATGCTTCAGCCAAAAAAGACCTAAAATTTAAAGGTGGTAATAGAATCTCACCGTTAAAACTATTATATGACAGATCAAGGGTTTGTAAATTGGGAAGGCAGAGGATGTTATTTTCGAGTTTTCCCCGCAAGCCACAGTCACGGAGACTAAGAGTTGACAAAGAGGAGGATAGATTCGTCAAAGAATTAGGTCTAATTGAGGACATATTTTTGGAATACAGAATAAGTTCCCTTAACTGAGTTAGGTTACCAAAGACTCTTTTCCATACTGGAGCTTCGATTAATAGCCCATTCCAAGAAAGATCAAGTGAAACGGGATTTGGCCAGAAAATATGGAAAAATAAAGGTTAAGATAAGTCAAACTCTTAAAGTTGCCAAACTTAGAGGGAATTAGAGAGCGACTGAACCAATTGTCAGTGAACCAATTGTCAGCGAGGTTCAACCTACTGTTGGAATGAAAGTGGCCCATAAGCCAGCTGGAAGTAAGGTCCAGGCCAACCACATGGCTTGTGTTTTTGTCACACTCGACCCCATCCCAACCGCAACAGTGCTTATCCTCCTGCCAACTGGCTGTTTTTGGATAAGAAGCATCATATTCAGAAGCAGATTTGTCAAGAGAAAAAGACTTACTAAAATGGAGTAGAGCAGAGCATGGTGGCATTGAAGACAAGGAAGAAGAGAGAGACGATGGAAAGGGAAGTTGAGAATGCAAGATCAAACTGAACAAAAAGAAGACTTGATACTTCCAAGTTGAACGCCCCATTTGATACCCAATTCAACAAAACCAGAACTCTGAAAATGGAGTAGTATTTTTGATGATGTTATAAGGATTGTATGGGATGGAATGAATATTATATATATATACTGCCAAGTCAACAGAAGTCATCCACCTTTCTTTTATTTAAAAAACAAAAAGTTAATTTCACGTCACGTGTGAGGGGACGTGAAATTGTACAGCATGTACATATTCTCATATTTTAAATTTTCTAGGAACCTCCGTATATTAATTATAATATTTTAATAATTGGTAATTGAGACCAGAAACTGGCAATTAATTTAAAATATTGGGACCACAAAATTGCATTAGATTGCTTTTCTTTTAAGAAAATAATTCTTTTAAAAATCGTTGGAGCACTAAGGCCCTGGTTGGGAAATGAGTTTTAGTAATTTTTTTCACATTTTAAATAATATTATATATATTTTCACATTTTTTTCTTACACGTATATCAAAAACACCCGAATGATATAACTCAAACTCCTCTCTTAAACACCTCCTAAATATTTCATTTGAAATTGAAGTGATTTTATATCTAGCTGAGTAAATATTATTATTGTGTACTAAAATTAAAAATTAAAATGAACAAGTCGGTGGAGTCAACAATTTAGTTTTGAAAAGTTATATATATATATATATATATTTTTTTTTTTTTAATTTAAAATAATAATGTACAATATTCTCATTTGTTAATAAATAAATTATATTTTCAAGAGTCATGCCAAAGTCTGATAAAGATGTGGAGGTCACCATCACTTCTTGTTGGGAAATTGATAAAAATTAAAGTGGTCAGAGCGTGTAAATTGGTGGAAGGTAGGAGGTTTGTGTTCACACTTAAAAAGTTTGATTTTAGAAACTTGCACAGTTTTTTCTCCGCGCCAAAGTCTTTTTTTTTTTTTTTTTGTTTTTTTTTATTTACACTTTGAAATCTTAGGGTCATTTTGTATGTGTTTTTAAATATTAATTTTTAATTTTTTTTAAAATAGTGTAAGTAAAAAAAATGTAAAAAAATATGTAATAGTATTTAAAAACTGAAACATATATTTAAACATATATACCAAACAATCTTTTACCTTTTGAAAGTGCATATCTTTTTTTTTTTAAATCAAAGTGCGCAACCTTTTTAATTGTTTGATTAGTTAAATACATTTGTAAAATCATCTACTACTATAAAAGATTGTCCAAAAGCATTATAGATTCCACTAGTTTTTTATTATTATTATCAAATAGATCTTTAACAGTGATACCAAGAAATTAAGGTCCCTATAACACCTAGGTTTAAAGCTACATAGTAATGCTACTGACACAATATATAGACATTTTTATCCATAAATATCACTTAATTATTATTCACATTTTATTTTATTTATTCAAAAATTAAGATTTCTTACTTAGATACACAAATAATAGGAAAATAACGAAAAATTTGTGCCCAAAAATGTAAAGTAGGCCTAAACAAGTATTTGTGTTCAAACTTCATGCTATAAAGTTTGATTTCACATACTAGCACCTTTTTTTTTTTTGCTAAATATATATTTTTTTGGGGTAGGTGCGAGTTTTTTTTAATTATTTGATTAATTAAATGATACACGTTTCCTTTGTTTGTAATAAAAGCCATTGCAATCTTTGAGCAAAAGGTTACAAATAATGCTAAAAACAAGAATTAAGATTGGTTCAAAATTTATAATTAAAAAAAAGGAGCAACAGTTTCTCAAAAAAAAGAAAAAGAAAAAAGAAGAAGAAGCAACATGGTCTTTACAAGTTATAACTAGGAATTGTACGTGGTCAACAGAAGTCTTCTACCTTTCTTTAATTTTTTATTTTTTTAAATAGTTAATTTCGAGTCACGTGTGATGTGACGTGAAATTGTAAATCTTGTACACGTTCTTATACTTTACACTTTCTAGGAACCTCCATATATCTCATCAGATTAATTATAATATTTTAATAATTGCTAATTGAGTCCAGAAAGGCAGAAACTGACAATTAATTTGAAATATTAAGACCACAAAATTGCATTAGATTGCTCCTCTTTTAAGAAAAAAATTTCTTTTAAAAATAGTTGGAGTGCTAAATTTTCCATTTAAAATTGAAGTGGTTTTATCTAGTTGAATAAATATTATTATTGTGCACTAAAATTAAGAATTAAAATGGACAGGTGGCATGTGGCATGTGGTTTGTGTTTATATATATATATATATATATGTGTGTGTGTGTGTGTGTGAGAGAGAGAGAGTGAGAGAGAGAGGATTCGGTTCAAGTTACATTATGTATAACTTTAACAAATATTATTGGATGCTACTAAGATCATGCCCAGATAAGACCCACTACCCTTTTTTTTTTAACAAAAAAACCTAAACAATTAATTGCATTTAGATTTCAAACTCTCAGTGAGTATTACTCACATTGCTTGCTTTTTTCTTTTTCTCTTTTGGGTCTAGCCACATACACCATCAATCTTGTTAGTTGCTATGCACATCTCCAACGCCATCACATAGAAAGTTTACAGAAATTGCAATTACTGAGCATTACATTTCCCCCTTTTTCAGTGTTTTCATATATTGTTGCTATGATTTTTTTTTGTTTTTACTATTGCCAAAGACGAGGAAGTCTACAGCAAACATGTATATTTACGACAATAGGATTTTTTTTTTTTTTTTTTTGAGAACCATGAGATTATGATTTTAGCTAGCTAGTTCGAAAGCTTCCTTAAGGCATACTGTAATATCAACATCATAAGTTCATTCTAAAAAAAAAAAAAAAAAATCATAAGAAAGTGTAGAAAAGTCCCATAAGGTTCGTGTTTAATGGTTACAAATAATTATAAAAACAAGAATTAAGATTGGTAACGTTGGTTCAAAATTTATAATAAAAAAGAAAAAGAGCAACATGGTTACAAATAAATAAAAGAAGGAGAAGGAGAAGGAGAAGGGGGAGGTGGAAAAATTGTGCGTAAAGCTTGGGGCAATTTTCTAAAAGGTGAAATAGACCTAAGCGTGTAATTGTTAATTGGTTAAATGCAAGGCATGAAGTTTGTGTTCAAACTTATAAAGTTTGACTCTACAAACTTGCACATCCTTTTTTATTTTTTCATCCAGTCTCTTTTCACATTTTTTTTTTTTTTAGGATAGAAATAAAGTCGTTTTTACTCGTTACTTTTTGAAAGTGCGTCATTTAAAAATAAAAAATAAAAATATTTTTTGAAATCAAAGTGCATGTCGTTTTGAAAGTGCGTAGAGGAGCTGCAAGTTTACCTCAATGCAGATAGCCAATTAATGAAGGATTTCAATGAGTTCCACACAAAACTTGCTGGACTGAATAGGTGAAATTCCAAACAAAATCTTATGAAGGGCTTTATCCAGATAACATGGCTTGACCAAGAATTAACTTAATTCAGGATTTTTGTTGGACTTGAGAATATTGGAACCATTTCTTCATATTAAATGTAAGCCTTTTTTTTTTTTTTTTGAATACTAAATATTTTTAACACACACATGGGGAGATGGAAAAATATTTTTAAAGAAACTTACAGTGATGTATATTCAAAAAGGCTTAAATATTAATTGTAAGACTGAGTGATGTTATTACTGTTGTAAGATAATCTCTGACACTCAATATTTATTCAAAAACATTAACTTCAAAAATGCTGCCTAGTCTTGGTTGTAACTTGTAAGAATTCAAGGCATATACATGCGGATTCAGATTTTCTAGATTTTCTAGAGTACTCTACAATATAAAATTCTTTAAATCTCAACCTTTCTATTAAAATAAATGGTTAAGATGGTGACACATCAATTCACTTATACGATCTTAAATTAGTCTTTCAAAACACATAAATATTCCTATTTCTCTTAAACGCCTTTCAACTTCTAGACTTATCTCTCAAATTTTTATTTATTTATTTATTTTTAAATTATGGACTTATCTCTGTTACTTCTTTTTTCAAAAAAATCATCAACCCAAAAACAATGATCATTATAACTTAAGCTTTCGTCTCCACGTTTCTATCTTTAAAAACTAAATAACAACCCAATCATTTTTCATCAGATGCTTTTTTCAAGGGTATAGCTCGCATCTAGCAATGTTGGCAACAAGATCTTTAAAGTTGGTTCTAGATTATTGAACCAGTAAAAAGTGTTTGCATCTCCATCTGAAGAGAATTGCTCAAGCTTATTATTCTAACTTGTTTCATCCTTGGGAGGATTAACCACCCCAATGTTGAAGATAAACATAGTATTAAGACTTGCTCTGGCTTGGGAGTCCACCTTGACGACTTGATCTCACTGTTTCATTTCTTATTAAATGTTAATATTAATATTCATTTCTCGTAAATCATCAATTGAGGCAAGGATTTTTTTTTTTTTTTTTTTTTTGAGTTGGCAATTTTACAAAAAAAAGACAATTTAAAAAAAAGAAGTTGAATGGTGTTAAGCTGCTAACGTCAACCTTTACTATACATTAAGTGTACTTTTTGTATTTTAAGACTAATTTAGGGTTGTATTTATGAATCAATAACGTGGCAGCATCTTAAATATTTATTTTAAAAGAAATGTTGAGATTTAAAGAACTTTACATTGTAGAGTACCCTAAGAAATCTAGAGGATCTGAATCCATCAATATTTATTGTGCACGAGTCAAGCATATTTATTGAGTTGAGCTTTGGTGTTCGTTTATTGTCCATTTGTAGTAGCTTATTTTTATAGTGTTTATCAAAAGATATATCTTTTGGTAATTTTTGTGTTAAATGTGTGACAAAAAATTAAAAACTAGTTTATTTGAAAAAAAAAAAAAATTAAGTTAGATTATTTTAAAAAATTTGAGACAAAAAGCATAAAGCAGAAAAAAAAAATTGCATTTTACCCAAACAGACTCTTGAAATGCAGGAACAGTGGAGCAGAGTGTTAATTTTATCATCAAGAAAATCTGTAGTTTATAAATTTAACTGTCAAAAACTGAAAGGAAAAAAGAAACCTTGATTTTCTAGTTAGTGTTTGTATCCTGGAAGTCTTGTTCGTGCCGGGAACAACTCTTTAAGAAAAGATCTATAGTTTATGTGCATTCAATATTACACCGATGCAATAGGAGATATTGGAATTTGTTACTGTATAGACAAAGTGGATTTATTTGCTGATGTTACCACAAATTTGGCGACAAGCATTGATTGTAAGTCTTGTAGATGAGGACCCACCGTATTTTTGGGGCCTTTATTTAGATTCATTTGGATCCATATCAATTTTCTAAACTTAAAACAAAAGGTGCATTGTATTTTAGACGTTATTTTGATTCGTCATTAGTTATAAATCCTACTATGTTTACCTGTTTACAAAATTTTTGATAAATATTTCGTGGTCTATAGAGAAGAAAAAAGATAAAGAATGAGTGATTATTTTCATTTTAAAAATTTATCTTTTCTTCTTATTGTTTTATCTAATAAATGCAAAAATCATAGGTGAATCCCTTCATGACTACCTTTGAGAAGCCAATGTTCATTTTTAAGTGGATATCATGAGATACTTTGTATGCAGAGAAGGGATCTAAAGGTGCCACACATAAAACTGCAACATGAATTAACACAACAAATCCCAATTATTATTGATTAATAAATTGGTTATTAGTTGAATATATTCAAAATTGGAGATGCATTTGTTGAATATACTCAAAATTTATAATGAATATATCATTTATATATTGTGGAGCCAACTATCTAAAAAATGTAATATTAAAACTGTATGAATTGGGCCTATGGCCCAATTCGAGGATATCAACCTGTCCGAGGATGGTTAAATAAGGTTATAATGGGAATAGTATAAGAAGAAGAAATAAATATTTTATGTGACGGTCCGAAATACGTCCAAGGATGAAATTTATCTCGGAAACGGATATCCGAGGTTAGTAAGAATGTCCTGTCACCCTAGACCTTCTTCAAAGTTGCATCACAACTAGGAGTTAGACGTTGGATAAGGGGTGAGTAAAGGGAGGTAACAAATATCTTCAAAAGCTGCTACCTCCACATTAAATGCCTCCCAACTAACTCTCTGGCCGCATTAATGCAGAGGTGATACCTGAACAATGGCCAAGCAACCTTATAGCTACTATTTGATGGTTCTGGGAGGTGTTGGATGGGACAAGAAGGAGTTCTTCGAATCCAACCTACACGTGCATGATGGAGATGACGCCAAAATTGTAGTATATAGCGTGGGAAGGTGGCTTAAAGAAAGGGATCGGAAAAAATTAAGAAATCTTTGTAAGAATACGGTGAACTCTTGTAGCTTTGTTCAAGTACTAGATATTATAACATAAGCTCCTCAGGCCGTGCCGAGGACAAATTTTCTTATTTACTTGTCTTCAACAATTTTATTTCAGCAACTTTTGTTGTCCATTTTTTGGATTAGAACTAGTTCTTTCACTCACGCTCTATAAATTCATTGTTTGGGCTTGTTGGGCTTAAACTCAATCCTACACTGAATCCAATCCAAATTTAGTCCTTACATATATGTATATCAATAATTTTTTATAAATTTTATTATATATTTGTGTATTTTACGATACACAATACAAAAAAAAATAAAAAATCGATTTACAATACGATTCATATTTTGACAACTATGATTTGAGCCTAATCGGTTTATGTTGCTTTTAATTTAAGAAGTGTTATGTTCACAATATTTTCACAACAAATCTTATGTGGTAAGTTGTTATTGATTCTAATTTAAACTCACTATTGAAATTAATTTTTTGCTCTTTAATAAAAACCAATAAGGCAGTAACAACCTAAAACTTAGAATTTATTATGAAAATATTTTGTTATGTTTACATAGCATTTCTCTTTAAATTTCTACCATAAGTTAGGGATTGACTATGTAAGTCTTGTTTATGGGCCTTGGGTTCATTTGGTTACATATATCAATTTTCTAACTTGTGAAAGTGCAACTTATTTTAGACGAAAATTTGATTAGTCATTCAAAATTTAACAATCTTTAAGAGAAAAGTTATGTATACAACATTTTCATAATATTTTCACAATCTTTAGGTGGTAAGATGTTACTTGCTTTTACTGGTTGACAAACTTAGCACATTACTCAATTAATGATAATTCACATTTTGAGATTTAGAATTAGTTCAATTTGGCCTGGTTTTTGTGGTTCCAATAAGGGGTACTAACTTGTAAACTCATGCATATGCATAAGTACATTTTGAAATATGCAATTAGATGAAATGATTATTTTTTTATATAAAATATTAAAATACATTTTCATTGATAACAATTAAAATGATTTTTTATTTGTTTTAAATAAACTTATATGTTATATTTTCAAATATACAAACATTATATATGTTGTATATAAATTTGGTAAAATTTTAATATGCATTTTGTTATGCTTATTTGTAAATGTATTCCATGAATATGCATAATGCTACAGGCTAGTGTTTATTATGTATTGGATGGGCATGAACTTTAAAATTGTAGAGTACAAGGTTAATTTATCATCAAGAAAATCAGAAGTTCACGAATGTGCAAATGTCAAACCTAGCTAAGAACTTTGTTGCTCAACTGACATCTTCTAGTGATTCTAATAGAAAGTTGGAGACAACCAAAGTTTAAATCCCCTTATTGATTGTAACTGCTGAATTTTTTTATTTATTTTTAAAAAGGTGTCAAAATCTAAGATATTGATTTTCTTATTAGTGCCTATATCTCGGAAGTCTTCCTTACGCCCCATTTGATACCCAATTCAATGAAAACAAAACTCTGAAAATGGTGTAGTATTTTTGATGATGTTATAAGGAAGGTATGAGATGGAATGAATATTATATATAGATGCTGCCAAGGCAACAGAAGTCATGCACCTTTCTTTTATTTTTTTATTATTTAAAAAAAAAAGTTAATTTCACGTCATGTGTGAGGTGACTTGAAATTGTACATGTACATATTCTCATACTATAAACTTTCTAGGAACCTCCATATATATCATCAGATTAATTATAATATTTTAATAATTGATAATTGTGTCCAGAAATTGACAATTAATTTGAAATATCGGGACCACAAAATTGCATTAGATTGCTCTTCTTTTAAGAAAATAATTCTTTTAAAAATCATTGGAGCACTAAATATTCCATTTGAAATTAAACTGGTTTTATATCTAGCTGAGTAAACATTATTATCGTGTACTAAAATTAAGAATTAAAATGGACAAGTCACGAGTCAAAAATATAGTTTTGAGAGGTTATATATAAATTTTTTTTTTTGTGTGAAATTTAAGATAGTAATATATAATATTTTCATTTGTTAATAAATAAATGGTATTTTTAAGAATCATTCGTTGGCCAAAGTCTGATAAAGATGTGGAGGTCACCATCAATTCTTGTTAGGAAATTAATAAAAATTAAAGTGGTAAGAGGCTAAATTGGTGGAAGGTAGGAAGTTTGTGTTCACACTTAAAAGTTTGATTTTACTGACTTGTACAGTTTTATTGACTTGCATAGTTTTTTTTCCGCAAGGACATGGAATGGCGTGGTATTTTGAATTCTAGGTGCTGGTTAAAATTTTCTTTTATTGACTTGTACAGTTTTATTGACTTGTACAGTTTTTTCTCCGCAAGGACATGGAATGGCGTGGTATTTTGAATTCTAGGTGCTGGTTAAAATTTTCTTTTATTGACTTGTACAGTTTTATTGACTTGTACAGTTTTTTTCTCCGCAAGGACATGGAATGACGTGGTATTTTGAATTCTAGGTGCTGGTTAAAATTTTCTTTTATTGACTTGTACAGTTTAATACAGTTTTATTGACTTGTATAGTTTTTTCTCTCCAAGGACATGGAATGACGTGGTATTTTGAATTCTAGGTGCTGGTTAAAATTTTCTTTCAAATGAAAATGATCGAACCCTTTGAAAAATTCCAACAATTCGATAGATGGAGGAGACAAATATCTATATGATAATCATGGTAAAGATCTTTTTCATCTAACTATTGTGGGGGGAACTGCCACTGACATTTTGTTAGGTCACTTTTTCTTTCAGTGCAATATAGACGATCTAGATTGGTCCAAAGTGTTTTTTTTTTTTTTTTTAATACTTTTTTTTTAATATAGAAATAAAGTAGCCTTTACTCTTTTACCTTTTGAATGTACGCCATTTTTCCATTTTTGTATTCGAAGTGCATGTCCTTTTAATTATTTGATTAATCTAATAACGAGTGTCCAAAAGCATTGTACATATTATTCAAAAAAATAAAAAATACATTATCAAACAGATCACTAACAATGACGCTGAGAAAATAAGCTCACTTTAGCATGGAGGAGTAAAGTCAAGACAAAACAAATAAACTTTTTTATACAGGAATATCATTTAAATAATATTTGTTTTTTAATATTTTATTTTTTATACAAAAGGTAAGATTTCTTACTTAGATACACGAATACTAAGAAAAAGAAGGAAGAATAAAATTTAGGGCAATTGTCTAAAATGTCAAGTGAGCTTAAACGTGTGTAATTGCGTTCAAACTTCAGACTATAAAGTTTTCACAAACTTTTTTTTTCCCCTTGTCTATAAAGTCTTTACCATTTGTATGTGCGAGTCTTTTTTTAATTGTTAGATTAGTTAATGATACTTGTCTCCTTTATTAGCAGTGAAGGCTGCAATCTGTAAGTAGATGGTTGTGATTTTTAATTATCTGATTGAGGAGATGAGAAAGAAAGAAAAGATGAGTTGAAATGTGAATGACTGTTATATGGTGTGTACTTGAAGGGTGAAGGCATATGAAAATGACAAACTTCAGTTACAAGCTTCTTCTAAAAAATTAATATGATTATATATTTTGAAATTAAATTTAACCATTGGATTATATGTTCATTTTGTTCTTAACATGCATGTCAAATTTCATTCAAATTAGATATTATTTACCATTTGAATCCATAAACTTATTTTTTTATACATAATTTAAGACTATACAAACTTGTAATTTAAATATTTGATTGATGACATAACTATTAATCTTTGGTTTTAATTCTTAAAATGTTATAATGTATAGAAGAAATAATAAGAATATACAATCTAATGTTGAATCTGTCAAAATTCACATTTAAAAAAAAAAAAAGGTAAAATAATATTTTGGTCCTTAGACTTTACCAAAAGTTATTTATAATAGGAAATAGGAAAAGGAAGTGAGAAAATTTTTGCAGAAATCAAATATTGAGGGTTTGGCCAACAAAACCAAAATATCACCTTGAAAAAGAGCCTTTAAAGTGAAAAAAACAGCCTTATAGTTTATTATACACACTATTACATAACGAGGGTAGTGTTTATTACACACACTGTGCCCGTTTGGGTAGAGCTGAAACTTGCGTTTCAGCTCTACGTTTTCCTACCTTTTTTTTTTTTTTTTTTTTCTCTGCACGTGAACAGTAAAAGCACTGTGCAGGAGACAAAAAATACTATTCACGCACTGTTTACGTACTGTTTATACACTATTCATGGGTCCCACGACACTATTTATACATTTAAAAATTATTTTGCTACAGTGTTTTCAGTTTTCAGTTTCAGCAACAATAAGCTCAATCCAAACGGACCCACTATTACAAACCTATTTTTTCAATTAAAATCGTGCAACGAAGACACAATTATGCACACTTTCCATGAACTCCTTAGATTAAAAATATCATTCATCAATTCCAACTGTAGTGAAGTGGGGATAATTCATACTAGACTAGCTAATAACTGAAATTTACACATAATTCCCGACTTTTTCACAATATTTTGAAATTTGAGACTAGCTATACCTATGTTATCAGCAACTAATTAAAAATGTAACAGAGCACATGGAGGACCTTGAAGCTACAAGTACCGGCAAAGTCATCTCCATTTCAACCTCCTGCTCTATGAAAGTGAGGATCGCATATGCATAAGTTCATGCCCACTGAAGTTTGAATTTTTAGAATTGGTGCTGACTTCTAATGGACTTAAACACCAAAATCCTAACACATATTATGCGAAAATTATCTGAGTTTTCTTTTTGAAAATTATGATTATTTTCCATTAGTTATAATGCTTTATTAAAAATTATATTTTTTTTTCAATGATAAATACTCCTACATTCACACACATTTGAAATTGTGACCTCATTTCTAGCAGTGGATTGAGGTTCAATTTGGTCTAGAAACCATTGGTTTCCTTTTTGACAGTACACTTTAGGCTCAGATCATCTAGTAATACTAATTCAACTAAAATCTACAAGTATTCTTGAGTATGACTAATTATAAGTTTGATCTTCATCTGTCTATAAAGTTATGTGTCGCTTAAGATATGAAGTATAGAAAAGACTTATATTATGTGTAACGCAGATCTCTGTCCAATACTAGCTACCTATGTTTTACACGTCCACTGACTAGTACAACTGAACGCTTTTTTCTGGAATAACTTTGGAAACATTTTTTTACCATGAAAAGACCGATTTCAGCAACAAATGAAATGATTAATTTCTTCCATCAATTATGCTTTTTCTTTGTATTAATTCCTATTGAAATTAGGTTGGTACCCAATCCTGAAATCCTACGAATCAGCTTCCAAAGATGCAAATGAAACAATGCAACTAAAGAAAGTAATTTAATTTTAGTTCTCTAACTTTACTTTTATTCAATTTGATTAGTGTTCATTAGAAAACTTCCATAAAGTGTCTCAAAATGATGTGGTTTTGCTTTTCTATAGATTTTTATAGTAAATAATATATATAAATTAATTTAAAAAATACTTTTTGATAAAAAAATTATAAAATAGAAATTATTTTCTGAGTTAAAAAAGATTAAATGAAAAAGAATAGAGAGAAGTTATCTCAGAAATTATTTTCTCAGTAACCAAAAATAAAAATGAAAAGAAGAAGAACTCAGTCAATCCAAACCATGCCAAAATCTATTCAACTGAATAAATCTAAACCAAAACCAAAATGTTACTTGCAAATCTTCAAGTAACCCATTTCATAGTAAAAATAGCATCCCCAAGCTATAAATTATTGTTGCCACCAGGTAGAGATCCCACTAAATCATATGTGTTAAGTGCAAAATTCATAGATGGATCAATTTGGAAGGTAAATAATCTCCCAGTCCATGATCTCTTTCATTAAGATGTATCATCCTTCAATTCCAACCATAGCAGAGAGATCATCCGTAACAATAAGCTCATACATGTCAGGGGAACAAACTAATAACTGAAATCCACATATAATTCCAACTATTTTTACTAGATAATGAAAATGAAACTCAAAAATAACTAGTCTATTAGCATCCAACAACATTCAAAAGGGAATCAAAAGCTTAAAGGACCTTGAACCTGATTTTACTTGAGTCTCGACACATAATCTGTGTTTGCAACTTGGCTAATAATAACTAAAAAACAAAATGCACACTTAACGGCATTAAGTCTAAAGTTTAAAGTTTATTCAATTAAAGATCTTCCTTTAGAAAATTGCCATTAAGTCTTGCTTTTCTATAGATTTTCACTTAACGGCAATTACATGACGGACACTAAAGCAATACCTTAAATTGAATAAATTTGAAACTTCGAGGACTTTCAAAAGTAAATTTAGAGATCTGAAATGAATTTTGGTCAAACTTATTAAAAGCAATGCTATATATTCACCATTCACGGTGTTCTAAATGGCAGGAACCAGTATTAGTAAGGTCCAAAAATCAGAATGAATAAATAATCACTAAGTTTAGGAAAAGCAACTTGCATGTATATATATAATTACAATTAGATAAACAAAGGATAAAGCAAAATCTAAACAATATGATAATTAAATTATTTTGGAACATGATAATAAGTGCCAGGTATGAAGCATTGACAAAAAAATATATTAAGTAAAAAGTTCAATTACAAGGAAGACTAAGAATAGAAGCACTCACAAGAATTTGTACTACTACCTCAAATCCTAAGGGATTATAAATCAAAACAATAACAACGTACAAAGAAGATGAGAATGTACAAGACATTAGATCGAGTTCTAATATTTAATTCATGGGAAAGAAGATAGTTCAAATTAAAATAAAATGATACTCTTTTTTTGAATGAAAATATAGAAAATAAAATGATACTCCTACCAAGCTTTTCCCATCCAACAATACAGCTTGTGATGGAGAACAGTAACTTATAAATGCTTTTTTTTACTCTAAGAATTAACCTTCAATTTACTCTTCCCACTTGTGATGCTTTTTTTTTTTTTTTTGGAAAGAATCAGTCATCTCAATAACAAAGAATAGGATACAAACACCGATACAACACTTAACAGCTAATTGCACTAAACAAAGTACAACACCTGCAAAAAATGTAGAGCTGTAGTGCATCAAAGCCTAAAACACCAAATGCTAAATGTAGCTAAACAAAACCCATCCTTAACCTAAAGTCAGACTATCCATCTAATTTACAAAACACAACTCTAAATCCCCACCTTGCAACACACTATCAAACAAGATCAAACACCCTTACAAACTAGGGAAACATTCATCCTCCATTTACAGTACAACACAGCACACGATTCAAAATTTAAATATTGAAAATCCTTAACATCTTTCATTATGACTAATAATAAACTGGTCTTCAGTATATAGTTTCTTAAGCTAATTTACAAAGTACAGCTCTTAAGCTCTTCCCTTTTAGGTGAATTACACTCCAATCAACTAAATCCAGCCAGTTGAATTTGGGGTTAGAGATTGTCCATTTCCTTTAATTAAGTAAAAGAGTACAAAATAAAAGAGATGATTTCTGTCCTCAATACAGGACTTTCCACAAATCCAACTTCAGCTTAACATTGATTACAGAGGCTACAAAGTTATTGAGTCGCTCTTGAACATTATAGTGAAACAAAATAGGAGAACGTAATATAATATCATCCTTTAATAAATAAATAAAAAAAATCATGTGAATGGGACTTTAACTAGCAGGTCTCCCTTCAAATATCATTTGTATATAAAGTTCTTACTCTTCTTTCTATTGGCCCCAGCTACTTCAACAAGCCCTCAATCTCTTGTGGTATAGTTCGCAGCCGGTGTTATGTTTACACACTTTGAGCAAAGCTCCACCATTATTAAGACATCTACCCTAAGACTAAGCAAGACCCAATACGCCAATTTCATGAATTAACCAACCAGCATCCCAAACAGAATTGTAAACCCTGGCCTTATCATTAATAAGCCACTACCCACCCTCAAATTAATGACTCACCCTACCATTCAAGATTGACCAAGATCCACTGCCAATTGTATGACCCAACCAAATTGTAAACCCCCAATCACCCAAAAAAAACTTCACACCACGCTGATTGCTGAACCTATAATAGATGAAGTTCAACATCAATTCCTATGTATATACCCTCATCAATAACAACCTTAATTTTTCCTACCCAACTTTAATTCACACACAACCAAAACCTACCCACATCATTCATAAATTATTGAAGCCAGATTCTGAAACCAGATTTTTTCACCCCAAATTAACTAGAACATTCATTAAGACAGAGATGGGCTCAGGCCCTCAGCCTGATGTACCTTTCTTTTTGGTGGAAGAACTTCGGAATTATTCAGCAAAAACAGATGTATAGGACAGCAAGTACAAAGGTGAGTTTGTTTCACAACAAATTTTTTGACCTGAATTCCCAAGAGATGGACAGACTAATTAAACACCTCAAATAATATCAGATTCTGTATATATGCTAGCTCTATTGACAGCAAGCAAAAATAAAAATGGAGTCTTCAATGAACATCAAATATCCCTTCCCAACAAAAATTAAAATACATAAAAATAACTTGTTGATAAAGAATCTTCTATGAACTAAAGACATCAGTAGAATATAAAATCAGTGAAAACTTGTTACCAGCATCAGTAAAAACTTGTTAGCAGCAAGAGTTTATTACAATATTCTTACAGTCTACAGGCTATGAATTACCTGCATCGGTTGTGAACCAGTGCCATGGAGTCCCTAGCTTGACACTCTTCCTTCAAGCATATCTTGGGTTCAGTTTATTTGCTCTGACAAAACTCACTAGTCAACAACTACTAAATACACTCATTTCAAGAAAAACAATTACTGTGACACAAATTAAACCAATAATCATCACAACACCCCAAATGAAATTACCTCTATTTGTAACAACAGGATCTGGGTAGTAACCTCAACATCTAATCAAAACACAACCCAAATCAGTACAAATATCCCAAAAGTCAAATATGGGTTAAAAAATTATCTAAGAAGCAAAAGGAGAAACTAACCAGATGGGTTAAGATTTCTCACTGAAGTGGAGCTCTTGAGATTGAAAATCCGAGCATCATCGGTGTCGTAGCCCTCACCAGTGATCCCGGTTAGTTTCAAGTCCAGTGATCTTTTGCGCACTCATTATCGACACAACAACAAGATTCATCATCAGATCAGTGCTGGTGCAGAAGCTATATATGGAGTTGCCACCTGGTGTCAAGTTTAGGCCTAATGACGCAGAAATTGTTCTTTACTATCTTCTCAACAAGGTCCAAGGGAACCCAATCTTCGAGGATTCAATGAATATTATCGTCGATTGTGATGTTTTTGGGGATCCTAGCACGTGGATGAAGATTATTCAAGAAACCCATATGGACCATCTCTATTTTTACACCAAACTGAAGAAGAAAAATAAGCATGTTGAGAGATCTACCCATTCTGCAACTCGGAGAAGTCAAAAGGACGAAGAGCTTTATGATGATAGCGAAACAATACACTATGGGTCTAAGCGAAGTTTTAGTTTTGTCGCTAAGAATGGCTTCAATGGCATGGGAAGGTGGACCATGAAAGAATACCGACTTGACGGAGAGTTTGCAAAACAGTGTGTAGCATATTGCTCTGTTTCTATATTTTAAAATTTATATTGCTCTGTTTCTTGATTTTATTTGAAATATTGTTTGGTGCTCAAACTTGATTGCTACATTATTTTGTATCTGTGTCCAAGTTAATAAATTTAGGCTAGCAATTTGATTTTCGGCTCATTTACTCAAATGGGTATACCTTATTTTATTGATTTATTTCTTAGATTTCAGTCACTGAATTTATGTTACTGTACGTGTTGTTGAGGATTTGACCAGTTTTGTCAAGTGGCCATTTTGAATTTGGGGTTTAATGTTTGTTTGGACTGCATGTATATATGGAACTCCATGGTTTTACTTGCTGTTTGTAAATTCAGAATTCTAGAGCTTGTGGATTTTAGTTATAGTGATCCAATTTGTGATCTGGGACTGTTGAAAACAGTGTGTGATATTTTTTGTTACTCTATAGCCGATTAGTTCCCATTTTATTTGGTTGCTATAATTAATGGTGACCCAGTTTTGGTTTTTTAACGATGCTAGTTTAATATTGTTGCATATACATATTGTTCAAATTAAGTTATTGGGTGAGATTTATAAATACGCATGTGTGTGTGAGAACGTTTATGATTTATTTTGCTGCATGTATATGTTAGAATATCTAGCAAAGGATGCACCTGAGAATAGATGAGTGTGAACATTTTTATCTGAATGATGCTTAATTGCTTAATGTTGCATATTGTCCAAAGTTATCTGATTATATTTATTATAGAATAAACAAAAATGGATTTTTTTCATCATGCACAAGTTTCCTAATTTACTTATTTAATAATTAAAAAAAAGGCACAATGCAAATATTTCAATATGGTTTAGACTTCTCCCTAAATGTTTTTATTGTTGTTGTTATTGCAGGATAATTATGTCATTTGCTGCATTTCAAAGAAGGAGAATGTCTAGAAGACCAATATCTAAGATCTCGTTGGGCAAGAGATAGAGCATCTCCAATCTAGATTAATTTTTTTTTAACAGAAAGTAAAAAAAAAAAAAACACTAATTTCACAGTATTTCATTTTCATTATTTCTTAATTAGTGCTATTTCAATTTTTTGGGTCATTTTCTGAATGATTTACAACATTTTTTAATTATTTTTTCAAAATTATTAGATTAATCATGGTGTTAATATCTTATTTTGATGTATTTGTTCCTATTTGATCTTTGTTTATCTTGAGCATGTATATGATGTTAGTAATTAACACTAATTTCACTGTATTTCATTTTTATTATTTCTTAATTAGTACTAATTCATTTTTTGTCATTTTCTGAATGAGTCTTTCTTACAGTTTTTTTTTTTTTTTTTTGGGTATTTTCAAATTTATTATAGATTAATCATGTTAATACTATCTTATTATTATGATGTATTTGTTCCTAAATTTGACCTTTGCTTTATCTTGAGCATGTATGATGTTACTAATTAACATGTTTCGATGAAATGGGAAGAATACCATTGTGAAATGTGTCATTCCAACGGAACACATGCTCTGAAATTTTGGAAAATAACTAAGGGAAAATTCAATAAAATTTTCAACTTTTAAGCCATGCCATGCCATTTCGAAACATAAATAAAAGAGAGGAGGAGAGGATGAAGGAGATATATATGCAATACAAGATGAACGACTTAATTAACTGTACCTTAGGATCTTTATGACTCTTATTTGGACTAAAGAGTGATACTGGTAAGCTTGTTCAAAAGTTATAGCTAAGTCCACTAAAAAAAAAAGTATTCTAAGTGTATTAGACTATTAGTTACAAAATCTTTCAATTTTCCTTATTTCTTTAATTTTGCTTCTTTTAGAAAAAATGATAATAATAATTTCCTTTTGGTATTAGTGGATAGGTAAGAAAATAAAATTCAAAGAAATTAGTAGACAGTTTTTCACACTAGATATAGTGTACGTGCTGAAACTAAGTAGTGGTACATGCAAACACTAAAAATGCATGCAAGCCAATAATTGGTTGTCTTGGTTGGACTTTGAGGTAAGTACAACCTTCACAAAGAAATATTATTCAGCAATAATCAATTCTCTAATCAGGGGCCTATAAGTATTCCCAGATTACATCATATATTGAAAGAAAATAAAATAAAATTACAACAACAAATAAAGACACCGGATGGGCTATCCTCCTCTGTTGAGGTCCAAAAACACTTGTGGTCAAAGGCTTTTAAATAAACACATTGTTTAGCTAGTACAGTATATTAGCAAAATAGTAAGATCATTTTATGCTGGAGTGAAGAAATTCCATTAAATGTAGTCTCAAAATGATTCTTAACCCAAAAGAAAAAAAAGGTAGTCTTGAGATACATACGTCTAACAAATGGTTTGCTAACATGAAAGTTTTGGTGAATTAGCTAATTGATGATGAAAATTGCAAAACAGATTGAGAAAGACATATTTGAGGTGCCAAAACCCAAAAGCCCCCAAAATCCTGAAGTCACACAACTAACAATAATCAATCTTAAGGAAGAGTATTTAAGACTAGGCCTTGAACATGGCCTAGTATTTAAGGCCCAATTTGGTGTTTACAAGGGAAAAAATTTAAATATTCTCTTCGTCATTATATCCATCAAATTATCACAAAAATAAATAAATAAATAAATAAAATGGTATATTTTCCTTTGGCTTTTCTGGGGGCCAAAATAAATAAATAAATATATTATTAGATTCCATTCCTATGTTTATTGAGTCTCTATTTCTTTGTATATAGTCTTTTGCATTTTTGTATAAAAAAAAAAAAAAATCTTATTATTATTATTATTGATGAGATGAAATCTAAACAAATCTTATTAAGATAGTTAATACTAGCCTTCAAATAAATAATCAGTTTTTTATGTTTAGGATACTTCCCTAGTGACAATTGCCTTGTGGATGCTTGTTCATGTTCCCATGTTTGACGCATACACTCAACCTTTACTTGACAAAATGTGCATCTTTCCCTTCTTGTGAGAGATCTTTTTGACAATTAATATTTATTTATCTTCTTGCTTTTCTAAAGCTCTTCTAATTTGATTTTTAGGGGCAGGGTTTTAATTTATATTAGAAGCTATGTGAAGCATTGTATAGGTCTTATTACTTTGGCTTTTCTGGGGCCCTACAGCACTCTAGGGAGTTATTCATATACTAATTTTGTGATACACACACATTCTTGGATACATCTGTTTATATTTTTATCTTCTTGTAACATGAATGATAAGGGTAATTCTTGAAGTCTAAGTAAAGGTGATGGACCGGGTTTATGAATAAGGTTTATGAGTGTTTTTTACTACATGTCCGGGACAAAGCTCAACTTCACTGGAACGGGTAACACTATTAAAGGAAAGGAGATTAGCAAATGGGTTCACAAGCTTTGAATATGACCTTTGTTTTCGTTCAGTTCACCTCCAAGACGAGCTCGTAGTCCTCTTAGAAGGTCTCCTATGAGTCGTACAACTGCTCGCTTACGACGGAGGTAACTTTTCTAAATTGTTTCTAATCCTAAGCTGGTTTTCTAGTTGTCTGAATTGTGTCAGCTCTCTTTTATTTGCTTTACATATATGTCCGATTTATTTCAGTAGGATGGGAATAAGGTTTATGAATTTTTTTTTTTAATATGGGTCTCAAAGTTGCGGAGCTCTGATATTACTTGTAGAATTGCTTCATTTGAGTGTATGCCAGCAAATTTCTTTGTATGCGTACATGAGAAGTAGTGGACTCCTGGATGGGTGGTGGACTTGTGGGTTGTAGCGGAGGACATTTTGGTAGAAATTGTAGTAGTGCTGTATGAAATGCTGTTCAATATGGGTTGTGAGGTGCCTTGTAAACATTGCTGTTCATTGTGGGTTGAAGTAATTTCTTTTAGCCCTTTATGTGGCTTGGGTGACAGATAGAAGGTATTGGATATGTATAAATTTTAACATAGCCATGAAATGTTTGGATCATCACTATCTTGTCTAACAATACTGGTATATCCAAGGGCAAGACTCTACGACTCCACCTGTTTTCAATTTAGTTTTGTTTATAAGTTCTATCATGCCCATTGTTCTTATGATGTCACCCTGATTTTTGCAACTTACATAAAGACTATGTCGGTTCTGAACTTGAGTTGCAATATTATGTTGGCTTCAATTTCATTCTGCCCCCTCTTTTTTTTTTCAAATTTTTAATAGGCTCAGTATGTTGTTCAGTTTTGCAAAATGCTATTTCCCTTTGCTAATTTGATTTGTGCTGATAGTTTGTATTACTTTTTTACTTCAGCATGCCTTTCCTTGCGGGGGTGGTGTTTACAATAGAGGGCGAGCACCAATCGGAAGATGTGAGCGGTCATCATCCTACTTTGGATCACCTAGTCCACGCAAGGTTAGTGTCTGTTATTTTTTGTTTTAAAAGAGAATTCCTCCTACAAGATAACTTACATTGCTTATTCTTTCTAATTATAACAGTTACCTCGGAGATCAAGGAGTCGTAGCCAATGAGGTAATTTCTATCCGTGAATGGTTTCACTTTTATTTATCTAAATACATTTTATTTCTCTTCTAATGGGGTTTTAGCTCGGATGGCTCTTCCTCTGCCCCTAGGAGGCTAGGATGGAGGGTGAGATCATAGATTCAAAACTCACTAGGTATTTGTGTAACTTTGCAATGAAGAAAAATAAATTTACTACTCACTTTTATGGGGAGAGAGGAGGATATGGGGTTCATGGTCATAACATAATTTTATATATTTGGCTGCTCTCCTCTCCTATCCTCTCCCCCCATCTCTCTTTATCCAAACATGGGATTTCAACATAATGAATTTCATTCTTATGTGCAAGGTATACGTGCTTGCAAGATGACTTTCCTTCAATTTTCATGTGATGAGTCCAAGATGAAAATGTCTTTGTTGTCCCCCACCCCCAGATGAAATTATCATTTTCAGTAACATCTAGTTTTAAGTTCATATCAATATTTATAGTCAAGAACGATTGGAAAGTACCTACACATTTATTGTCTTGATGGTGGAAGTTAAACTCCAAACTATTAAATGCTTGTTCCCTTGAGAATTTTGATTTCCAAATGGGACTCTCAATGTGATATGAAGAAGGTAAAAGGTGGTTGCACTTGGGAAAAATATTTAAGTGGGAGTTAGTTGGGAAATTTATAGAATTCAAAGAAATGGATATCACTGGAGAAAAGGAGCTCAATGAAAATTTCCTACTACCGAAGAGGTAGTTTTAAATTCTATAAAATACACATGAGGGAGCAAGCTGTTGCTTTCCATGAGGAGATGGAAGTTGAGTTGGCATTTGAGTTTCAAAAATGGATTAGAGGATATTTTAGGCAATCAGGCTGGCTTTAGATTTTGGTTTGTACTTTGTAGTTCAATAAATAAGCACTGATGATTATGATAATAACATGAACAGGCTACAACTTGGGAAACTTCAGGTTGGTTAATTCATGGTTTACTGCTACTGCAGTGTTATGTTGTCATCATCTTGGTTTGAGTCGACTTAACTGGCATTTTCATTATTTAACCTTCACTGCAAAATCATAATGTCTGATCTACCATTTCTTGTGGACTGCATAACTTGCATGATTCCAGAGTGCTTCACTAGACTGTTTGGAATTTTGTGGATATATCATAGGGTATTGATTCCCTCGGTCTCACCTTATTGGCAAAGCTATGTGTATTATTTATCCCAAATAAAAATCATAAATCTCTGTACATTTGTAGTTTCTCTTCTTGGTGTGAAGATGTTTTCCCTTTTCCATTATCCTCAAATTAATGGAAGATAGTAGAAGTCTGTTTCATCTCAACTTTTGAGGATATAGTTATATAGACAATAATTTGGATTTGAATTTTTATTATTTCAAGTTATTTATATCTCCCACTTTCCAAGATTTTCTTGGCAGTGGGATCTTGTTAGGACCAAAACTTGTGGAGAAGGGAATTAGCAACTCAAATAAATTTAATAAAGAAATTTTGTGGGTCATGGTACTCACACATGGTGCATGCCAAACCTCTAGTTAGTTAATAGACTAACAATTTCCTAACTAGGTTCTCTCCTCTATTGACTTTGCCTGAAGTCTAAACTTGATTCCTTTAACGCATATCATATTAGTTTCCTTGTTGATATATATATATAGTTTTAGTAGTTGTGTTTGCAGCTTTAAATGTTTCATGCTTTCATTTATATTTGGGTTTGTTCTGATGCAAGCTTGCTTATGTGTAGGCCCATTAAAGGAAGAAGCAGTAGCAACAGCAGCCGCAGTAGTTTGCCCCTGCTGCCTCGTAAACCATAGGTAAGCACTGCCTCTCTATATCCCCAAATCCCCCTTGCCCTCCCCTCCCCACTCCTCCCCTGCCTTTCCCCCTCCCATTTTCCAAAAAAAGAATCTGAGTTATGTATGATGTAATGTCGAGGTGGTATTGAATATGAGAACAAGATATTGTGGCTGTAATATGCTCCTAATTGTAGCATTTAGGTTTGTCTCAGTTATGGTGACCATTAGGTTTGTCTCATTTATGTTGGAGGCAATGTTAAGCACTGGTTATTTGCTGTTTATTTTTTCAAAAATTATTTAAGCTAAACATTCTGATGGAAGAAACAACATGCAAAAGTTGTATTCTTTGCTTTTATGAATGTTACATGTACAGTTTGTATGATTAATGTTGTTAGTAAGTTTGCGGAAACATGAAGATCCTTTATTCAAACATGAGCTGATGATCTTTGATTGCCCTTCTCTCTAGCTGTTTTAAGAATAAAAAATCATACTGGCCCTTGTCCCAGACAAGGGCCAGGTTCTTGAATGACTTGTTTAATTAGTTGATTGATCATCCACGGGTTTTTCAACAAGAGAGAACATAGTGTCTCATATGGTTCATTGGTGTTGCTGTTAGACGTTCAAAATATAAGGTGATTTTGGTTCAATTCAGTTCGGCCATCTAGTTTATAGGTTTTCGGAAAAACCCTTGGGTTTCACTGGTTTAGTTGGGTTAGTTGCATTCCTGGTATTTTCAACTCCATTGGTCATATCCATTGGTATGGCCTAGGTTGTTAAAACGGGATCTTATGTAAGATCCAAGGGTTCAAGAATTGTATTGTTGGATCAAATCGAAAATCATAAGTTCTTACTTTTTGTTGAAGAATAATAAAAAAAGGACAATAGTAGAGACTTTGTATGTTGAATAAATCATTAGAATTAAGAAATTATCCATGAAAAAAAATTTTAGTTTAATAGTGTAATTATACCTATATAAGTTCAGCTATAACAAATTCTTCATTTAAAAATTGCTATATATAAAAAAGAAAAAGTCCATTTGTGCGTTGGGGATTTTATTATTTTTGGAGAAGAAAGGCAAGTTGAAGTTTATGGAAAAGGTTTGGCTCCAACTAGGAATATGACGCGTTTGTCATGTGCAATATACAAGACTCATTCAGTTGGTTGAGTTAAATGATTCATGTGCAATGCACATGATGATATGGATTAATGTCATCATTTTATTGATGGTTGGTGCCCAAGACACCAAATATGTTTGAAACCAAACTTTGTTCAAATTTTATTAAGATAACGAGATTAGATATAGAAAGAAAGATCTGGAGAGAACTTTTTCATCTAGACAAGCAGATCATTACCTTCCTTAGCTCTTCCTGCTAAAGCATGTGTGTCCTTAGCATTGTACATGATACAAACAAGAGTGGGAAAGCCTTGTACAAAGACTTGAGTTTCACTAATGATTATGTTGCCATATAGAGTAGAACATGGTGGCAATTTTCTTAATTTCATGACTTTTAACATTTGAATCGCCTTCAAACTCAACAGGATCAACACCAATCTCCATAGCAAAAATAGCCGCTCATTTTGCAGCATCACCCCATTGGTAAATATAGTTTTAATCGCTATTTTAGTGCCTGCTAGCAGCTACCCAATAAAATTCTTGAGCCAAACAAAAATGGCTTGGACAGCAAAGAATATAGATAAAAAAAACCAACTGTATGCCCTCCTATTCTTTCACTTTAGTTACCGTTCTCCTTTGAGCAAAGCAAAGCTTCAGTGCTGTAATGCAGTGACATAAAATGTGAAAGACAGTGGGGTGTTAGTATTGCCAAATTTCCCAATGCCTATTGAAGCTGTGTTGACTAAAAGCAATCCAGGGTGAAACGAAGAAGTGAGCTTCTTTCTCTTATAATGATGTCGAAATCTATATGCCAAGAAAAGAAGATAAAGTTTAACTACAAAGTTGATTGTAACCTAAGATTATAACATTACTCAATAAAATAAACACCATTGTATATTTTGAAAAGGACAGTTTAGTTACAAAATTTGTTGTAATTTAAGGCTATAAATTCCTTTAATAAAATTAACATTACTACTTATTTTGAAAATCTAACTGTTAAATGGCATATATTTTATGCTTTTAACACACACGTCAAATTATGTATCAATCAGATATTATTTACTATATATCTATAAGTTTATATTTTATGCATAATTTTAAATTACAAAAACTTGTAATCTAAACAATTTATTGATGACAAATCTATTGATTTTAATTTTTTAGAAATTTTGTGAGCATGGAAGATATAAGAAGAAAATGTAATCCAAATGTGGATTTGTCAAAATTCACCTCTAATAAAAAGATATTGAGTAAGGTTGTAATCTTAGGCAACAACCAATTTTATAGCTAAATTTTGTTCTTTTGAAAATCTAATCGTTGAATTGCATGTTATTTACGCTCTTAATATATATGTCAAATTTTGTGTTAATCGGATATTATTTACTATATGATCTATAAGCTTATATATCATGCATAATTTTAAATTACGATAACTTGCAATTTAAACAATTTATTGATGACATAACTATTGATCTTTAATTTTCTAGAAATTTTGCAAACATGATGGATATAAGAAGAATATGTAATCCAATGGTGGATTTGTCAAAATGCACCTCAAATAAAAAGATATTGAGTAAGATTGTAGTATAAGGTTACAACCAATTTTGTAGTTAAACTTTGTCCCAAAATCTATTAGCTTGCTCTGAGAAAAATTGAACATTTTGATTAGCAAGGAGGCTCATAGATGCTTTACAAAATATCAGTCAAAGAATTTTCAGTTTAGACTCTAGACTCAATCTTCTAGAAGAAAGGATCGGTTTGGGATCTTAGGATCTTGTGATTTTATCGATCCCAAACCATCCTACAAGCGATTCTAAGTATAAACCATTCTAATTCAATCCTAATTGTTCTGAGAAAGTAGGATAGTTCAATTCAAAATTTTAACAATCTTGGATATGAATGGCTATTGGTATGGTCCAATTCTAATAAAGTAGTTGGTTCTGAATTCTGCTGAACATGCTCACCTTTGAGCCAATTTTTTCTGCCTTTAGCATTTTTTTTTTTTTTTTTTTGGCTGAGTTTTCTGCCTCCAGCATAATTGGTGATGTCAGATAGGAAGCCATATTTCCCGTTCTTACTTCATAATGTACCTATTCTTGCTTCATATGTAGACTTTGACCAGGTTCACTGCTTTTGATCAATATCTTTTTTTAACATTGAACATGTGTAAACGGCTTGGTTTCAGATTAAGCTGGTGCGAATTGACCTGTTTATTCAAGATGTCAATTTGGGTTTGACACACCAAGCCCGTTTAATTGAAGGTCAATTTTACCAATATACCCTAAAAAAAACTTAATGAACCAAATGCTAAAATCCTCAATTCATAGGTTATTGAAATTCATAGAAAAGAAAGCACACACAATATATAGATCATTATACAATTACCATTAGACCAAAACTCCACCAAAAAAAAATAATAATAAAAAATAAAAACCATTAAACTAAAACTCAATTTTTTGAAGGAAAAAAGTCCATATATATTTCTTTATTGAAATATCAAGAGACTCCCTTGAGAAAGAAGCTTGGAGTCTAAAGAATGTTGATTGAATAGTTGTGTTGTTTTTCCTCTGCAAATTCAATTGCCTTTGACTAAATCCCCTCCACCCAAGGCGTTACCTGCTTGATCCCTATAATCCAAATTTAAGATTTACAGAAGGTTCAACTCTTGTTTATTTTGAAAAGACCAATCTACTCAAGCCATATGCTAAGATTAAACAAACTTGAAAAGGACATTGACAATGAGACTTTTACACTACAATAAACAATTATGGACTTCTCAATTCTCGACTTCTAGCATCTTTTGGAAATCAATATACATAATAAACAACCTATAAAAGAAAATAGCAAAACAAAGAATCTCACAATCTTAACCTACTGATTGTAAGTGAAGAACTTAATTTTTGAAAGTAGCAAAAGATAGCTTGAACTCATACATATCATGGCCACATAATGTGCGATGGACAGCCACTACTAGCTATAACAAAAGATTACAAGAGCAACAGGTTTCTTCTATTGGCTAGGTGTTTTAAAAAGCATGGAAACAAAATTTGAGAATAGCAATAGTTTCAGAAATTTAACTATAAAAGGGGGTTTTTTTAGAGAAAGAAAGAGAATGGAGACATAAATTCGAAGTTGAGAGGGAAAGCAAAGCGTGAGAGAGAGGTTGGAGAGTCAAAGGTTTAGGAAATACTACATTAATCATTATAGCAGAATGTTGATAAGGTACATCATGTGCAAACAAAAAGGCAAAAACTAAAACATCATTTTGGAGGAATGCTGTGATTAATGCATCTACACAATTACAAAGGCAGAAACTTTTTTAAATAACCAACATAAAAACTTGCCTTACCAAAGAAAAAATATATTAATAGAGGAGGGAGACTCTGTTTATGAGACGTGAGTATGTAACTATATCACCATAAAATAACAATGGTTCCCATAGAATAAAATAAAATAATAATGATTATAGTAAATAAAGGAAATGGATTTGTGTAATTGAGGCACTAGAAATGCTAAAAGGCTATCTATCTCGATCTCATTAGTTATTAGTACCCTAAAAAAAGAAAAATTGAAATAGTTGGTATCCTAAAAGACATAAAGAAGAGAGAGTAGTAGTGTAAATTTCGGCAATTAATGGGAGAGTTTGATGATTGTAGAGAGACATCAAAGGAGGTGCCACTTGGCAAAAGTATAGATTCTCACACAATAAGGTCTCTGGTTTTATATATACTAGCCACAAACCCATGCGATGTGTGGATATATAAATATTATGTAATAAGATGTAATATATTTAAAGTAACAATTACTTTAAGTATTGTCTATTTTTTACAAGTAATTTTTTTTAATCTTTTTATCTCTACAAACATATCATTTTATTTTATTTTATTTTATTTTTGTGTTTGATTAATATTTTTTAAAGGTGAACCATATTCTTCTAACTTCTATTGTAGTGTATTATATTTGTCTAATATACAACTAAACTTTATAAGTTTCAAATTTATTATTCAAATTTCTCATCTCTTTAGGAATAAGGAAATTACCATAATTATAAAAACTCATCACAACATTACAACGTTATCTTAGCCAAAATTAAAGTGAAACTAAAGAATAAAAAAATAGACTTTATAATAATTTATTACTCAAAAAATTGGTAGGCATATTCAAATTCCTATTTTTAAAAGAAACTAAGTATTAACTCAAACCAAAATTCAACCAAAGCTATAGAAGGGAAAGAAAAGACTTTCTAATGAAAAAAAAAAAAAAAAAAACTCATATTTAAAAAGAAAGAAAAAAGAAACATCAACCTTAATTAGAGGTATAAGAAAGAACAAAAATCCACAGAGAGAGAGAGAGAGAGTTCTCATAGTTTTTTGGGGGGGGGGGGGGGAGGAATATGGACTGAATGAGAAAAATGATATCAAATTTATACAAAATGAAATGTGGAGAAAAAAATTCAAAATATAAGAATGGAGAAGAAAGTGTAACCGTAAAGTTGAGAGTAGTGGGAAGATAAAGGGACAAAAAGGAAGGGAAAATGTTGTAAAAAATGTAACAGTAGGTATGGATTAATGGAGTGAAGAAGAGTTTTTTTTTTTTTTTTTTTTGGAGAATAGGGGAGAAGAAAGGTTTAAATAAAGAAAAGAAAGTATAGAGAATTAGTGCATGACGTAGTTGCTGATGTGGCTCAACAGGAGCGTAACAACAATAAATGCTACGCTTCAGTTTTTAGATATATAATATATATATGTATATATTGATTTTATAAAATATGAGAATTGTTAATAGGTTATCCGTGCATGTAAACTTGACTACGGGACCTAGTTTTTAGATATAATATATATATATATATTTATATATATGTATATATTGATTTTATAAAATATGAGAATTGTTAATAGGTTATCCATGCATGTAAACATGACTACGGGACCTATTTATTAAATGGGTTATGTTAGGTCATGTCGACCTTAATACATGTTTATTAAATGGGTTATATGAATCGTATCTTGTCAACTTGTTTAATAAACAGGTCATGTTAGGGTTGAGGGGTTGTGACTCGATTAATAAACATGTTGTGTTTGTGTAGATTTATATAGTTGGATACTTATGAGTTAACATGACAAGAACACGACATGTGAACACAAATGATCACCCCTAGAATTGAACATTGCTTTCTTTTGATTGTTGGAGGAGCTTGTAGACAAGTGGCTTCAATGCCCTGAGATTTTTTTTTTTTTTTTTTGAGAAACAAACACACACACACAAGAGAGAGAGAGAGAAATTGGGTCTAAAACAAAGGCACATCACAAACTCCACTTAAAAGTCATGGTAACTAACTTCTATAATGCTCTCTTATAATATGTCTTGGGATTGGGCTTATAATATCTGTATAGTGTATACTCATTGGTTCTTTTGTTTTAAATCTAAAGATTTTTAATAGAGGGAAGAGAGAAAAGCTCCTAAGTATCAGTGTTCTTACTTAAAGTTTGTGAAGTATGTAGAGCTATTCGGTCTTCCAAAAAGGGAGAAGAGAGTGACAAAAGGCATCAAATATTAAAGAAACTAGATGGAAACAACAAAGAAGAAAACAATCTCAGTGTAATTTTTTGATGCAGGCATATTTCTTCAAAGTCATGCTTCATTGAAGTTTTTTTTTTTTTTTTTTTTGATACCATTCAGAAAAGGCATTAACCATAAGTAGCATTTACACCATGTTCCATCGTCGGCCAGCAGTAGTAAGTTGGCTCTTTTGTAGCTAAAACAGCTAATGACCATACATAGTTAAGGATAACGTTAGAAACAAAAATCAGCTTGCAATCTAATCCCATCTGCTGTAGGGAGGACATGTCTGCCATGAGAGTTCTCTTTTTCCAATCTGGGGCTCCACTACTTGAACTAGCTTTTTGCAATTACTTAACATCAAAATTTGTTGATATCCAAGGTTCTTAGCTTTGACTGCTGCCTCCACTAACGCCTCCTGAACTGCACCTGCAATAGATCCAGTAGCACAGCTCCTAATACCACAAAACACCACTTCTCCTTGTAGATTTCTGGCCTCATTTGCATAAGCACTTCTTTTAGCTCTCTTTCTTTTTGCACTTGCTAACTTTACGATCAGCTACCACTGCCCACCAATTGGAATTTGGTCTATATTTTGCTGATGCCTCTGTGTGCCCAGTGAATTAGCCTCGTTAAAGATTTCATGGTACCTGCAAGACAAATTTTGAGCAGTTAAGAGCACTTCTATTGTTCCATATTGACCATAAGACAGTAAACAGAGTTTGCAGGTATTTCATTGACTCCTGAATTATGATCCATCCTTTTGTGTCTTATCAGCAAGGACCCAACCCACCCTTTGACAAAAACTTTGTTTAGGTCAAAGTATGAATACCCAATGATGAACCATGCCAAATGGCTCTAGCAAAACGGCAGTAGAGGAAAAGATGAGTGGTGCTTTAATCCTCAGAATTGCAGAGAGGGCATGTACTATGGACATTGATCCCTCTATTACACAAATTCAGAAATGTAGGAATACTGTCATGCATGACTTTCCACACAAAGATTCCAATTTTTAGAGGGATTTTTACTTTCCAAATTAGGTTCCAAACCTCTTGGGGAATGGTATTGTGAGCATGGTGATCCTGCCTTGAGGCTTGGTAGTCTTCCTGAAGTATAGAATAGGCTTTGTGTACCTGAAATGAAACCCATCATTTACAAAGAATAAGACAAAACACATATCTGGCCTTCCCAAGGCTAAGTCGGTACATTTATTGTATCCATTGGAAGCATTACTTATATTTCTCCTTAAGAAAACAGAAGGAAATCTAGAGGCAGTGAACACTAAAGTCTAAGGGCCTCAGTCTATCATAATTACTAGTGCTAAAGCTATGCCACCATAGCCTAGTAAGCAATGATAAAAAATTTTAACTGGCTTTTATTGAATAGTCATTTATGCATAAATAAAAAAAGATAAACGTATTGTGTATTTCTTGTGTTATTGGATTATGAGCTATATATAGTTCATGGTTCTATAAATTTAGTTGTAGCAAGCTTGAAGCCCCCCACTTTGATTGTAAGAATGAACTAGTTGGGGGCAAAAAAAATGTATTAGTCCCCTGTATGAGTAGAATTAATGTGGTATGCTTCCATTTTTTCTCTGAAAAACCAAACAAGTAGCATGTTGAAACATTCAAACCCAGTACATCATTGTTCAACCGTTCAAAAATAAATAATGGGACCTCTTCTATCCAAGTTACATAATCTTCAATATTATGTGCACATCTTGCCAAAATGAGTATCTAGTAAAACTAACTTCCCATTGCTGAACATGTTGACGTTGCAGATGAAATTTAGCTTCCTTCATAACATTAGCCCACCAAAACTAATAGTTTCCGTGTTCCTGAAGTTTTGCTATATATAACCCCCACTAAAACTCGTCCCCTCTGTATGCCAACATCATGAGCAAACCAAATGGTTTGGACTGCAGCCTCAAGTTCTGCCACAAAGCTCTCCATAACTGGTCTTCCTTTTCAGCTCATTGCTGGAATGAGCAATCCTTGTTCATTCCAGATTATGACTCCCGCTCCTGTTCTATGTAAATCCTCAAATACTGCACCATCAAAATATTCCTTGTACATAGGTTTACAGGGAGGATTCCAATGTAGTGTGAGATTTTAATATGTTGGCCTGTTACAGCTTGAGTTGTTGAACCACCTGAGTTGCAGATTGCTTGAAATTCCTACCAAACTTCTATAGCCTCACCTGCTATGACACTTGGCTGTTTTGTAGACTGCTCAAAGACCCACTTATTCCTTTCCTTCCAAATCAGGAATTGCTCCACATTGTTTTCACAGCCCTACTCTAATACAGGCCAAAATATTCTAACAAAGTCTAGGAATTCATGCATCATGTCGTCCTCATTTAATTTGCAACTTGGACATCATGGCTACATTAGAACCCTTCTGTTCACTAGATTGGCACTGTAGGTAGAACATTATGATATGCTCTCCATGCAAACATCTTAACTTGATTAGGGACCTTTGCTTTCCAAATTGAGCACTAAATCATCTCCACTGCAATTTTACTGGAGCTTCCAATTCCTATTGAGCACATCCTATCTTGTACATTTTATTTATTTTTTCATACCAAACTAGAAATTCAATACCTATTAGAAATTTCAGCAATCCAACCTTTACTTAATGTAATGAAGATAGGAACATTGAAAAGCAAACTCATTAGAACCTTTGGTTTATACCCATAACATTATCAGGGACGATAATACGTAGAACGTAGTACCACAACAATAATAAAAATCTATACAAACTAACAAGATTTTCATGTTTGTTAAGGATATTTAAGGAATCACATATCCTAGATACAAACAAGTGAACAACAATATTCAAATCACAAACCCGACATATATGGTGTGTTGAACTATTAGAGACAATTAAAGGATTCCCAATCAGCTTAATTAAGGGGTTTCCAGTCAGCTATAATTATGGGATTTGGCAACTGTTAATTTTTTGTCTAGGTTCATTGTAACAGCATCTATATATTCAAACTAATGTAAAAGCTCTATACACAGAAAATTCAATCCAAATTGGTTCAACCTTGTCATATTCGATCCCATGACCAAATTGCTGACATTTTTACCAAACCTTTAGGTAAGGATTCTTTTCATCATCTTATCAGCAAGCTGGGCATTACTCATGTACACGATCCAACTTGAGGGGGAGTATTAGAGACAATTAAGGGATTCCCAATCAGCTCAATTAAGGGGTTTCCAATCAGCTATAATTATGGGATTTGGTAGTTGTTACTATTCTGTCTAGCTGCAATTATGGGATTAGGCTGTCAATATTTTTGTTTAGGTTCATTGTAACAAAATCTATATATTTAGACCAATGTAAAAGTTCTATACACAGAAAATATAATTCAGAAAAATCTTTGTCCTCCAATCTTATTTTACACGAACATATTCATTTATTGTTCATCAGAAAAACTCAATTATTTGTCTTTCCCAACCTCACCGTGCAAAGATGAGTCAAGTATGGCTTGTTTTGCAACTCTACTCAATCTTGCCTCCTAGCTCTGAAGCTTAGCATTGAATTATCTCTTGAATTTGATGCAAAAAGTGCGAAAGATTAAAGAGACACACAAACACAGAGAGAGAGAGAGAGAGAGGTGTATATGTCACTTATAGAATGGAATTAGGATTGTAGAATTCTGGAGCTAATTAAGTGCCTTTGATGGACTTCTTGAGTTCCCAATTAAACCAACAGAAGAATCATCTAGCGTAAGAACGTCAATGGAAGACGATATAAAAAATTGAGCTGCTGTGGCATACTATAGGCACATCAATTACTGCATTTGAAAAAATTAGCTACTAAGAATAAACCCCAAAGAGAACTCATAGAAAGAGAACCCATTGAGTTGAATCTTCACAAGTTTTCTTGGGCTTGACATGTTGATTAGGAGCTTTCTCACATTTTTCTTGTTCATTGTTCTCAACTTTTCAATTAGATCTCTCCATCCAACATCTTTCCCCTACTTGCTTTTAAAAGGAAACTGGAGTAGCACTTGAGCTTTGTTGATAAACAACAATATATGTAGAAAAGAAATCATTCTATGAGACAAAGGTCTCATCAAAAAGCCTTAGCAATATGGAAATATCTTCACAATGAGTGGAAAACAAATTTTGCTAGAGGATAGGAAATAGCAACCTCATATGTCGAATAATGCATAAAGCTATCAATAAATTTAAGCAAGCTAAGACATAGCAGTGAAGATCTAAGACATTGCAATTCCTTACATCTTAAGGGCACGAACTCCTTTCAAAATTATATTGGAACTAAATTAAAAGAGCATGAGGCGTGTTATATGCAAGGAGGTGAGAATACGTGATAGGTATTTTTTTCGTACTTGATGCACTTGCCACACCTACATAGAGCTAACAGTATATATTTAGAATGAAACCTAAAGTGAAAAAAATCAAATGTTACCTTGTCTTATCTATAGAAAATGGACATTGTACCTAATAATAAAAACCATGGATATCTATTTAACACAATTATAAAATAAAATAAAAAGATTAAAAAAAAGAGCCTAAAGGATGGAGCTTATTCTAATAAAGGACAAGAAGGATTCTTTTGAATCATAGAAAGAGAAAAAAAAATCAGTTATTACAATAAGCCAAAAGTCATGGTTAATAGGAATTGAGTTCCCATTTACTACCAGCCGTTTAGCTTCAATGAGAATAGATAATCCCCCTTTTTTTGAATAAATAAACATTTTCATTAAAAATAAAAAAATTGCTACCCCACACAGGCTTGACTCAAGTACAATTTTCTTTTCACTTCTTATTTAACACGAAATTTTCCTAGAAGGTATTGTGAATTTGCACCCAAACTCTGCTTCAAGATGTGATAGTAATATTTTTCTGATTTCCATGGGTTGGTAAGTAGTCAATCAAAAATATATTTGTAAGGTTCGATGCATCATATATATATATATATATATATATACACACAAACAGTTTTTAAAAATACCACACATTATATGAATCTTGAATCTCAGGGAGAGTGGTTGTGGTATTGGGGTATTTATGCAAGAATCACATTATATGAATCTTGAAAAAAAAATTTATTGCCAAGACAATCAATCTTTTTTTTTTTTTTTTTTTTTTTTCCATCACTGAATAAGAGTATTAGGATAGGTACTAGCAATTTTCTTACAATCAATCCTTGTTTCTCTAAGTTGTGAAGAATGTTTATGTCCATATATTTTTGGTGGCTTGAGAAGTTAAGCAACATATAGTGCCAACCTAAATCACAGATAAAGTTCATTACAAAAACCTTGGCTACAACCTACAGGTAAATTGGAACTTTTGCATTGGATTATAGAAGGTATGCTTCTCTTCCTCGTCAAATACGTTGTGTAAGCAGATAGTGTAATTGAAATGAGTTCTTAAATGGACAAATGTCTATGGATATTAATACCTGAGCACATTCATTTAGAGTGCCCATCTTCAGTTCGCAGTATGCCATGAAGTTTGAGATGCTTAGCTCATAACCTTCAGCATAGAAGCGAGTTAAACTATTAAATGCTGATTTTCATTTTCCAACTATCCTTTCTACATGCATAAGACTGACTTGAAATTGGAGCTTTTCTGTTAATGCTTGTCTTGTATTCCATTGACAACAATTTGACTCATAACTACTTTAAAATTTTAGTTTGAGCTATAGGAAATTGGCTAAAAAACATGGACAGAGGATCCTAAAGAATAGAAAGAGCAATTCCAAAAACATAAGGAATAAAGCAGTTATATCAGCAACTACAATTGCTATCCCAACAATAATGAAGTTGTGGCCCAGCCATCCTTGCTATAATTCAAATATTCCTAAGTAACAAAAAAAGAACAAAAAATAATAAAGACCTATGCTCTTAGATTATATTATTGAAAAATAGCTCTTCAGCCAATCACCAAACTATATCGTTTTAGAGATCCTAACCAGAGGCATTAAAATGTCAAGCCATTTTAACTTTTGGATAGCATGTCCTACTTTTAAATGGTCAACTAACCTAGTAAACTATCATAGACTAGTAAGGTGCAACGCTGCAATGCGAATCATTCATGATTCTCATCTCAAACAATCTTGTACACAGCCAAACAAATGTAGTGTAGCTTTTAAAAGTCAAAATGATACACATTTCTCTAAAAAATTCAAGATTCTATATGTTTGGTACACATCAATTTTTAAAATAAGAAACCATTTGATTAAAAAAGAATGACTGAAACTAGGAAATTAACAGTTGCAGGATTATTCCTAACTACAGTGAGTACACATGCTTGACAAGGAAAGCAAAAAATATGCATCTTAAGTAGACCAATCAGATCAATAAAATATACATATGAAAACCTACTGTCCAATAATGAAAACTAGACTGACCTCCCATCCAACGTGGAGGAAATTTTGGGCCTAATACTAACTCCAACACCAACTATCACAATTAACTACATTAGAAAAATAAAAATTAATTAAAACAAAATAAACACTTGAGTAATTGAAAAGTCTATGTTAATAATCCAACTATGGATGAGCCTCTTAATTTTGAGAGAGAGAGAGAGAGAGAGAGAGGGAGAAGAGAGTGACAAAAGGTATCAAATGACAAAGAATTTGGATGGAAACAATAAAGGAGTAAACAATCTCAATGTAATTTTTTGATTGAGGCCTATTTCTTCAAAGTTCAATCAAAATGTCCTTTTTTTCTTTGATGGTGGAAAGAAATTGAATTTGGAGTCATAATTTACAAAGTCGTGTTCCATTGAAGTTGAACCCAAATGAAACCCATCATTTACAAAGGTTAAGACAAAACGCATATCTGGCTTGCCCAAGGCTAATTCATATCCATTGGAATCCTCACTTGTTTTTCTCCTCAAGGGAGCAGAAGGAAATCTCTAGGTAGGCTGACACTAAGGTTTAAGGGCCTCAGTCTATAATTACCAGTGCTAAGGGTATTCCACCATAACTTAGTAAACATTGATAAAATAAAATAAAATAAAATAAAATTTAATTGGCATTTATTGAATAGTAATTTATGCATAAATAAAAAAGACATTCATACAAAGTAGTATAGTCTCAGAAGCTAACATAGAGTTGTCTAAAATTATCAGTAACAAAAAAAATGAAATTGTCTAAACTGATTAAGTAAATTAACGAGTATTATTGGCAGGGTTAATATTCACATGCAAAATTAATATTACACAAGCTTGATATTTTAAACCAATCATTGGTTACGAATATGAACAAATTTTTTTGGATGGAAACAATCAATTTTATTAAATACAAACTAGAGTACACAGAGCCTTAAAGGGAAGTACACCAGACGGAGGAACCCTTTGTATGCACAAAAAATACAAGGTCACCTCAAATCAGGCCAACAGACTAAGTCTGCCTATCCTTTAAAAAAGATATAATAAACCTACATAGCAAATAGAAATACAACAAAGAGATGATTCTTGTGAACAAACCAACAGTTGTGACTACATCAAGACACCAGAATGCACCATTTTGCAGAAGACTAGAAACAATAGCCATCATCATAACCATATTATGTCTTCTTAAATAGCATACAAGTATTTAAGCCCCATTTGCCAAATACTATCCATGGCATTTAAATTACACCCAAAGAAATTAAATAAGAAGGTAAATCCATAAGATATCCAAGATACATAACTATAATTCAAAGGGACAGGAAAAAAAAAATTTATTCATAGTTGCTAATAATAATAGAAACTTTTATGTTTTCAAGTATAGAGATTCATTCTAAAGTCTCAAAAATAAGAACATCATATACCATAGAAATAGTTATCTTCTTCCACCATGTTTGTGGGCATTCTTCTTCAATCTTCTGAGCATGATATGCTGCTCTAATTTGACCATCCTCACAACGCACTTTGGTTTTCCAATTTTAAACATAAGATATCCCATAAACATTCTGAATATTGTTCCACATGCGTAACCTAGGGATACAGCTTGCCAACCAAACCCATTTTCGTGCTCTAAATTTTCATCTTGTTGCAAGGTAGGTGGCGGTGGTTGCTTTGCCTTGTGGTTGTCGCATGTTCTTGATAATGGAAACCCACACAATCCCAAGTTTTCGGTGTACGAATCATTGTTGAATGTATTGAATTGATTTCCTGAAGTTATGTGTCTTGTGAGATGGTTACACTACAACAAAAAATGTCTATTACATCAAGTGTTAATAGAACAAAATATGTATATAGTAGTTTTAGACAAAATATCACATCTACAAGTTAAAATGGTTGCAATAGTAACTTAAAAGTGTTAAATTATTGCATCAACAATAATAAGTTGCAATAACATATAATTTTCAACTGAAATAGAAACTTTAATATATGAGGAAAAATTGTTGTAATAACTTAAAATGAAAGAATTGTTGCAATAAATTGATACCAATTGTTTTTGCAATCTATTGCAATGAAAATTTCGAATTAATAGCTTATTACATTGAAGTTACCATTGCAATAATTTTATATTAATTCTTTTACAATCTATTACAATGACAGAAACATAACTGCAATGAATATATCGTTGCAATAACTTAGTATCAATTATTTCATAGTCAATCGTAGTGACAAAATGAATTAATTATCTATTACAATGAAGATATTATTGCAGTAATTTAATCCGATTTATTTTGTTTGATCATTTGCAATCTATTACAACAAGTTTCGTGAAGTAATAATCTATACTTACAAGATATTCGAAATAGTAAATTGCATATTGCAACAATATATATATATATATATATATATATATCATTGTATCAAAGTTATTATTAAAATATTTGGAGTTTATTGCAACAAAAATTTTTGTTGTATAAACCTATTACCTCAAATTTTATTGCAACATCTTGTATCAACTATTGCAATGACTCTAATGTTATTGCAATGGTTTTTTTCGTTGCAATAAACATTTTTTCTTGTAGTGTTATGTGATAGCTTTAAGACTTCAAGCGATGTTAGATCTACCAATTGACTAGGAATCTCCCCACCGAGCTTGTTGAAAGAGAGGTCTAACCATTCAAGATTGGTCAAATTTCCAATTGATGATGGAATATAACCTGTAAGGTTATTGTAAGAAAATTTGAGCCCCTTGAGTGATTTAAGCCTTCCAATTATCTTTGGCATCTCTCCTTTGAAACTATTGTTTGAAAAATCAATGCTTGTTAAGATGGTTAGGACTCTCTCCATCTCAATATACTGCCCTTTCATCATGATATTCAATGAATCTTGATAATAATATTCTCCCATATATTTCGATGCAACTCCACTTTCATCCACATTCATCATGGCTTTCAAATATTCAAAATATGTCATTGGCAAAGGACCATTAAACTGATTGTTAGAGATGTCTATGATTTGAAAATTTGGGAAAGGAAATTTGGCTTTGGGATTGCCTATACAACCTTGAAATCTATTTGATCTTATGACAAGAACCTGCAATTTATGAAGACTTCCCAACCAATAAGGGAAGGCTCCATTTATCTTATTGTTTCCAAGATCTAGAACTTCCAAGTATGTACAATTTGCCAAAGATCGTGGCAATGGCCCTTCCAATTGATTGCCATTAACGTTAATACTCCTAATGTAATTTCCTTTGGCAAATGTTGCAGGGATGGTACCATGAAGGTTATTCATTTGCAAATCCAACACTGAGAGGGCAGTAGAGTTTACCAAACACTTAGGAATCATGCCACTTAAGTTGTTATGAGACAGGTCTACAACTTCAAGGTGAATTGCATTGCAAATTAAAGAAGGGATTTCTCCGGTTAAATTGTTATTGGAGAAAAAGATAACTTGCAAACTAGAAAAATTTAGAGTGGGAAATGGTCCTTGAAGCAAGTTGCCATGAAGATTAACATAATATAACAAATTCATACCCACATCCCCCAACCATTTTGGAACTCGACCATAAACTTTGTTATTGGAAAGGTCTAAGGATTGTAAATCTATTGACAGTCTTAAGAAAGTTGGGAATTCACAAATATTGGAGGAAGACAAATTCAAATATTAAAGATTGGCCAGGAAATAGGTGAAATTATTGTTGATGCTAACTGAGTTATTTGAAAAATCAAGGTACTTGAGATTCTCGAGCTTTGAAAACATCTCTAACCCCAACATAATACTCAAGTTATTTGATGAGAGAGATAGGCTAGTAAGGTTCACAAGGCTAGATACTGACCTAGGTATAGAGCCAGCTTATTATAACCCAAATAAAGATACTTCAATGAATTGTACTTGAATTCACCAATCTCACCAATGAATTGATTACCATTAAGATACAAAGTCTCCAAAGATGGCATATTGAACAACCAAGATCGCAGTGTTTCATTTAGGAAATTTGATCTTAAATAGAGATCAACTAGATTCAAACCACTTACGTGACTAGGAAGGGGACCAACAAGTTGATTGTACCCAAGGCGTAAAGTTAAGAGATTCAGCAAGTTGAATAGTGATGACGGCAACAGACCTGTTAAAAATATTCACCAATAATTAAAAATTTGTTAGTTTGATGCATCGGCCAAAAAGATCTAAAATTTAAAAGTGGTAATAGAATCTCACTGCTAAAACTATTATTTTACAAATCCAAATATGTAAGGTTCCCAAGCCATGCTGGAATTGACCCCGTAAAATTGCAACCAGGGAGAGCCAAATGCTCCAAGGACTTCAAATTGCCGATAGAATTAAGGAATTCTCTTGAAAACATTCTCCCAGAGAGACCTAAGAACTTCAGGGAACTACAACTCCAATTAGACTTTAGAAGAGAACCTTCAAGGTCCCAATTACCCGTTAGATCAAGGGTTTGTATACCGGGAAGGCAAAGGACGTTATTTTCGAGTTTTCCTCGCAAGTCACAAGAACGGAGACTAAGAGTTGTCAAAGAGGAGGATAGATTCATCAAAGAATTATGTCTAATTGAGGACATATTTGCCCTTTCCAAAAGAAGTTCCGGCCAAAATGGGTAATTAGCCATAATTTTCTAACTATGTAGTTAGTAGTTCTGGTTCCCAAACAATATTTTTTACTAGCATCTCAAGTCTAAGAGACTCGATTTAGGGTCTATAAATCGAGTTTTTGGGACTCGATTTTCATGGGTTATTCACATCTGATGTGGCACTTTTTCTAGGTGGCATCTACATGGAAATCGAGTCTCTAAGATTTGATTTCTAACCCAAAAATAATATTATTAATGACCCAAAATGCAACAGCAAAAAACGCGGAAAAAAAGAAAAAAAAGAAAGAAAGAGAAGAAGAAGAAGAAGAAATGGAGATGCAGCTCAAGCCGACCCAAGCCGTGCCAGACCTAGGCCGCTGCATGACCCAGGTCGTCGCGTGACTCCTTTTTTTTTTTTTTTTTCTTTCTTCTCCGATGAACACATATTTTCTGTTGTTGTGGTTTTTCTTTTCCTGTTGTCCTTCTGGTTTTTTTTTTTTTTTAAATGTAAATTGAATCTTAGACACTTGATTTCCATGTAGATGCAACGTGGAAAAAGTGTCACATCAGACATGAACAACCCATAAAAATTGAGTCTCAAAAACTCGATTTATAGACCCTAAATCGAGTCTCTTAAACTCGAAATGCTAGTAAAAAATATAGTTTAGAAACCAGAACTACTAACTACATAGTTAGAAAATTATGACTAGTTACCCATTTTGGCCAGAAGTTCCCTTAACTGAGTTAGGTTACCAAGGACTCTTTTCCATACTGGAGCTTCGATTAATAGGAGATTATTAGAAAGATCAAGTGAAACCAGTGAAGACAACTGAGAGATTTCAAACAGGATTTGGCCAAAAAATACGAAATCGAAAAGGCTAAGATGAGTCAAACTCTTAAAGTTGCCAAACTCAGAAGGAATTAGGGAGAAACTGAACGAATTGTAAGAGAGGTTCAACCTCCTGAGATTGGGAAGAAAAAACAGGGTACTGTTGGAAAGAATGTTGCCATAAAGCTAGCTGGAACCAAGGTCCAGGCCAACCACATGGCTTGTATTTTTTGTCACACTCGACCCCATCCTAAGTGCAACAGTGCTTATCCTCCTGCCAACTGGCTGTTTTTGGATAAGAAGTTTGTGAGACAGAAGAAAATCTAGCAAGAGAAAAAGACTTATTAAAATGGAGTAGAGCAGAGCATGGTGGCATTGAAGACAAGGAAGAAGAGAGAGATCATGGAAAGGGAAGTTGAGAATGCAAGATCAGACAGAACAAAAAAAAGACTTGATACTTCCAAGTTGAACGCCCCATTTGATACCCAATTCAACAAAAACAAAACTCTGAAAATGGAGTAGTATTTCTGATGATGTTATAAGGAATGTATGGGATGGAATGAATATTATATAGATGCTGCCAAGTTAACAGAAGTCTTCCACCTTTCTTTTATTTAAAAAAAAAAGTTAATTTCACGTCATGTGTGAGGTGACGTGAATTGTACAACTTGTACATGTTTTCATATTTTAAACTTTCTAGGAATCTCCATATATATCATCAGATTAATTATAATAATTTAATAATTGGTAATTGAGTCCAGAAATTGACAATTAATTTGAAATATTGGGACCACAAAATTGCGTTAGATTGCTCTTATTTTAAGAAAATAATTCTTTTAAAAATCGTTGGAGCGCTAAATATTCCATTTGAAATTGAAGTGGTTTTATCTTGCTGGAGTAAATATTATTATTATTATGTATTAAGTGTGTGTCTGGATATCGCTTATTTTGTTGAAAACTGAAAACTTATTACTGAAAATAATAAAAAAATAATTTTTGGATTACTGTTCACTGCTGAAAGCGTTGGGATGTTGTTTGTCAGTGGATTTGGTGCTCTATTTACGAGACCCACTACCTCTTTGACCAGCAAAATAAGTAGTGGACAGTGCTTTTTAGTGGGTTCCCTGCACTTTTCACGGGACTCACAAACCTCTTTTTTCAACAAAACTTTCATTAAAAATGGATCCCACAGCATTTTTTAGTTTTCAACAAAATAAACAGTATCCAAACGAACCCTAAAATTAAGAATTAAAATGGACAAGTCACTAGTGAAATCAAAATTTTATTTTTGGGCGGTTATATATAATTTTTTTTACATCAAATTTAAAATAGTAATGTACAATATTCTCATTTGTTAATAAATAAATGGTATTTTTAAGAATCATTCGTTAGCCAAAGTCTGATAAAGATGTGGAGGTCACCATCAATTCTTGTTAGGAAATTGATAAAAATTAAAGTGGTCTAAACGTGTAAATTGGTGGAAATTTATGAACATTTATGATTTATATATATTGACAAGTCAATCAAAGTCTTCAACCTTTCTTTCAATTTTTTTTTTTTTTAGAGAAAGAGTCAACCAAATTCCTCGAGTCACAAAAGGTAGAAGTCTTCATCGATATTGCGGCAATTGTGTAAATTTGTGGAAGGCAGGCAGTTTGTGTTCACACATAAAAGTTTGATTTTTTATAGACTTGTACGGTTTTTTCTCTGTGCCAAAGTCTTTTTTTTTTTTTTTTTTTTTTTTTTTTAACTTTTATAAAGTTCACTTCGAAATCTATGCTTTTTCTTTTTTGAAATCAAAGTGTGCAATCTTATTAATTGTTTGATTAGTTAAATCCATTTCTCAAATCAGATTGTCCAAAAGCATTATAGATTCCACTAGTTTTTTATTATTATTATGAAATAGATCTTTAACAATGACATTGAGAAATTAAGTTCCCTATAGTGCGGAAGTAATGCTACTGACACAATATATAGACATTTTTATTAATAAATATCACTTAATTATTATTTACTTTTTTATATTCAAAAATTAAGATTTCTTACTTAGATACACAGATGATAAGAAAATTAAGGAAAAATTGTGCCCAAAAAGGTAAAGTAAGCCTAAACAAGTATTAGTATTCAAACTTCGTACTATAAAGATTTTTTTTTTTTTTTAGAATACTAAATATTTTAACATACACACACGGAAAGAGGGGAAAAGGTCATAAATAAATTGACAGTAGTGTATATCCAAAAGGGCCTAACTCTTAGATACACAGCACAAACTTTAAACCTCTTTAACTTACACTCACTTCTCAATGTGGGATTTACCTGTACTATAAAGTTTGATTTCACATACTTGCACTTTTTTTTTTGGTATCTAAAGTTTTTTTTTTTTGGTAGGTGCGAGTCTTTTTTAATTATTTGATTAATTAAATGATACATGTTTCCTTTGTTGGTAGTAAAATCCATTGCAATCTTTGAACCAAAGGTTACAAATAATGCAGAAAACAAGAATAAAGATTGGTTAAAAATTTATAATTAAAAAAAAAAAAGGAGCAACATAGTCTTGATGGCTATAAAGCCCAGAACGAGGAGTTGTAAGGGAAAAAATAAATAAATAAATTGTGTAAAATTGAAAAAAAGAAAAAAAAAAAAAAAAAAAAAAAAGAGCAGGTGGAAAATTTTTGCCTACAGCTTAAGGAAATTTTCTAAAAAGTAAATTGTGTAATTGGTGGAAGGCATTTAAGGCATGAAGTTTACATCAATTTTCTAAAAAGTAAAGTGTGTAATTTTTTTTTTATAGAAACAAACTAACTACTAAACACATACACATTTTATTACACTCTCTTACCAAGTTCAAACATATTATTTAACCCAAAGCACCGCCACAAAAGGACCTATAAAGTGTGTAATTGGTGGAAGGCAATTAAGGTATGAACTTTGCGTTCAAATTTATAAAGTTTTTTCTTTTTTTGAGAAACCAAATTTATAAAGTTTGATTTTACAGACTTGGACAGTTTTTTTTTTTTTTTCCAAAGTATTAAAAAAAAAAAAAACCCCTTTTCTTATAGAAATAAAGTAGTCTTTATTCTTTACCTTTTGAAAGTGCATCTTCTTTCTTTTTTTGAAATCAAAGTGCATGTCCTTTTAATTGTTTGGTTAATTAAAAATATTACTCAAATCATCTATTAAAATGATATTAAAGTTATATTAACTAATCACTTAAGTAATATTTATTTTTTCATATTTTATTTTTTATTCAAAATTTAAGACTTACTTAGATACATAGATACAAAGAAAAGAAAGGAAGGAAAAATTGTGCCTAAAATTTTAGGGTCATTGTCTAAAAATTAAAGTTGGCTTAAACATGTATTTGCATTAAGACTTCATCCTATAAAGATTTCACAAACTCACACCCTTTTTTTTCCTTGTCTCTAAAGTCTTTAACTTTTGTAAATGCTAGTTTTTTTTTAATTGTTTGATTAGTTAAATGATTCTTGTTTCCTTTGTTGGCAGTGAAAGCCATTGCAATCTATGAGCAGAATTTTGTGTCTATGAATTATGTGAATGAGGAGATGAGAAGGAAAGAAAAGATGAGTTGAAATGGGAATGGTTGTTGTGTGGTGTGTACTTGATGAAAAAAGCGGAAAAGGTATATGAAAATGACAAAATTTGGCTACAAACTCCTGCTAAAAAATTAACATGGTAATATAATTTGCAAATCTAATTATTGGATTACATGTTCTTTTTGTTCTTAACATGCATGTCAAATTTCATTCAAATCAAATACTATTTACTATCCACAAACTCATTTTTAATATATAATTCAAGACTATACAAACTTAAAATTTAAATATTTGATTGATAACAAAACTATTGATCTTTCTTCTTTTTGAAAATTTACAAGCGTAGAGGAAATAATAAGAAAATACAATTTAATAATGAGTTTGTCAAAATTCAAATTCAATAAAAAAATATAGTGGGAGTTTGAAGTCATTGCCTGCAAACTAGTTTATAGGCAAGCTTGGACAAAGTTTGACTACAAACTTGGTTATAGGCAATAGCTATAAGTCCCATTAAAAAAATCAATATAGCCAAAGATGGTGACAATGGCCCTTCCAATTGATTGCTATTAAGTTTAATACTCCTAAAATTATTTCTAATGGCAAATGTTGCAGGGATGGTACTATAAAGGCTATTCATTCGCAAATTCAACAACGAGAGGGCAGTATAGTCTACCAAACACTTGGGAATCATGCCACTTAAGTTGTTGAAAGAGAGGTCTAAGCATTCAAGATTGGTCAAATTTTCAATTGATGATGGAATATAACCTATAAGGTTATTGTTAGAAAAGTTGAGTCCCTTGAGTGATTTAAGCCTTCCAATTATCATTTGCATCTCTCCTTTGAAACTATCATTTAAAAAATCAATGCTTGTGAAGAGAGCTAGGATTCTCTCCAACTCAATATACTGCCCTTTCATCATAATATTCCATGAATCTTGGTAAGGATATTCTCCCATATAATTCAATACACTTATATTCACAATATGCATTTGATACCCTATTCAAGAAAAGCAAAAAGACTCAAAATATTTCTGGTGTAATAATAAAGGAGGCATGGGATGGAATGAATATTAGATGAACATTTATACATGCTGACAAGTCAATCAAAGTCTTCTACGTTTCTTTCAATTTCTTCTTCTTCTTCTTCTTCTTTTTTTTAATTTTTTTTAAGAGAAAGTCAACCAAAGTCCTATTGAGTCATGAAAGGTATAAGTCTACATTGATATTGCAGCTTTATATTCAACCATGAGTTGTACATGGTCTTCGTCAAATATTCTAATTTGTTAATAAATAAATGGTATTTTCAAGAATCATTCATTAGCCAAAGTTGGTGAAAAACTATTAATGACCCCCTATTTTGGAAAGATAGAAGTTTTTTTGCATTTTTAACAATACCACAAGAGCAGTGTTATGTGACAATATTTTCACAATAAGAATAAATTAAAATTCGTAAGTTGTTAATAGTTATAATTTTTTTTTCGAAATATAATTACAATATGTTGCTAATTCTGCAGTTCAAACTATTTTCTCCTTAAACCCTCAAACAATTTGTGCATGGAGATGTCAATTCAACTACAAGACCTTTGGCAATTCTAATTTGAATATGTCATTGAAATTAATTTTTTGACATAACAGCTAGTAACAATCCATTGCTTAAAATTTGTTATAAGCATTGTGAATTTTTCAGAGTCCAAATTTGATTAAGATGTGGAGGTAAAGAGGGGGTTCATAGGACATCCTTATTGAATTTAAAAATGTAATGTTACAAAAAATAAAAACTATAATCAATAATATAACCTTGACAGCTCTGAGCTCACACAACACCATGCCAATAATTTATAATATCATGCCAGAAAACCAAATAACCTCTTATCTTCTAGCCACGTACACTATCAATTCTTGTTAGGCAATTGTATAAAATTAGGGTTGTAAAAGAGTCGAGCTTTGTCGAGTAGTGCATGTTCAAGCTTAGCTTGTCAGGAAAAGTCAAAATCTTGAGCTTGTGACAAGCCTAAAAATAGTGCTTAAGCTTGAGCTCGTGGGAAAGCCAAAAAGCTAAAGCTTGAGCTTGGCTTGGCTTGACTTGATTAATTAGTCAAGCCAAACTCAAGCTTAATATCAAGCTCAAGCTCGAGCTCGGGTCAAGTTTGTGAGCTTGAAATCTAAAAAAATTACATTATTAAATGCTTAAATCTCTAATGTAAGGACACGATTCGTAACGAACCGTAGCGGTGTGGGGTTCGCACGTAAAAAGGCCCAAAACAATATCATTTGTAGAGTGTGGGTTTAGAAGGCTAGGCCTTAGTTACCAGGTGGTGGGTTTTTCATGGTATTCATGCGTGTCTAGGTTATCTTCACCCATGGAGTCTTTCTCCTGGAGGTGGGCTGGGAGGCTATGGTTTTTGGCCATTTTTCCCAGCCCCCTCCTTGGTGCACTTACCTTTTTATTATATAGTCCGTCTTGGTTAATCCTGGCCCTCCACTTGTAGGCCAGGCAGGAGCTTATTTTCTGTATCCATCCCATCAACCATCCCATCTCACTTTTTACTAGTTGCGAAGATCGAAGTTTACACCGTCCCAACGTCTTTTCTCATTAATCGGATCTGGGTGTTGGCAGATGCATTTAATACGAAGGGGACGCGTCATCCTTGATCCAATCCTACACCCTGCTTCCCTATAGGCCCCCTTCTACTTACATCCCCTTCAGGGGACTGTCTGGGGATAGCCTCTACCAAGATGTTGATCGTCCCATCGAAGTTCTGGAGCGCCGAGGACAGGGTAGCTTCTCAGCCGTTCCCCTGGACTCCCCGGCCATCGACAATTCGTCCTCGGCAAGATACCTCCTCGGCACGGGCCCTGGGCCCAGATAGAGTTTGGGCTGGATTGTAGACCTCTCGGACCCACAATAGCCCCTCAAAATCCTGCTATCTGTCTCCTCGGACGGATAGGAGGGTTTTGATGATATCAGAGATCTGCCAATGCCTATCAATCCTTGTCATCTATCGATTCCCGAGGTTTTTCACCTGCCCAAGGCACGTTCCTAGTGCCCTTGGAAGGCGAAACGTGGCCTCATTAAATACGGGCGGCTCTGTGCTTCCCACGTTTAACGGTGTGATGGAAATCGAACGGTGGTGATCTCCTGGCCTCTTTGGGCGGGAAAAGGGCGTGCAGTTACCCTAGAAAGTATAAAAGATTTTTTGGAGATGGATCCGTCTCTTCAGTTTTGCACTTAAGAGTTTTAGTGCGTGTATCCTGGGTTCATCTGAACTTCCGCCCTAATTCAAGTTCATCTGAACTTCCGCCCTAATTCAAGTCTCTCTCAAGCACATAAAGCCTATCCGAAGCGTAATTCTTCTTTTATGTAAGTTTCCTACCTCCATTAACTCGTGCTTTTTCTTTTCTGAGTTTATTTCTCTTTGGTTCCCTTTCTTTCCCGTCGCGGGTTTAGGTTTGTTTTAGTAAATGACAAAGACGACTAAATTGAGATTGAGGAAGTTGGTCGATACTGAAGAGGCGATGAATAAGTTCATCGTTGATTACAGGATTCCCCCCAACATAAGCCTGGAGCACTGTAAGATGGGGGAATGGCACTATAAGAGGGGAACAGGCGCGGTGGTAATTCCCGTCCTCGCCTTTGTTGAGGGAGGCATGAGAACCCCTATGGGGCCAGTGACGAGGGGTTATCTCAGACATTTCCGTTTAGCCCCCACCCAATGTGCCGGCAACATTTTTAGGATTCTGGGGTGCGTGGACGCTTTAAATGAGAAGATGGGGTTAAGACTGACCCATCATGACGTGAACTGGTGCTATAACCTCCAAAAATTGAAAGGGAAAACCTACTACATGAGGTCGAGGGACGACAGGGTTCGGTTGATCCAGTGCCTCCCTGACTCCAATAAGGGACTGAACAAGGACTTCCTTATCGTCTCTGGGGAATGGCACGATGGCGATCCATGCCCCGTAGTAGAAGGAGAACCAGGTGGGGTACCGGGAATGGAAGGAAGATAACCCTTTACGCCATTCTAATCTAATGTTGTTCGATAACTAACCATGCATATGTGTTTGCTTTTGTTTTTTTTGCAGATGAACACGCCTACACACGACATTTTCACTTAGTCAATCGGGCAGATTTGGAGACCGTTTTACAAGCGGCGGTGTTTGTGAATGACAGTGATGGCCAAGTCCGAGCAGCTCACAAAATACTAGAGTACCCTCCTGTTCAAAAGTCATTTGGGGACGCAAAGCACGTGATCAGTGCCCGCCGTCCTTGGCTTTCCAAAATTACCGTAGTTGAGAAGGGATTTCTAATCTCTCAGGAGCCAGCTGTCCCCGAGAACGTTCCCCAGGTGGGCCCCTCCTCGTCTCATCAAGCAGCAGAGGACGAAGGTGAGCCAGATCAACCGGAGGAAGGGTTCGGGATATTTGACTTAGTCTACCAATCCGAGGACCCTCCTGGTGACATAGGTGACCCAGCCTTGTCCGAGGCAGAATTGTCGTTAATAGGCGCCTCTTCTCAAGCCGAGATGGGAGTCAAGCGAATACCTTTGACCCCCCTTCTCCAACTCCTCGAGGACCAACCAAGGAAGGATACCCAGGAGACACCACAACCCAATGCTCCTCCTCCACCACCTCGGCCCCTTACAATCCAAACCAGGTCATCCTCCACCAAGTCCCAGCCACAATCCACCCGCCCCGAACCTCCCACTTCCTCCCAACCAGTTCGGCCTCCTCAACCTGAAGGTGCTGATTCCAAGAGAAAGAGGAGTCCCAAGGGCAAGGACATTGTGGACGAGGGAAAATCCCAACCTCCTAAGGAGAAGGATGAGACTCCGCGCACAAAACAACTGAAGATCGGACCCCAAGGCAAGGGCAAAGGAACCGAAGTTCAAACTTCTCAAGGCAAGGGAAAAGGAATTGATTCCCAGTCCCTACCGAGCGCCTGACTTCCTGCCCCAATGCTTCACGGGGGTCCATTACTGGAGACGGCCTCTCTGAGGGACCTTGGAGACGGCGAGGGTGGCTATGTGGCAGATGTATTAGGGAGAACCATGTTACTCCCTAATGACATGGATGAGCTGAGGAGAATGAGGATGCAGGAGGTTTTTCTTAGTACTAAGAGATACTTGGGCATGGTAAGATTTTTTGAAACCTAACACTTTATTAACTCTTGTCACCGGTTTGTCACTCACTACACGCTCATCTTTCTTGACAGGCTCTCCAGGCAACCTATAGGATGGAGGAAGAAGTGCATGACAGGAGTAAGGCAGCCGAGAACGAGCGCAAGAAGCGCATAACGACCTCGAAGACTCTCGAAACTTCTGAAAATGAACTTGCCAAAGTCAAGGAAGACTTAACAATAACTACCCGTGAGAGGGATAACGTCTCGGCGGGCCTTGCTAGCGCCCAAAAACAGGCCAAGGACCAAACAAAGCGTGCACTTGAAGCCGATGACCAGTTGCGAATAGCCAAAGACCTGATCGAGGATTTAAATAAGCAGCTGGCCGCGGCTGTGCATGAAAAGGGAGTGGCAGAATATGCCCGTGATGAAGCCCAAAGGGCAAAGCAGGAGGCCGAGTTTGCCAGGAATGATGCAGAGGCTGCCAAGAATACGGCCGAGGATGATGGTTACAACATGGGAGTAGCCGATACCCAGGCCACCCTTAAGGCGCAGATTCCTGGAGTGTGTAGGTTTTATTGCTCCCAAATTTGGGAAGAAGCATTGAAGCGAGCTGGGGTGGATGCGTCATCTGATTTGTGGAAGGCGGAGAGCATATTCTAACCGGCGGCCATCCGCGAGGATACTTCTACCAGCTCCGCGGCTACGTGTGATCAACCCGAGAAAGAGATCACCCCGTCGGAAGACTTGCAGGCCAGCGGTTCTTCCAGCAAGGCGCCCAAAGAAGGAGAACTTCAGGATGTGATAGTGATATCCCAGCATACGGATTCTGAGGCACCTAAAGAGGTTACTGAGCCCGTGGTTGGCATTCAGGTGTCTAGTACAGAGGAGCCAACCACACTTGCACAGCCGCCACAGGCCATTCCCCTTGCTGTGGTCCCTCAGAGTACCAGTGCTGGTCCTGTTCAGCCTTCCCCGGAAGGGACCATCCTTCCAGGCATCGAAGCTGATCCTGTTCCCTCCTTTCAGGACGTGACCGACAAAAAAGCAGAAAAGTAGAAGTCTTGGCTAGGCTTTTGTATTCATTTCTATTTGAACGATTAACTTGTTTCTTCTTATTTCAAAAACTTCCTAGTTTATTGATGATTTGCAAGCATTTGAACATGTATATATAAAATCCTGTTTTTCCTTTTTCCTTCTGGTTACATCGTTAGCCGCCCTCGTTGATACGCACTATTTGTTTATGAATTCTGCGCTGATTCATTTTAACATGTACGAATGCCTATGCATGCAATACATTTATCATCATGTTCCCCAGACCCTAATTTACTTGCACCCATAGAGGCTTTAGACTCATTTCTAACCTTCGTTTTACGAAGATATAGGCACCATTTTCGACGTCACGCATAGTAGCTAAGTCTTGCTGATCCCAATTTCCTCATCCAAGTAGTTGGTTTCCCCATAGGCTATGCAATGCCTTGGTTCTGTCCAAAACCTAGTTTTCCTCATCCAAGTAGTTGGTTTCACCATAGGCTTGAGTCCGAGGACCATGCAATGCCTTGGTTCTGTCCAAAACCTAGTTTTCCTCATCCAAGTAGTTGGTTTCCCTATAGGCTTGAGTCCGTGGCCATGGCAATTGCCCTGGTTCTGTCCAAAACCTAGTTTTCCTCATCCAAGTAGTTGGTTTCCCCATAGGCTTGAGTCCGTGGACCATGCAATGCCCTGGTTCTGTCCAAAACCTAGTTTTCCTCATCCAGGTAGTTGGTTTCCCCATAGGCTTTGAGTCCGTGGACTATGCAATGCCCTTGTTCTGTCCAAAACCTAATTTTCCTCATCCAAGTAGTTGGTTTCCCCATAGGCTTGAGTCCGTGGACCATGCAAATGCCTTGGTTCTATCCAAAAACCTAGTTTTCCCTCATCAGTAGTTGTTTCCCATAGGCTTTTGAGTCGAGGACCATGCAATGCCTTGGTTCTGTCCAAAGCAGTAGTTTTCCTCATCCAAGTAGTTGGTTTCCCCATAGGCCTTGAGTCTGTGGACCATAGCAATGCCCTTTGATTCTGTCCAAAACCTAGTTTTCCTCATCCAAGTAGTTGGTTTCCCCATAGGCTTGAGTTCGAGGACTATGCAACGCCTTGGTTCTGTCCAAAACCTAGTTTTCCTCATCCAAGTAGTTGGTTTCCCCATAAGCTTGAGTTCGTGGACCATGCAATGCCTTGGTTCTGTCCAAAACCTAGTTTTCCTCATCCAAGTAGTTGGTTTCCCCATAGGCTTGAGTCCGAGGACTATGCAATGCCTTGGTTCTGTCCAAAACCTAGTTTTCCTCATCCAAGTAGTTGGTTTCCCCATAGGCTTGAGTCTGTGGACCATGCAATGCCTTGATTCTGTCCAAAACCTAGTTTTCCTCATCCAAGTAGTTGGTTTCCCCATAGGCTTGAGTCCGAGGACTATGCAATGCCTTGGTTCTGTCCAAAACCTAGTTTTCCTCATCCAAGTAGTTGGTTTCCCCATAGGCTTGAGTCCGAGGACTATGCAATGCCTTAGTTCTGTCCAAAACCTAGTTTTCTCTTTGCGTGGGACCTTGGCTTTGGGGGAGTTAGCTCCTCAGCCAAGCCCCTAGAGTTTATCCATACAATTAACGTTACCAAGCGCCTAGTTTGCTCTTTACGAGGGACTTTGGCTTTAGGGGAGTTAGCTTCTCAGCCAAGCCCCTAGTCAAGAAACGTAGCCCCTAGCAGGACTTTATACTAGAACTCTATAACCAACGGTTAGAAATAACAAAGGAACTCTCTCTACCCACCGCCTATGCCAACACACAAACCTTTCCCACAAACGGCGCCAATTGTAAGGACACGATTCGTGGCGGACCGTAACAGTGTCGGGTTCGCACGTAAAAGGGCCCAAACAATATCATTTGTAGAGCGTGGGTTTGAAAGGCTAGGCCTTGATCGACAGGCGGTGGGTTTTTCGTGGTGTTCATACAAGGTTCGATTTTCCTTCACCCCTGGAATCTTTCTCCTGGAGATGGGCTGGGAGGCTCTCGTTTTTGGCCATTTTTCCCAGCCCCTTGCTTGATGCACCTACCTTTTTATTATATAGTCCGTCTTGGTTAATCCTGGCCCTTCACTTGTAGGTCAGGCAGGGGCTTATTTCTGTATCCATCCCATCAACAGTCCCGTCTTACTTTCTACTAGTTGCGAAGATCGAAGTTTACACCGTCCCAACGTCTTTTCTCATTAATCGGATCTGGGTGTTGGCAGATGCATTTAATGCGGAGGGGACGCATCTTCCTTGATCCAATCCTACACCCTGCTTCCCTATGGGCCCCCTTCCACTTACATCCCCTTCAGGAGACTGCTTGGGGATAGCCTCCACCAAGACGTTGATCTTCCCATCGAAGTTCTGGAGTGCCGAGGACAAGGTAGCTTCTCAGCCGTTCCCCTTAACTCCCCGGCCATCGACCATTCGTCCTCAGCAAGAGACCTCCTCAGCATGGGCCCTGGGCCCAGATAGAGCTTGGGCCGGATTGTAAACTTCCTGGACCCACAATAGTATTCATAAAGAGAAAAATGTGTTTGGTAATGTGTTTCAAATAGTATATTTTGGTGTTAAAAATATAAGTTGTGTGATTGGTATGTGTGTGTGTGTATGTGTGTGTTTTTTTTTTTTAAATTTTTTTTTTTAAAGTTGACAACAGTACTGTTTTAAATTGAGATGCCACAGTGCATTGACGGGTGGGAAAGAAGAGACCACCTACACAGATGCGTGGGAGAGAAGAGTGAGAGTTTACTATCAGGTGGGCTTAGAGTGTTTCACTCTCTACGATAAGGGAAATTATTGTGTACTCCTTTTTTTAAAAAGCTGACAACGCTACTGTTTTAAATTGAGATGCCACAGTGCACTAACATGTGGGAGAGAAGAGATCATCTGCACAAATGTGTGGGAGAGGAGTGAAAGCTTACTGTCAGGTGGGCCTAGAGTGTTTCACTCTCTACGGTAAGGGAAATTATTGTGTACTCCTAGAGTACCATATATGCGTACTCCCTCTCTCACATGAATGGTGGGTTTCACTAATTAAATTCATGGTGAGACCCATTATTCATAATTAGTGAGACCCATCATTCATGTGAGAGGGGGACTACGCATTTATGGTATTTCAGAAGTACACAATAATTTTCCCTACGCTAATATGTCAAACATAAACTCAAACAATACTTGTTCTGAATCACTTACCAAACACATAGTTCAGCATGAGACCCACCTATTTGGATGTTTAAACCGCAAATAACGTTGCTAAAGTGTGTGTAACAAACAAGGCCTTATTTTACCATTTCCTAACAAAGATAATGTTATGACTTGTTTGAGTGCTTGACATAAGGGAGAAATGGGCCTTAGGAGGCTCAAAATTCAATGGCATCTTTTTTGCTAATAATTCCGAGAAACTAAAAACTTAGGCTTGATTTTGTCACGACGGTCACTTTACAAGTATAAGTGCTTACGAGGTATGAAGAGTAAGAGGTCAGGATTTAAGTCTTCAAGAAGAAGTTTCACACACATATATATTTAGATTAAACTAAAGTATATTTTTATTTTTAAAAAAAAAAAAAAAAAAAAAAAAAAAAAAAAAAAAAAAAAAACCTTGGACTTGATTTTGTTTTGATGGAAAATGTTTTGCCACAAAAATATTGAAAAGCAAAGTGATGACACTATTAGCCAAGGAATTTGTTTGCAGTTCTGTGCGTAACCCCATTCTAACATGAAAATCCCTTTTCAGGACAAGAAACATGAAGCATGCATGGAAGACTCAGGATTTTCACGGATTTGGGATATTTATTTTAACATTTCCTAACAAAAATAACGTTATGACTTGTTTCAATGATTGACATCAGGGAAGAATGGGCCTTAGGAGGCTCAAAATTCAATGGCATCTTTTTTGCTAACAATTCCGGAAAATTAAAAACCTGGGCTTGAATTTGTTTATTAAGTGTGAAGGGAAAAGGTCAAGGAAACTCACACACATATATACTTAAATTAGACTAAAATAGAATTTTTATCTTGTAAACAAAAAAAAAAAAAAAAAAAGACTTGATTTTGTTTTGATGGAAAATATTTTGCCACAAAAATATTGGAAAGCACAGTGATGACACTATTAGCCAAGGAATTGGTTTGCAGCTCTGCGCGTGACCCAATTCTAACATGAAAGTATCCATAGAAGACTCAGGAAAAAAAACCCACCACAAACACTACAATTTTACTATTTTTCATCTTGTAAAATATCATCTGAATCCATAGTTTAGCCAACAGGTCATATGAACAGAGTCAACCATTCTAACCCTCAGGAACCAGAGGATTAAAGGGGGAGAAAAAGTTCCAACAACATTAAAATGAGAAAGCCAGGTTGAGTTATAGCTGCCAAAAAGGATCAACAGAATCCGTCCCATTTATGCTAACTTTGCCCTCGAAAAGTCCATCTCCGGATGCTGCGGGAAATCAAAGATTAATTATCAGGAGATTTTACCAATTACTTTCGTGATGGGGGAATTCAACAATCAAAAGCTCAAGTATTTACCTCAGCCATAAATTTCTTCAGAATCTCCTGTTTCTGCAACTCATCACTGCTTGGAAGCCCCATGGTCTTCTGCCTCTGATCAAACTGTACATTAAGTGCAAGAAACTCAAGTCATTAACCAATTATTCATAGCAGAACACAAAAACATGAACCAGAACATTTGCTGATGAAGGACAAAAAATAGAGATAAAGAATGTCAAAACAAGATCTAATAACGCAGCAACAGAACACAGGCTCTATCTTACACGCTAGCTAGAGTCTGAGAACACACTGAGAGAGAGAGAGAGAGAGAGAGAGCAAACAGAAGACTTAGACAGAAACTTGGGGGAAAAAATCTTAGATCTTCACTGTGAACAAGAGAGACTAGAGCTACATTTGTGGATGCAGCCCTAAAAAATAATCCAGAACCTCAATATGAATAAAACCGTGGGGATATTACTGCAAGCAACTAAGGCTAGATTAGAGCATGGAGTCTGAGTTCACACATGGAGAGGATGGGCAAGATGGTAAATTGGCAACCAAAGTGTAAAGCATAAAATACAACATCAACGATTTACCATCATCTTTTCAACAGTCTGCCTTGTTTCTGGATCCAGGTCTGATAGTTTGCTGGACTCAGGTTCGACCTTCTGAGTATCGATTTCAGGATCACCTTTCACAATAGATTTCCACCACTCCATTTTGTCGTGCTTGGTTAAAAGAATAGAGATGGCACTCTGAT